>NW_004524796.1:3801294-3803767 GCF_000260255.1 Octodon degus | reverse complement strand
TAGCTGAGTTCTTTAAGTGGCTGCTTAAACAAAGTAGGCAGGCTCAGGTTGCTGTAGTTCCATCCCTGGAACTCAAGCCAGCCAAACCTGCCCTGAAGGCATTCTGATCCAGCCCCCCCCCAAAAAAATGATTAACTGTTCCTTTCAATAGACAAGTAGAAATCAAAAGTATAATTATCCAAGCTATCGGGTATATACCTATATATTTTTTCCTTCCTTTTTTTTCCCCCTTTTCTCCTTTTCCTCATCTTAGTTGTTCCTTCATTTTGAATAACTTCTTTTCCCAGGGAGGGGATGGGACACAGGATGCGGGTTTTGGTCTTTCTGAGATAAGGTTTCACTATACAGTTTAGGCTGGCCTTGAACTTAACTTTGTGGGCTAGGCTGACCTTGGACTCATAGTGATTCTCTGGCCTCAGCCTCCAAAGTGCTGTAATAAGTTTTGTTCTAATGCTAAAATATTTCAGCCTGTTTCAGTCCAAAATTTTTAACACAAGTTCTCTAATATTGTCTTCATTTTAATTTAATTCCCAATGCATTACAGAAAGTATTTTTTAATTCCTTTAATGATTTGTTCTATCTTAATAGCTCACTTCTTAATGAAACTTATTTTTTTATTCAATGTATGATGGAAATCTAAGCAAATAGTTATTACTTGATTATGCAGATTTAAGATATATTGATGGGAAACCCAGATAGTTCACGTTTTCAAGCTTATGTATTGCTTATGTATTTTATAAACCATAAAGGTAAATCTCTCTAATTTGTGTCTGTCCTAAAATGACTTCTAATAAGAATGTACTCCCTATGAAAATAAAATTGTTTTGAGGCTTCTTGAATCAATTTTAGTCAAACAAAATCCTTCTTGAGAGAATATTTGATATTTCCCCTCAAAATGGATTTAATTCTTTATTTTGTCATTTATTCCTTTTATAACAATATCCCTAAAAAGATGACCATTGAGCCAATGAGATAGCTCATAGGCCTCACGCGCCTGCTTAGGCAAGTGCAGGATCTGCAGTTTGATTCCTAGCAGCACATGCGTGCCAGCCCTGCCTCCCAGGGTGGGCTGAGCCGGGCAGAGTCCGGGCTTCGTGACGCACTCCTGTAATTCCAGTGCTGGGGAGGCTGAAAGCAGAAGGATCGCCGCGAGTCTGAGCTGTATAGTGAGACTGCAGCAACCCCATTTAAAAACGGGGCGTGGATTTTTAAAAGATGACCTATGAAAAACATTATAAAATTAGAAATCCAAAAATAAAACTTAGTGTGAACTCAGTTTGGAGAAGAAATGCCATCCTCACGATGACCCACAAGAACTATCATAATGTGTGCAGTTGTTATTTTCTTTAAACCATGACCATGCTTTTCAGCAACATAAGGGCAGTAGACACTAGGTCATTTTGCCAGTGTACAGTGTACTTTTACCTTTATAGTTTCAAACCCAATCTTTTTCCAATGCAAAAGCATTCTGCCATTAAATATAATTTGTGATTATTCCTAGAAGAATGCGAAGAAATGAGATATTGCAATACAAGAAAAGCTTATTTCTATTTTTACTAGTGTTCTCTCTACTTATACCACAAAATATGTAAAAATGTAAGAACTATAAAATGTAGTCATTAATCAAGAGAGTGAATAACTTATCCTGTAAAGTATTCCTTGTAGGGAAAAATTTATTTTGCTCACAATCAGGATCCTATTAAAATGCTGCTTAACTTGTAAAGTTTTAATAAGTTAAAAAATATCTTTCCCTTTGTATGTCTACATATTAAATATTCCCTACACAATTACACAATATGTGCTCACTGAATACCAATTAGCACAAGGTCTCCTAAAATAGAATCTTTTTTTTTTGGGGGGGGGCGAGTAACCGGGGATTGAACTCAGGACCTTGTACTTGCAAGGCAGGTACTTATGCCACTGAGCTATCTCGCTGGCCCCTAAGATAGAATATTCAAAAATCACCATGTCTGTTTTTCTCTAAAACCCTCTCAAACATAAGAAATGACAAAGTATTAGGCCAGCATTCCTTTAACTATGGGTTTACAGAATCATTTCCAAATTCCAGAGTGGTCTTTATTTAAGTTATTAAGGAACTCACAATCTCTCCCATTAAATACAAGGAAGATAATTTATCAAAAACAATGTTAATGAAAGATCACAGGGCTAGTTCCTTTCAGGGAAGATTTTGTCTTATATTTTAGTGGAAAAATATTGCTTTGCATTGAATTAGGTTACAGTATTAATCATTGTTCCATATTTTTTGAAAGAATTTTTTGAGCTAGCAAAGAAAAACAGGAAGTTCTCGCTCCAATTTCTTCCTCTTGTGCACAAACACACATACACACACATATGTACCACTCAACAGTACAAAAGTTAGCATTAGCTACTATGTTGATTTTCTCTTCCACTAATATGGCAGCTACTTTTCCAGGTTCCCTTACGTGCAGTTTTCTACATTTCCCTAATTATG
>NW_004524796.1:3797941-3800659 GCF_000260255.1 Octodon degus | reverse complement strand
AGTTTGACTAGTTTATGGGTTGTTGTGCCACATGGAGACCAGTGCAGCCCTGGCTTTGATGTATGTGAACTGATTCCTTGGGCTGCTACTTCAGTCAAGGGTGTCTTAAGTGTTAGTAAACTTTCACCTCCTCAAATAAACACCATGCTCAGTTGAATCTCACTAAGGCTTTCCAACATGGAAAAAAGCATTTTCTCATTAAATGGCATAGTATTAGAGGCAGAAGCATTGTGGTATGAATGGAGTTTAGAAATAAATAAAGTTTAAACATTATTATATGATTGTGACTATCATGGAGATGTTTTCCTGAGCCACACAGCATTCTAACATTCTCTTATTTAGTCATCATTAATTTAAATGATGACTACATGCCTTGCAAATTTCTGCTAAAAGACAATATGGTACTTTTATTTTATTTTTCTTGTTATATTTTCAGACTTTAGAGAAGGCATTTATTGGACTTTTGGTTATTCTCCACTGATACACAAGTTAATACTGTCAATGTCACAGGCAAGCAGTATGTTGAAAGCACTTCAGTAGGGCTGGGAATGTAGGTGAGTGGCAGAGTGTATCCATGATGTCTGTATGCAATCTCAAGCGCTGCAAAACAGGGATATATAAATGTTTTCTGCACACACTTACACACATGTATCTCTTTGAGTAGAGATACAAACGTACATTTAACTTATATCCATTTAATGTCCCTTGATTCTGATCTCATATTCAAATCAAACCAGATCCCACAAAACAAAAATAAAGACTTTTCATTCTTTCTTTCTTTGTTTATTTATTTATTTATTTATTTTATGTATTTAATACAAGGTCTATAGGCAGGGTCTACAGGGTTTCACTACACAGATTGGAGCCATAGTGATCTTCTTGTTTTCAGCTTCCTAAGCATTGGGATTACAGGTATGTACCACCATGCCTAGTCTCATTCGCCATCTCTGTATGCCCTAGGGGTGGGGCCAGCATGGCAGGCCAGGGATCAAGCAGCAAGCCTCTGTGTCTGCCTAAGCAGGTGCTTAATCTGCTGAGCTATTTGGTCAGCCCTGTCTTTTAATTAATAACAAGCTTCCATTTTGATTTTGCACATCCTAGACTACGTGAGCAAAGTTGCCTCAAATTTGAGGAAAATTTGGTAAGATGGATAGTCAAAATATACTATATCAACTTTATAGACATCACCCATTCTTCCTTTCACTTTGAAAATAATGAGAATTGGTCCTGCTGCAAATTCACAGACCCACCTTCCCGTATCAGCCTGTTCCCATGACAGTGGCTTCTGAGAGAATATGGATACAACATAGCTAAAATAATTATGAGTTTTCTCATTGAACCTTAAAAATGCTAAAGACATCTTGATCTTCCAGCTTCTTAGAAGCAAGAAAAGTACATAATCTCAAGCCCAGATCAGTGTTTGAAATGTCAAAGGTGTGTTATTCTCTTCATTACTGTATTAATTTTCTACAGCTGCTATAAATAACCACAAACTTGTTCACTTAAAACAACAATTTATTGTCACAATTCTGGAGGCCCTAAGTCCAAAATCAGTATCATTGGGCCAAAGTCAAAGTGTCAGCAGACACTAAAGGCTTCTTCTAAAGGCTCTAGAAAGAATGCATTCTTTGCATCTTACAGTGCTGATGACTGTAATTCTTGGCTTGTTGCCCCATCACACCACACTCTACCTCTTAGATACATTATCCTCTCCTCTGCTTTTGTGTGTAATCTTCCTCTCCCTACCTCTCATAAAGACACTGTGATCACAGCTGCACCGACCTGAGTGAGGCAGAACAACATCTCCATGTCTGGATCCTAAGTTTAATCACACTGAAACAAATACTTGTTCAGAAGACAAAAATATTTTTCAGTTCCAAGGACTAGGACACCATTTCATTAGGAGCCATTCAGCTTATTGCGTTCACATTATTCAATTTTTCAAAACTCTCTTCCTATTTACATAAAAACCCACCTCCCGTAGTAAGAGGCATGTTGTTATTGAAAGAAAAGAGATCATCTATGCTCTTATTTCATAGACGTGTGTCCCTATAGGACACATCGAAATTTTTTTTCTTATTCATATGGAATAGATTGTTCAACTTTTAGAAAATGCACAACTATAACCAACCTGTTCCAAAATAAACAAATCTGGATTCTCTGACAACTTTGGACATCATCTGAATTCATCATAATCATCCAGATCAAACTGGTTAAAGGTCCACAACAATATATGTGCACCCATGTTTATATCAGTACAATTGATCATAGCTAAATCTTGGAAACAACCCAAATGCCCATCAACTGAGGAATGGATAAAAAAGATGTGTCATTTTAATACAATGGAGTATTACTCAGCTATAAAAAAGATAAATTCAAGTTTTTATAAATAAATGGATGCTACTAGAAACTGTATTAATAAGCGAAATAAATCAGACCCTCATGTGCAAACATTGTATTGTCTTGCTAGGGTAAGAATCTGAAAGAGTAAATAAAATCTGAATGATAAAATAGATACTGTGAAAGGGAAAGAATTTGTTTAATGGGAAGGAAAAATTAGGATGAGGAAGAGGACAAAATAAAGAAGGGAAAAAGATATATTTATGTATATATAGGATAGTTTGGGGGCCTGGGAAATGGCTCAGTGGAATAAGCACTTCCCTGGCAAGCGCAAGGGCCTGAGTTCAATCCCCGGTTCCACCAAAAAAAAAAAAAAAA
>NW_004524796.1:3795303-3796536 GCF_000260255.1 Octodon degus | reverse complement strand
ACAAAGATAATAGCTTGAGAAATTCTCATCTGGACCATACAAATGTTACAAATCAACAGGGGATAATGGTATCTGTCAAGAATTAAAAGATGTTAAAAAATTGTAGACATACTGTCTTGGGAACTTCAGAGAAGGAAAAGGACTCTAGGACAAGTTTGAAATATTGTTTAGCCTCAGCTCTTTACCTCTTTGGGCTCGATGCTGATTTTATTAAAGCACCACCCACCTATTTTAACTTGGCATACGTATTGTTCTCCCTCTATAAATAGTAAGGGTAATTCAATTTTACAAATGATGAAGTTATTAGAATCTTATGCTACTCCAGAGATTACTCTCACTCTAGTCCAATACATAGGACATGATAAACCACCAAAGGAGAGTATTTGGAGAGTGATCCATGGGACACTGTGATCAAAGTTTATGGAATAAGGAGGACAAAAGAGTTCAGTGGTCTTTGTTCCTGAAAACACAGTTCATCCTGAGACTTACCTACCTATGTGGAAACATGGTCCAATCAAAACAGACTAAAAAAATTATGGAAAAATTAATGAGTCACCCTTCTTTGCCCCTAAGGCAAGCATCTAAGTTTTGTCAATTGTAAGATTAGGTTGTCAATTAATGCAGTCAGCAACAAAAAAATAAGTAGATGATTATCATAAATATTACAAAAAAATTTATATACTGTTTCCTTGCATTATCTGGAGGAAAAGAAATGCAACACACATTTTCAAAAACATGTTAATCCCTCAAGCAGTTTGGACAGTGGCCTTCATAAGAAAATGTCACCGAGTCCCTGAGCTTTAGGAGCAGATCGGGCAAGTGAAAACCTCCACAGAAGTACTTGTTCTGTTCACATGATTCAAAGGCAGTCTGACAGCAAGTGTGAGGCAGAGAAAATCACTGGATAGCAGACAGGGCTTGCTGCTGAGCTTGAAAGGCCTACAGCAGAAGCAAAAATGGGGGACCAATTGCTCTCAATGAACAGAAAGAGTTCTCCATTCCTTCAAACTGCAGTCCCTTGACTTGCTACCATGTTTGCTGTCACCTTGGCCCAGCTAAAACTCTCCAGTACTAAGCCCAGTCTTTCACTGGAGGTGGCAAGTCATTCTCAGGAAGGACAGGGAAGTCAACTTCTGTGAACACAGCCTTAGGAGATATAGAGGTGGCAGGAGCTGGTTCTCAGCTCTTGGCCTTATATTCTGGTGTCCCATCAGACTTCACTTACAGAGCACA
>NW_004524796.1:3787288-3788377 GCF_000260255.1 Octodon degus | reverse complement strand
CAGGATCTCAAGGACTAACAAATGTTAGTTATTTCCCTCTCTCAATTGAGAGAGGGAAAGGAGAAGAGCTAGGAAACATGACAGTGACAAGCCCTACAGTTATATAGAGATGATGGGCAAGTCAATGATCCTGAGAATCTCCAGAAGATTTTTAAATCTAGCAGTTAATTGAAAAGATTCTCACCCTGATTAACTATATATACTGATACCTGTGAACTAACCAACTATACTGAAGATGGTACTCTATAATAGCAGTTTCATGAATGGAATGCCTGTCGTTCTGATCTTCTGAATACCAGCTGCTTGTCATGACATGCCAGTTGCTGCTGTGCTGTCTCTCGGGTAGATGATTGTTCAAAAAAAGGGGGGAGATGAATGAAGGCAAGAGAAAGGAAAGGAATATTGTGGGACTGTCCTGCTTCAAGGTTATATGGTTAGATTTTTGGACTTATGTGTAAACATAAGAATTATATAACTCTTTATGCCTATTTTTTAAAATATATTCTAATTTTTAAATGTTTTTCCATCTTATTCTGTAGGGACTTAAAGTTCAACATATCAATACTTCATAAAAATACCTGTTCCATGTTATGTCTACAATGTTTGATATTCAGACAGATAGTGAGCTTAAGCTTAACAGCCTAGGTTGTATGGTACTAACAATAAGCTTGTTTTTTGGAAGGTTAACAACCTAAGTTTGCAGACCAAAATTAGAGAAAAGAGGGCCACAAGGAAAGCCAACATTTTGGCCCTAGCCTTCCAAGGTCAATTAAGACTCAGGACATATGAGAACTTGTACTATAATATCATGTAACTCAGTAGTGTCCCATATATTCTTATCAAGGAGATTATGAGGCCAAAGAAGAAAGTGATCAATGATGTAAAGTGTGCCTATGAAGAGTCACATGGACAGAAAACATTCGCTCGGCTTTTACAGAGAACACACGGGCCAATCATGGCCGTGACTCATCCACATGACTGACACTGACAAAGGTTCTACAATCTGAGGTACAGGATCTCAGAATAAATCCTGAGGGGATTTCACTGACCTTGTCAGACCCAAAAGCTACAACTCTTGCTGCATAGGTC
>NW_004524796.1:3783739-3784877 GCF_000260255.1 Octodon degus | reverse complement strand
TTGAAGATATACTCATTATTGAAATATACCAGCCACAAGTGTGTAAATATCATATAGTTTCCCTAGTATAAGAACTCAAAAGAAGAAATTCAAATAAAAGGGTATAATACAGTTAAAAGGAAAGCAAGAACTTCAGGACTAGACAATGAAAAGAGAGCAAGGAGAAGAACTAGAAAACATGATAGAGGCAAGCCATACACTTATATGTACAAAATGGCTAAGGCAGTGATCCTGAGAATCTTCAGAAGATTTTCAAATCTAGCAGTTAATTGGAAGGATTCTCACCCTGACTAACTATATATACACTGACAACTGTGAACTAAGCAACTGCACTGAAGATAGCAATTTGTAATAGTAGGTTTATGCTTGGAGTGCCTGTCATTCTGGTCTTCTCAATACGTACTGCTTGTCATGACACGCCAGTTGCTGCCATGCAGTCTCTCAGCTAGATGATTTTTGAAAAAGGAAGAGGGTGGTGAATGAAGGCAGGAGACAGGAAAGGAGTGTTACAGGACTGTCCTGCAACATTGTTGTATATGGTTAGATTTCTGGACTTATGTGTAAACATATATAATTCTTTATTCCTATTTTTAAGTATATTTTAATTTTTTAATTTTTTTGTCATATTCTATAGGGACTTAAAGTTTAACATATCAATATTTGATGAAAAATGCCTGTTCCATGTTATACCTAAGATGTTCGATATTCAGACAAATAGTGAGATTAAGCTAAACAGTGTAGGTTATATGGCAATAACAATAAGCTTCTCTTCTGGAGGGTTAACAACCTGAGTTTTCAGACCTAACATTAGAAGAAAAAAAGGAAGGGTTGCAAGGAAAGCCAACAGTTTGGCCCTAACCTTCTAAGTTCAATTAAGACTCGGGACATATGAGAACTTGTACTGTAGCATCATGTAACTCAGCTGTGTCCCAAATTTTCTGATCAAGGAGATTATGGGGCCAAAGAGGAGAGTGATCGTTGACATAGAGTGTGCCTAAGGAGAGTAACATGGAGAGAAAACATTCTCTCAGGCTTTCACAGACAGCAAATTGGCCAAGCAATAGCTGTGACTCATCCACCTGGCTGACACTGAAAAGGATCTACAGACTGCGGTACAGGGCCTCAGGATAAATCCTGA
>NW_004524796.1:3771182-3782245 GCF_000260255.1 Octodon degus | reverse complement strand
TTAGTTATTTTTTAGTTTAAGCTTTCTTTGTCAGGCTCAAAGCACTTGGAGTACATTAAATAAGTCATCAAAAAGATTAAGTCCCCATAGCAAAGGGATACTGTCAGTAACAAAAGGCTGCTAACAAGATTTGTGAAGTTTTATTATAACTTCCTGTAGTATTCTCAGAATTATGGAATGATTTATAGTGCTCTGACAAGGGAATAATATAGCATCAAATGCAGTCTTATTAACTGAAAAGCATCTAATTTTTGAACAGATGTATATCCTTATCCAACCACCTCCAGGGGCTAAATTTAAAACCACAGGGTTTAATCTGAGAGAAAAAGAGAATACTTTTTTCTTTATAATGTCACAATTTCAGCCTACTCAGCTTTCATAAAAATAAAGGACACAGAGAAATAACATTGTTTGTGTCTCAGCAGAGAAGGCATGAGTCCTTCCTAGGGATTTTGACTATTATCATTTCCAACTTCAGAAATCTGGGAAGAGCAAAACAGTCTGAAATAGATAGAACCATATTGAAACTGGTTTCCAATGGGGCAGACATTCAGCAGGGCACAGAATTCATAATCTCTGCAGAGCCAACTGATAACACAGAATTCCTAGAAAGAAAAATAGGAATTGTATTCTTCAGAATGAGTCCTACAGAGTAGCTGGTTTGCTTTTAATTGAAAGAAAGACAAACAGAATAAAAAGAATGGACTCCTAGGTGGGAAAATGCCATACATTAAAGACAAATAAAGGTGAACATCAGCTGCTCAGAACACAGGCTTCAGAATAGACATGTGCTTTTATACAGCTGTATCTCCTCAATATTATTAAAGAAAATATTATATTATAAAACATCACCCTAAAGGCTTTCTTTCCTGACCTGCAGTGTTTCATGTCACCCCCACTCTTATGTGGAGCCATTTATTAACTGCTCTTTAGCCTGTTGGACACATTATTATGTTGACCACAGGAATGTTACAGACCCTTTGTCTTAATTATCTGTCTCTTATTACTTAAATGCCTGATGTCCAAAATTAAGGAAGGGAAAATTTATTTAACTCACAATTTGTTGAAGTTTCAGTTTTCAGATAATCAGAAGCCTCCACAGCAGGGTGGCATAGCAGAGGGTAACATCTCATGATGGTGGAAGACAGCAAAGCAACAAAGGCGCAAGAGATGGGCACGAGACTTTTTTCCTCCTGCATACTGCAAACAGACCACCTGCCCTGGGGCAGGTATAGCACTCATATCATCTCCCTGCCCTCCTCCCTGCAGGCTCAGGATGTTTATAAAGTGTGGCCCTGGGCCCTGCTAGTCATTTATACTTCTAAACTTCTCATGTTAACACAATGGACAATATCCTAGTGGTAAAGGGTACGTTCTCTACAGCTCAGGATGTAGAGTTACTCAGTTAAGCTTCTAGACTTCTCAAGCTGACACAACGTATTATGTCCCTCCATGAAGACTCATGAGGTAACGTTCCCTCAGGCCCACATACATAACAGAAATAGATACAGTCTAGTAGGCATTTTATTTCTTTTTATCTTATGATCAGCGAAAAGCATTGAACAGCATCCATCGTCATCATGAAACTGCAGATCAAAATCATGAGAAAGCACTTCATACCCACAAGAACAGGCAATCAACAAGTTATGTCAGTGTTGAAGACTCACGGAGAATTTGGTTCCTTAAAACCATATACTGCTGGTGAGAATATGAAATGATGTGAAAACAGATTGGCTCAAATGATTAACAGTGTTATCATACAACTCAGCTATTCCAGTCTTAGATGTATGCTCAAAAGAAATGCAAATACATAAACTAATATGAAATACATTGCCTTAACTATTTGTGTACATTATCCAAAACCTATAAACAACGCAAACGACCATCAATGTATGCATGGAGAAACAAAATATGATATATCCATGTAGAATTGCATTCAGTACTGAAACAAGAATGAAGGACTGGTAACATGCCACATGGATGTACCTTGAAAAAATAATATTAAACGAAGTCAGGCATAAAAATGCCACATAATATTTGATTCCATTCACATGAAGGTCTAGAATAAGGAAATAGAGCTAGAAATGAGATTACTTGTTTAGTTTGGTTAAGGAACAGAGAATATTTGGAAAGACAAAGAGGTAACAGCTAAAGTGTGTGGTGTTTTATGAGCTGATTTCAATGTCCTAAAATGGATGATGGTGATAGATGTACACATTTGCAAATAACATTAGAGTTATCAAGCTGCCCATTTTAAATGGGTATACTGTTCGTACTAGTACAGGAGTATATGTCAATAAAAACATTAAATTATGAATTTAAAAAATAGCACAGTGTATTTTGAAATCAAAGTTCTGTAGACCTTTAGCAAATGTATGAACTTTATCAATCATTTTCAAGTACTGATTTTACCCTGGCTTTACCTTTCATTTCCTTACCTTGTCTTTCCATCTGTCTTATCAATTTATAAGCTCAAGTAGTTCATTTACTTTGTGTGTGTGTGTGTGTGTGTGTGTTTAGTCTGTATATAAATTTTTATGCTGTCTCATTTTCTCTTTGAGATGATAAGCATTATTATTAAATAGCGGGGGCCTGCCCCTTAGCTCAGCTCTTTAAGTGGCTGCTTCAACAAAGCAGTCAGGCTCAGGTTGCTGTGGTTGAGTCCCCACAACTCAAGCCAGGCAAACCTGCCCTGAAGGCATTCAGAGCAAAAAAAAAGTCCTTATTATTAAATAGCTATTGCTATTATTAATTTAATTAAGCTTTGCTTTTCTTATTAATTGTATTGAAAAACAAATAGCAATGAGACAGTTTCAAAACCAATTAGAAGGACAGTTTCAATAATTAACACATTGCATATTGTTGTCTTCATGGTGGTTATTCATAGTATAAAATGTAGACATGATATCCTGTCCAAACACTATTAGTACAAATCTTTCTTCTCATTAAATTAAGAGAAAGTAGCTGTATATCTATCCTAACTATTTTATATATACAGATACAAAATGGTCCTTCATTTGTATCCCCTTTTTTTGTAAGCTTTGCTTTTTTAACCAACCTGTTTGAGCCAATATATATGCCAAATTTGCAACTTCTCTTTAAATGAGTTGAAATTAATATTCATATGAATATTTTTCTTGTTAATCTTAGCCTATTTTTTAAAAAATCACATCTTCATTTAACTGCCCAGTAATATTCTTCTTTGTAACTTTTACAGAATACAGGTTACATCTATTCTATCTCAAAAATTTCCTCATATATGAAGCAGAATAATTAGAACTACGAAAAGCATTGTTATCTTGAAGCAACTGGCAGTTTCTAAATTCTTCATTATTTTTATTGTGCACTTTGATATATTCATCTTAGGCAGCCTGCTCTAAAATAAATTTGCTTTCTTTCTCAAACTATTGTGTAAAGTTTTCCAGTTGTTGTGGTGCCCACCCTAATCCCAGTATTCTGGGAGGCTGAGGCAGGGAGAATGCAAGTTATAGTCCCACCAGGAAACTCACAATTTTGGGTAACCATGTTGCAAAACAGGGAAGGTAGAGCTGGGGATGTAGCTCAATTGAAGGCTCTGGGCTAAATCCTTAGTTCTAAAAAAAAAAAAGTATTGTGTAAAGTCAGTCATACTTAGACTGGGTGTGGTGGTGCGCGCCTGTAATCCCAGCTCATGGGGAGGTTGTAAACAGGTGGATCACTATGAGTCCAATCTAGTGTTCAGTTATCCTGAACACCCTGTAGACCCGTACTTAAATACAAAAAAAAAAAGTTAGTCATGCTTTCAAATAAATGTACAGTCCATAAAATTTAAGACAGAGGACTGTCACAGTTCAGGTTTTTATTCTTATAAAATATTGCATAGAAATATTTTTGTCAAAAGTATACAAGCATCTTTACTACTCCACTTTATTTCTTGAAAATCAGATATCTCTTTGAACCGTTTGACAGAAAACAAGAAAAACTGAACTTCCCAACAGTAAACACCAGTTATTTATTGCCACATTTGCTTCAGTGTGCCAATTTCAGCATCCTGTCTATTTTCATAAAAGCAAGATGCAGAAATTCTTCTGAAAGGATGTCCTTGCATTTGGTAGATGGCACGATGGTAACCGATTTTTCACACTAACATGAAGATGTCATCCTACTCAGTAACTCCAGTGAGTAACGCTAACCCTGTCAGAGATCCAGCTAACGTGCTCCCTCTGCTGGCTAACAGCGGTCTTCCTCGAGTTTAAGAATATCCCAGCTCGTGGATTCCCGCTGATACATGTGGTTCCCTTATACAGATTTTCTATTTCACACTTCCTTACAAAGAAAGAAACTGACTCCAGGTGTGGTGGCACATACTGTAATTGCGGTGCTCAGGAGACAGAGGCAGAGGCAGGAAGGTCGAGAGCGTAGCGACTTCAAGAGCAGCCGGGACTACACAGCAAGAGGATTACACGTAAATGAACAAGCAAATGAAGACTTCTGGCTAATAGCACGGGAGTTTACAGACATCTTTATTTTCGAACTCATATTATGGGTAAAACTTTGGCAAATTCCAACCATTCTGAAGAATTTGTTAGATGATCATACTTTCAGCCTCCATCTTTCATCTCTTATGAATTCACATTGTAGAAAATGCTTTTTGGTACAGTGACTTTGGTTTTTATTTTGATACATATTTATAGTTCCCAGTGATTGCATTCCTTGTGTGGAGTTGGTATGCATATGTAGCACATCCCAACTCTTTTCTTTTTCTTTTTTTATTTTATTTATTTATTTATTTATTTATTTATTTATTTGCGGTACCGGGGATTGAACTCAGGCCTTTGTGCTTGCCAGTGAAGCGCTTATTCCACTGAGCCATCTCCCTGGCTCCCCTTTCTTTTTTTTTTTTTTTATTTTTATTTTTGGGTTTTTTTTTCCAACTCTTTTCTATCCCTGTCCCCTCTCATCTTTTCCCTTCCTTCTATCTCTTGGTCCTTGCCCTTTTTCCAAAACACCCATCTCCCCATTTCTTACTATCTATATTTTACAGTGGCACCTCAGCTCACAAGCTTAATTCTTCCAATAAGGAGCTACTTTAGCCTTATGGGAGCCTCTGCATTCTTAAATTCTATTACCCTAAAATTTTGTGAACCTAGGCACCCCTAGATTTTGCTCTTTGCTTACATTGTGGATGTCTCATAAATATGTACAGTGACTTAAGAAATTGTTGCATTTTGTTTATTTTGTTTTGTTGAAACACAGTTTCACTAGATAATCCAGACTGGCTTTGAATTTACTGTGCAGCCCAGGCCGGCCTTGAACTTGTGATCTTCCTACCTCAGCACTCCCAGTGCTAGGAAATAGACATACCCACAACTTCTAAAACCTTTTACTAGAGTCTTTCTGATTGGAAGATTATTAACTGTACATACACTAGTAATATAGAATACTTCCTGAAATATAGGGAATATTAAATACAAAAATAAAAAATGTATACACAAAGATGATTCATTGTATTTCATTTATTTAAAACTGATCTTCAATTAATTAATGAATAAAATTTTTCTGTTCTAGCTTTAATGTCCCTTCCTACAGCTGCCTTCTTAGTACAAGCCAACTTTCCATATTTGTACACATCTACATCCAGTGATTTCCTGACTCCAAAACCATTGCAGTTACACTGCTGCCAGGAAAACTGCCCTTAACTAGGAAAATGTCCCTAAACTCGATGTAATAACCTCACTCCTGTGCTCATATTCTAAAGCCATTTTGAAACAAACTGTGCACATTTTGTCTCTTCCACTGACTTTAGGGAACTGGTGAAGTTCTAAAATTGGGTACAAAATTTTATATCTTACTGTGTGTGTCTGTGTGTGTGTGTGCATGAGTGTATGTGCATCCACACATATATGTGTTTCTCTGGAAAAGTGGGGGCTGGGGAGATGGCTCCGTAGAATAAGCACTTGCCTGGCAAGCACAAGGGTCTGAGTTCAATTCCCAGTTCCGCTAAAAAGAAAAAAAAAATGCTTAAAAAATGCTTAAATCTGGAAAAGTGTTCTGCAGCTTTCATCAGGTTATCAAAAGGATCCAGGACATCTCTCCAAAATGTAAAGCCTCATCCCCTTCCCCAGTTCACATGCAGCTGACCCATGTTCCTCACTGTACCCATGCTGTGCTGGGTCCAACTGGCCTCTGCGTCCCTGTCTATCTGTCCTTTGAAATGAGGTAAGCCACCATGAGGTAAGCCACTCCCTCATGAGGCTTATGCCAACTACTTTCATCTGCACTGGTCCTTTGCTTTCTGAGTTCCTATTGCCCTATGATTATATCATTCTATTGAGCGTGTTATGATGTAATAACTATATTCTAATATTCATGTCATGTGTATTGGCTTTCTTTCCTTAACCAGACTGTAATAGAGTATTCATTTTATACTTTAATGGGTCCTTCTTGGTCACACAGTGGGAACCTTCTAAAGTAGGAAACGCACTACACATCTGTCCATTTCCAGTCCCCGGATCACTCCTGACACAGGGACTCCTTGAGTGGTCAGAGAAGAATGGACTGTCACTCCTCTTAAAGATACCAGCAGCTCGTTACTTCTTCCAATTATGCAAATATTCAAAAATATTTAGAGGTTAAATTTGCTCTAGGGGTCTTAAAAAGATTGAAGAGAAAGGAAAATAAATCAGGAATGAAAGGGTTTCCCTTTAGATCTGCTGTTGGCACATCCTCAGAATGCTAAGGCCTACATACCTCAGTCTCTAAGGAAGCTGCACTGTTCAGTGCTGAGTATTTGAAATTATAAAGTGAAAAGCAAAACAACTAGCAAAACAAAATGGAAAATCTTGGGTTTACAGGAGCCATGCTCCGTCTTCCCAGGTCCCAGTGACAAATCCTCAGGTTACATCATACACATGTGCATGCACACACACACACACACACACACACATTCACACACACACACCACACACACACACACACACAGTGTCACCTAGTGTTTTATTGCTGGCCTCCATGACACAGTGTACCAGCTTTTTAGCAGCTATCCAACAAAATATAAATTTCTGCATTAAATAACTATAAAGAGGGATAATTTTTATCAGGCAGAATGCAAAAAACTTCAGTTTAAGTCTAAAAACCTGACTGTATGAATAACAAACAAAAATAGCTAATTTCACTCAGCCTGAAAAACCATTACAATTAACAGGAAAGCTTTCTCAAAAAAAATGCAGAATCCTGACTTCGAGTTTAATTGTGCTGTGGATATATATATATATATATCCAGAGACAGAGAGAGAGAGAGAGAGAGAGAGAGAGAGAGAGAGAGAGAGAGACAGACAGAGACAGAGACAGAGACAGAGACAGAGAGAATAATATATTTTTTAACTCCCTGGGTAATTCTGTGAAAGATTATGTATGAGAATTTCTGCTCTACAGATAACTTATTATATCTAGACAATGTATGGTAAAATAAATTATACAACTTAAGAAAACCAAATTCAAAAATAGAAATCACAGGCAAGGAGAGGTGAGGAATCAGGGAAGACCAGAGGGATCACAAAAGAAAAGAGGAAAGATGTGACATCATACAATTTTCCTCAGCTCTCCTCAGGCCAGCAGTTTAGAAACATGTTTCTCTAACCCTTTGCAGCTTCCCAGATGTTAGTCTGAGGTCTCCTGGCCCTTGAGAGGTCATTCTATTAAATTATCTCATAAATTCTTTGCAGCATCTCTTGATGTTTTACATAAATGGTTTCCAAACTAAGCTAACGGTCAGATTCAATTCAGATTTTTCTTTTAAACACATGTTTCATATTGTGCTTCCAAAAGATCTTTTTGATGGTTCTGGGGATAGAACCCAGGGGCTTGGATATGCTCAGTAAGTGCTCTCCCACTAAGCCACAACCCAGCCCCAAAATATTCTGATTTAATAAGGTTGCTTATTATTATGTCACTCTAAAATAATAAATAAATAAATAAATAACTACATCAGGTTCATACAAGATTTTCTGGCATGTCACCATCATGGTTAATGGTTCATGCCACTAACTAATGAACTCCTGGAGATGGAACTATTTCTTAAAACACACACACTCAGATGCAATGCAAGAGACACTTGTCCAGCAAGCAGGCAGAGTTTGATCTGAGGCATTTATTCTTCCTAAGGCACCACTGGTCATTTAGAAACACCAGAAATAAAGACTTTTTCCAATGACACATTATAAAAATTCAATAATTGCTGTTGAATAATCAAAGCATGACTGACTATCAACCCCTGTTGCTTTTATCTCTTTTTACTCATATAACTCACCTTGCTTTTGATTTGTAAGAATATTCTATGTCTTACTTTGGTTACTGAACACTCCATCACTATCACTGGGTTGCTACTTCTTAGGAAGGCCTGATGAGAACAAAGACCAATCTGTCTTGCACAGATACTTTCTTCATAAAGCCAGGATTCCAAATGGCAATCACTGCACAAGGTCATGCCTGAATCGTGTTAAAAGGTGTGCTCCATTCTACAACGTGATCATTGAAACAATCCAAACCTTATTGGGTACCTTGGATCAAGTATGACTTTCTTGTTTCCCAAGTCCAGCATCAATAAGTCAGCTGAACATTAAAATAATATGCCACCATATCAATTCACCTACTATCAAATCCCAATTTTTTGACAAGTGAGTCTGTTCAGAGTATTTTTAACAATGATTTTTAAGTAATTCTAGAATTAGGTAAAATTTGAAAGCATTCAAGTAGGGGAAAAATGAACATTAGTCAAGGGTATAAAGAGAATGTAAGCTAACCAGCTCTCAGTATAAAAAGTAAAAGAAGATAGATGATCATTAATTGTGCAATATAAACATAGGTACACATATATCACTATGATATGATGTTTTCACTTCCTCCGGGAAAATTCCCAGTAGGAGGAAAGCTGGCTTCAATGGGAGTTTCAGTCCTAGTTTCTTAAGGAGTCTCCGCACTGATTTCCATAATGGTTGCACCACTCTACATTCCCACCAGCAGTGGAGAAGGGTTCCTTTTTCCCCACAGCCTCTCCAACAATTGTTGTTGGTTCATTTCTTTATGATAGCCATTCTTTCTGGGGTGAAATGGTATCCCAGTGTTGTTTTAATTTGCATTTCACAGATGGCTAGTGATGTGGAGCATTTTTTCATATATTCATTCGCTTCTTTAATTTCATCCTCTGAGAAGTGTGTGTTCATCTTGGATCCCCATTTCTGGATTGGGTCTTTAAATTTAGGATCCCTAATGTTTTTTAGTTTTTTTTTAAATTCTAGAGAGCAGACCTTTGTCTGAGTGCTTATTAATTAAGATTTTTTTTTGAAATTTGTGCTTTGTCTTTTCATTTTGTTGGTAATTTCTTTTGACATGCAAAAAGTTCTCAATAAGAGGAGATCCTAGTTGTTAATTCATTCAAGTATTACGCGTCCAATTTGATTACGGGTCAATGATTACGCATCCATTTTTGTTCATGAACTCTTTGCCTACCCCTATGTCTTCAGGAGTTCCTCCTACTTTCTCCTCCAGGAGACTGAGTGTTTCTGCTTTAATGTTTAGATTTTTAATCTATTTTAACTTTACCTTAGTGCATGGTGATAGACCTAGGTCAAGTTTCAGTTTTCAGCATGTAGAGAGCCAGTTTTTCCAGCACCATTTGTTAAAGAGGCTATCTTTCTTCCAGTAAGTATGTTTGGCTCCTTTGTCGAAGATCAGGTGGCTAAGTGTGTTCATAGAGGACTGTTCATCTTCTAATCTATTCCATTGATCCTCAAGTCTATTTTGTTGCCAGTACCATGCTGATTTTATCATAGTAGCTTTGTAGTATAATTTCACATCAGGGATTGTAATGCCTCCTGCCTTGTCTTTGTTGGCCAGGATTGCCTTTGCTATTCTAGGTCTTTTCTGGTTCCAAATAAATTTTAGGAATGATTTCTCTAGATCTGTGAGATATGTTAGTGGTAGTTTGATAGGGATTGCATTAAATCTGTACAACAATTTTGGGAGTATGTGCAATATAGATTGAAAGTTACTAAGACAGCGTTTTCAAGTGAAGAAACAAGGAGGCAACTTTTCTTGCAGAGCACATTGGTTGGCATTTAGACTTTTAAAAGTCTGCTCCTTCCTTCCATGTCCATGAATGATGCAAACTGGATCACAATAAAACCACAAATGTTAGTGAATAAAATGTTACTTTAGAAATGCTTAAATTTGCTTCTCCTCCTGTTTAATTTTTTATAACTTCTTTAAACAATTTTTCATGTTTATATCTGGTAATCTAAACAACAAATTTGAAGATGGCATTATGCCATACAACAACCACTGTCTAATTCCATTGTTTTGTTTCATGAAATTCTGTGTCATTTCTAATGTGTTGTGGTTTTTTTACCATTTTGTATTCTCTTTAAAAATAATAAAAAATACAGGTAAAAAGTAGATGTATATCCACAATTCTTTGATAGACACTTCAAAAGTTGAACCTAGAGCCAAGTTGCATAGTAGCCAAAGTAAGGGGGAAATTTTGACATTTCACATCATTGTCTAGGAGGATAAAAAATCAGTTGTGAAGAGAACTGTTTTCTTAAAGCTGAATATGAGTACAACTACCCAAGGGTCTTTATACAAGAAACGTTGAGAAGTAGTAGTCCATGGACTCTGCAGCAGTCAGAATAAAGAATACTATTAAACATATGACTGTTCTTAATATCAAAGTCTCCACAAGAAGAAAGTTCAAAATGAATTAATGAAAGTAAAACAATTTTGGATAATTTTTCTAATAACAGAATGACTAGTATCACATTGTAACTTAGAAAATATGGAGGAAATTGCATACATTAAAGCTATTTTCTTAACTTAATCATACTAAAAATTCATCCATTTGCTGTTTTAAAAAATGTAAATCCTACATTGTTGCCTAGAACCTAGGAGTTGGGAGCAGAAATCTGCTTTTTGAATGAATAATTCTCAAAAATCAGGTAATTGGGCCAGGACAATAGCTCAGTGGCAAAAAAAAAAAAAAAAAAAAAAAATGGCAGTAGCAAACATCCTTTTAGGTAGCTGATAGTAAA
>NW_004524796.1:3764455-3771082 GCF_000260255.1 Octodon degus | reverse complement strand
GTACTTGTGGAGTCACAGTCAAAGAATCTTCTAGAATTCTCACTTCCAAAAGTCAGTTGTCACTGTTTTCAAAACTATTCTGATTCATAATAATAGAGGCTGGTAAGAGCCTGGAAGACCCATGTTTGAAGGTAAGAGGAACTGTGTTCTCTGGGATCACTTTGTCGAGACATAGATTATTTGCTACAAGTACAGACTCCTGTGCTCCACCCTGGAGTAGGACTCCTAGGCTCTTGGTAGAATGTTAGAATCTGTATTGCAGTGAATGCAATTGTGCAATAAAGTCCGAGAACCTTTGTTCTAACCAGTGGCCATGCAAATGGAGAACAGGAAAAAAACTATTTTGAAAATTAAGGTTCCTAACACAAATGATAGTGGTACAGAAGGTCTGCAGGGGTTCTCTATAAGTAGAGCCATGATTTCTTAAAGAACAGTTTCAGGTCTGTTTCACCTCTCTGACCAGAAATTAACAGAATTGGCTGCAGCAATCATGATGAATAATTGAATGCTCAACACCTTTCAGCTCTACGAAGTGCCCTAATTCATTATCAGTTCTCACCCTAGAACTTGGTTTCCAAATATAATTGTCCATCATCCTCTGAAATGTTTAAACAACTTAGGGTCAGAAAATAAGTTTCTATTCACCTAATTGAATTTTCTCCAAACAAAAATCTCAAGGGAAGGTCATGCCCAAAGCGGCATAACTAATTTGGCACACATATCTCTAAACTCCAGGTCCCTGGTACAACTGTTACCAGTTTTTTCACCTATAGACCTGTACATTCAAATCAAGGTTATTGTTGTTGTTGAATGAAAATTTTAAACCAGGGAGTTTGAAAGCAAGCATGTGATTTTTTCAATATACTATTTTTATAAACTTAAGATTCTTGGACCAGGGAGATAGCTCAGTAGAATAAACATTTGCCTGGCAAGTGCAGGGTCCTGAGTTCAATCCCCAGTACTGAAAGAAAAAAAGAAATTCTGGCTTATCCTCAGTAAATGTTCACATTTTTTTCAAAGATGAGACAGGATTGGCTTAGTTAGTGTTTTTTTTTTTTTTTTTTTTTTTTTTTTTTTTTTTTTTTTTTTTTTTTTTTTTTTTTTTTTTTTTTTTTTTTTTTTTTTGACAGGCTTCCACTCTGCATTACATTCAGGCTGGCCTTGAACAGATTTTGTAGCCCAGACTGGACTTGAATTCACAGCAATTTTCTGCCTCAGCCTCCCAAGTGCTAGAATTATAGGTGTGAACACCATGCCTGGCATTGATCTTGGTTTTACTTGCTATTTAATGTGTTGATCTTGGACCTAAGGGAGCACATTTGCTGCCCTCACTGCTCTTTACACAAACTCTGTATTTGCAAGTTTACCACTCTGAGCTGTGGTCAAACCTGGACCTTTGAACAAAAAGACCCTAATGGCTTGTTTGTTGTTCTCAAACGTGGCCTTGACTTTTGTGGCACAATGTCATAAAGCTAGCTGGCTCTGTGTCAACAGGAACCTACCCCTTCTTATAAACAGGTCCTTCCTGACATTTTCTAACAATATCACTCAGTTTTCTTGATATGAAGTAATTCTGCCTATAAATAGACTTAGTTCAAATCCAAACATAGATCTAACCCTGACATTACACTTTCTGACCTTTATATCCAAAAAGATTTCAGAAAGTAATGCTTTTCCACTAGAGTTTTTCCTTCAATTGCATTATTCATATCTTCCTAATGATCTATAAATCTCCTTTAAAATAAAATCTCAAAGAAAAACTGTATTTCTAAAACTTTTAGTAAGGTTGCATGTCTGCATGTACTTTTGCTTTTCTCATTCACATGAGCAACCATTTTGCTAGACATTAATTGGAGGAATCCCAACGCCTGCTGAAAGGGAAGCTCACAGTGAAAGAAAGCAGTCGGTCCACAGCTCACAGCAACAGACTGGCAAAGGACGCCCATGAGAGACTGTGGGGAACTCATCTGAAGCACCACAATAACCAAGAAGACAGACAACAGACACATCTTGTTGAGCTTGGTATAATTTATGTAAGTTTTTAGATTTATGTAATTCAATCACATGAAATAATTACAATGAACAAAATCCAGCCAAAATTACTCTTTTTTTGTACTAAGAATTTAATCCAGGGACCCTGCAATGAGCTACATCCTCAGGTCTTTTTTTTTTTTTTTAACAGGGTCTTGCTGAATCATTAAATTGACCAAGCTGGTCTTGAACACACAATTCTATTGCCTCAGCCTTCCCAAAATCACACCATGTCTGGCAAAACTTTGAAATTTGATGTGATTTCCATAATCATGTTGAAAATTTATCAGCTAGGATAGGTAGACATTTTCTTGAAAATTTTGACTCAAATTGATCACATTTTTAAAATATTTCAATTCCAGAAGATATAGTCAAGATAAAATCAAATAAAGCAAAAAACATACTCATTAGAATATCCTGTTGGATTGGCCAAGCAATGACCGTGACTCATCCACATGGCTGACACTGACAAAGATTCTACAATCTGAGGTATAGGATCTCAGGATTAATGCTGAGGGAATTTCACTGACCTTATCAGATCCAAAAGCTACAACTCTTCTTGCATAGGTCCTGCTGTACCTTGGTCTTAACCATCCAGCAGAACAGTATAAAAAACAAAATATAAGAAGTAAATCCATGCTGTTATGTTGAGCTGTAGGGGACTCAGTTCAACAATTTCTGACATTGCCAGTGAAGAGGAAGACCCATTACTGTTATGGGCTACTGGGCTCTTTTAGAATATTTTGCTGAGTTTACACACCTATAATATTTAAATGATGGAACTTAACAAAAAAAGGGGATACAGATGAATGTCCATTTTGTATCTGTGGATTCTAAGTGGTTAAGACAGATATGCAGTTACATTCTCTTAATGAATAGAGTGATTTGTTCTAATAGTGTTTGTAAATAGGATATCATGTCCGCATCTTGTACAGCAATTAACCACTTGGAAGAATGTATGCAATGTGTTATTATTGAAACTGTCCTACCAATTTGATTTGAAACTGTCTCATTGCTATTTGTTTATCAATAAAATTATGGGGAAAAAAAGAATATCCTGTTGGCTCTTTTTGTTTATTGTCCACACAATATACATCAATTAATTATTAATGCATTGCTATGCATATCCCCATACTACCACTTGAAAAAAAATCTTTGTCATTCAACAAACACTTTCTGAAAGTCTTCTTTGATTCTGTAACTCAAAACACAAAGAAAAATAAGAGCTGGACCCTTCCTGTCTAAAATTCAATAGTGCGATTCCTTATAGTAAGTGTTAGAAGATATTTAGATGATTACTGAGCCCTTCAAGCAATCATTTCCTCTCATGGGATGAAAAGGGTTTGTTTCAAAGTCCTCTTCAAAGTGATATTTACAGGATAAAGACTAATTTGAGTCTGTCAAGCCTTCTCCAGCAGAGAAAAAGCGGGGCTACATGGAGGGGGGCGGTGTGCAAGGGCTGAGTGTGTTCAGAAGATACTGAACTTTGGGAGGGGGATGTGTGGATGTGTCTATATTGGAAGGGGAGTATAAAAAAAAAGATCAGAGCAAAAGAGTAAGCAGGTGCCAGACTGCAGAGTGTTTTATATAACTGAATTTAATGTGATGGCTTTAAAAAAAAAAAAAAAAACAACTTTATTCTGTTAAATGTTGGCAGGTAAAGAAAACCTAAATTAAAGGAATAGCTGCAGGAACATAGGATGAAAAACATATCCAAGATATTTATCTGGTGATAATGCATAACAAACTGCTGAGTTGAAGTAAAAATACAACTTGGTTGCCAAAGCTAAGATACATGGGTACAAGACAATAAAATTATTAATTTTTATAATAAATTTGTTTTCAAATTTTAATTTTAGGGAGGGTATAGGGACAAGTGATAGCTAAGTTATCTTGAAGCTACTCTTTATGCTTTCATTGAAATTGGGGGTTTTGACTTTTTGTGCCTGTAGCCCACCCTTTTCCACATTTTTGCCATTGCACACTCTAACTTCACCCTCTGTCCTACTGTAGGCTGGCTTGAGTGAGTCTCAGGTCATGACTGTCCCCAGCATCCCTTAGATGCTTCTTCTGTGGGCAGTTCAAGTGAATGTCACCTAAAAAAGAAATACATCAATATGAATTGAGTACTTCAAAACCAAAATGCAAACATCCAATGCTAAAACACAAATAGATATAAAAATATAGTTTCTAAGGACTTCTCAGGGTCTAAGTCAAGTCATTATTGTAGCACCCTAAAGGATATAAATACTGACTTCCAATCAGCCTCCCAGGGCATTTTTAAGTTCTGTCCTTGCAATGGGTCAATTGCAAATTCCAGTCTCTCCATCTCTACCTACCTACATGCATATACACACATAAACATGTGCGCACGTGCGCGTACACACACACACACATACACACACATGTCCATAGTCAAGAGAAAAGTATCAATGTTCAACAAAATCATAGGAGGTTTGCACATTCTTTTCTTATTTCATTAACTGTAACATTTTTCTCACTTTTTTCTCAGTCTTCTATCTCTCACATCAGTTATATTTGTCAACTTTTTCTACTGGTTCTATCTTTAGAATATAGTCAGAAAACCTGAATTCTTCTTATCATTACCAATTTTACCTCTCTTTGCAGAAAATGTTCTTATAAAAAAAATCAGGTGAATATGCAGAAGAGTAAAAGGGAAGTTGTACAGTGTACATATAGTCAGCAAAACCCAGGGGAAAAAATTACACTACAGGCAGGAAAGAGACAGAAGAATAGATTTTTAAAGATACCATGTGCTTATCTGCACAGCATTTGGGGAACAATAGTAAGCACTTTAATTACTTTTATTCAGACTCAGGGACTACATCCCTTTAAATGAAAATCCTGCTTCTTGGCTCAATTATAGACCTCTTGCTTAGTAAAATCACTGTAGAGGCTCTTCAGTTATTTTAGATCATTTCCAGGCCTCTAGCATTTTTCTTATGTAGATATGTAGATATATACTGTTGTCTATTCCAAATACCAATCTCCTATTTGAATTGTCTGAACCTCAAACACAGTGTTGCATCCTTAAAGTCAGACAGCAGTGTTCCTTCTGAACATCTCTCTACCTTGCAGTCTCTCCAAACAGCCTCTTTTTACCTCACTCTGTATCAGCAGTTTTGCCTTCTTGGCCACCTTCACCTAAAATTTGTTTGCCAAGTCCCATCATTTCTCTTTGCTTCCTCTCATCATTAGTGATATTTTCAGATTGGGCAATTAGAATACAAGTTGATAAAGATGCCAGGCCAGTGAAGTAGCTGAAGGCACTAAGAGCCTGCTTAGGCAAGTACAGGGATGGGTTCGATTTCTGGCACCATATGTGGTGCCTGCCATGCCCCCAGGCAAGCTGAGCTGGCCACCAAGACTGAGCATGGTGGTGCACGCCTGTAATGCCAGCACTGAGCAGGCTGAAAGCAGGAGAATCACTACAATTCTGAGCTGTATAGTGAGATGCTGTACCATAAAAAAATAATATTTTTTAAAAAATAAATAAAGATGCCAATAAAATAACATGAGAAAGGGGAGAACCAATTACTACTTCTGAGGCTGGAGGATCAGTATAATCTGTCAAAGTTAATGGACAAAGGAAGCAACTTGGAGAATGGCTACCTGGCAGGGACTAGGACCTTGAATCATGAAAAGATCAAGCAGCTCATAAGTCTCTTGCTGAAGCTCTGGAGTCAGGAGTAGGCAATATGAATTCCTGACCTCACTCTCGCTCATCCCTCTAGTGATGTCCATTCAGGGAAGCTCATTCTTTGAACCTCAGTGGAAGTCATAGCATAAAAGTGTCCTTTGGTGGAGTCCAAGCTGATTGGCTTCTGGATCTTGATGTCCTGGAAAACAGAGGCTGAAGGCAAGAAATTGAAGACATTCAAGCTGAATACCTCCTTCTTACCTTCTTTGTACACCACTGATGAGACCCCATCACCTCCTTCCTGGTCTTCTGTCTTCTGAACATCAGTTTTGTTTCTAGTCCACCAAACATCCTGTTTGCTGCTCTGGAAGGAGATAATCTGTCTACCCTCCATACTACTCACACCATAGAATGCTTTCAAAGCTCATAAAAACCTCTTCCCACCAAGCAATGCAGAAATGTAAAAGACTCGTGGACAAGTGTCTCCAACCCAGTTTCCAACAACGCTATTTAAAAACTTTTTCACTGTAAAGATTTGCTCAACACTTTCAGATTGGGCGATTGGAATGCAAGTTGATAAAGACAGCAATAAAATGGTCTAAGTATAAGTCCATGGTCTAAGAAGGCAAATGCAAAGGCCAACTCATGTACACTCTATCCATATGGCTTTTGAAACTGTCAGAAGAAGAGACCACCACTTGGAAAATGAAACTAAAAACCAAATATATTGCTTAGCTAATTAAGGGAGAATTAGTAGGCAGTCTTGCTTGGAAAAATATTTTTTTTTCTTTTCAAAGTTTTTTTGATAAACATATAGCAATGAGACAGTTTCAAATCAAATCGAAAGTACAGTTTCAAAAAATAATACACTGCATACATTGTTCTCAGTGGTTAATTGCTGTACAAGATGCAGACTTGTGATCCTACTTACAAAC
>NW_004524796.1:3745605-3757975 GCF_000260255.1 Octodon degus | reverse complement strand
ACCGGACCTGGACTAGGACTGGGTCTGGGGGTTCCCGGAAGTGGGCAGAAATTCCTACTCAGCAGGAGGGGTGGGGAGGTAGGGCAGAGTGGTGTGGGGCGGCTCGAGGGGGTGGGAGAGGGTCCGGGCCACGCTGTGCCTGGGCTGGGACTGGTCCCGCCGGCGCAGGGTAGCAGGAAACTCTCCGCACACTCACCGGACCTGGGCTAGGACTGGGTCTCGCTTGGAAAAATATTAATGGCTCATTTTGAAGAAAGTTCCAAAGAAGCATCCATTTTGGAATTATTTTGCTTAGAGTAACAGGAAAAAGTTAATGTGAGCATGTTTTATATCAGATAAAGAGGTGGTATTGGGCTGTCATCAGACTTAGCAGTACAGTCACTGCAATGAGCCCATCTTCATTCACCCTACTTTCAAAGTGGGAGTCTGTGATTCACAGTTGTCTTCCAGATGTGTGAATACCTAAAGTGGTTTGTCATCAGCCAACCAAATAGGTTTGAAACTAGATCTGGTGGTTATTTATTACCATTGCTATAGAACTGCTATTTCTATGGTTGATTACATAGGTTTTAAACCATGTTGGGCTGGGGGCTGTAGCAGCAAGGAAGTGCTGTCCAACCATGCATGAGGCCCTGGATTTAATCCAAATCACTAAATAAATAGTTGGGTGGTTGCTGTGATGTAGAGGGAAAAAGTCCTCTGAACCCCAGGGAAGGTGGCACTATATGGTGGTGAGTCACGAGTTAGTGGCAATGTGGGGTCCTCACCAGGTACTGAGGCTGTGTGCAGCCAAGCAGAAAGTCTGCACTGTGCTTGCAGAGACCAGCAGAATGCTCAATAAGAACAGGAATAGAGTGTAAAGAGACCTAATTCTTCCCATGGATTCTGGTTCTTGTGTTTACTTTTGTTGTTGTTGTTCTACGTAGTATGTGTAGATAGATCCCTATAGCAACTGGAGCTCAGTAGGTAGGAGTGGTAACTTCAGAAGTTCAGCTGGCTGTTAACTTTCTACCACTATGCAATCTATTCCCAATTACTTCATTTACTCATCAAGCTGGACCGGTTTGAAGCATTCATTGGTCTGTCAGAACTGTCCCAAGTTGAAGGCAAGCATTTCTTTTATGTCTCCTCAGCAGATTTGCAGAACACATAAATACAGAATTATCAGAAGTTTTCTTAAGTTTATATAAACAGAAACTTCTTTTTTAATTTGTCTTTTTGAGACAGGATCTCACTATGCAGTCCAGGCTGGCCTTGAGCTTGTTTTATAGCCCGGCATGTTCTTGAACTCACACAAACCTGCTGCCTCAGTCTCCCACATGCTCAGATTACAGGCATGTACCACCATAGAAACTGTATTCTTAAAAGACATGCTCCATCATACCCAGATCACGTTGCTATGGGATAAAGGCCCACAGCCTTATCACTAAGGTATTCTTTGCTAAATCCCTGATAAGATTCTATTTCTTCCATGCCATACAACTGGTCATAATGATAACCTAAATCCATATGAAATAAACAGCTTTAATATAACTCAAGGTACTACATAGACCATTAAGCCAGCAACTAGTCCCCAACACAAATCAGTGTAATGAAAGCTGTGTCCTTTCACACACCTCTTCATCCCCAACATCAGTATATCACATATGCTACCACCCTGTGCACCCCAACCCCTGCTCAGTTGTTAGATAGCCAAGTCTCTGACAAGAAGACAAATGAACTGTGTTTCAGCAAGCATAGAAGAGGTTCAGTATCACTGCTTATAGGTCTCCCAGAAGGAAGAAACCCATAAATCAGAAAGAAATTCTAGATCTAGGTTCACCTGAGAGCATCTGCTTTTTGTAGCCTTGATGGAGTACAAATGTTTGACTAACATGGGGAGCCAAATCTGTCTCAGATTTCCTTCCTTTCCCCTGATACCTCTATCCTGTGTCCCATCAGCAACTCTAATGTTGGCCTATTGGGAATCTCTCAGACGGTTAAAATTCCTTTGAAGAAATTTGAGAATGTTATTCAGTCTTTAAATTATTAAAGGAGTTTTAGAAAATATTATGATTTTGCAGGCCCAAAATTCAAAGACTCAACACAAAATTGGGCCTCTGAGATGATTACACACTTCTCAGAGGAAGAAATACAAATGGCAAATGCATATACGAAAAAATGCTCAACATCATTGGTCACTCAAGAAATACAAATTTAAAAAAAGAAACACTGGGATTCCATCTCACTTCAGAAAGAATGGCTATCACCAAAAAGGCAACCAGTAACAAATGCTTATGAGGCTGTGGGGAAAAAGGAGCCCCTTTCCACTGTCGGTAGAAGTGTAGACTGGTACAACCACTGTGAAAATCAGTGTGGACATTCCTCACAAAACTAGGATTGGAGGTCCCATTCAACCTAGCTATTCTCCTCTTGGGTATTTTTTCAGAATAATTGAAAACATCATATCACAACTATATATATATATATATATATATATATATATATATATAATATTATACCACAGCACTATATATATATATATATATATATACCCATGTTTATAACAGCACAATTTGTCATATCTAAATCTTAGAAACAACTCAAATTCCCATCAGCTGAGGAATGAATGTAAAAGATGTAGTATAAGGCCTTGGAGATAACTCAGGTACAAGCACCTGCCTGGCAAGCACAAGGTCCTAAGTTCAATCCCCAGTACAGAAAACAAAAAGATATGGCATTTTTATACAATGGAGCATTACTCAGTTATAAAGAAACATAAACTGGTGGCCTTTATAGGTAAGTAGGTGCAACTAGAGACCATACTAAGAAGTGAAATAAGTCAGACTCACATGTGTGAATACAATATTGTCTCC
Organism: Octodon degus; assembly: GCF_000260255.1. Taxonomy (NCBI): domain Eukaryota; kingdom Metazoa; phylum Chordata; class Mammalia; order Rodentia; family Octodontidae; genus Octodon; species Octodon degus. Next base: position 3,755,120 of record NW_004524796.1, on the reverse strand, counting down.
CTAGTGTAAGAAACTGAAAGAGTAAATAAAATCTGAAAGGTACACTAGATACTGTGAATGAATGCTTACTTGTTCCATCAGTCTTGCATGCCCACATCTGGTAACCTGAACAATTGCTTTTAAGACAACAATATGCAATACAACAATAATTTCCTATCATTTTGTTCTGAAATTTGGTATCATTTGTATTGCATTTTTTCTTATTTTTAGTCTCTTTAAAATAAAAAAATGAAAAGTCAAAGGAGAAAATTTTAAGAGTTTAGATCCACCTCTGTGTCACATTCTTTCCATTCTTATGTTATTAGAAAGGATTATTAGTTTATCTAACCAACTGATATATGCTACAGTGTTCTTCAAGAGCTAGCAGAACTGAAGTCACTGATGCCATTAGTGGACAAAAGCCACCATTTTGCCAAGTAAATGCCAAGCTCATGCACTGAGTCCACCACTGCAGAGACACAGCCAACCCATCAGCATCAGACCCAGCGGGGCATCTGTGTTTAAGTGACCCAGATCCCTCACCTAAACCCTGTGGGTGAGTGATAAAAAGCAGCACTTTAAAGCAATTACAAATGTGCAAACCTAAGTTAAACAAAAAGTAAAACTAAATATAGTTACTTGTCTTTCAGTTCTGACCAAAATCAACAAATGTGTAATAATAGCCCTTGTTAGATATATGCAGCTGTAACATTTTGAATACATGATTGAATATAATGATTAATGCCTGTCTCCTTCATTGGCCAGTAATCTCCAACTAGGTGGAAACCAGGCCTGCTATTTGCTCACCATTGAACTCCTATTGCCTAAAAAGTACCTAACACCCCTTGTGTTTCTCATTAAGTATACCCAAATAATTGATTAATGGAAACATCACCACTATGCATTTATCATTCACTTTGAAAATTACTGATCATGACTTCTGGGAAAATGGCAGGGTGGTGAGCAGCAGAGAAAGAGAAACTGAGATTTGGTGTCCAGATGCTGAAATATAGCAATGTGAGAAAGAAAATGAATGAATCAGGTCCCCAGGAGAGCAAAAAAAAAAAAAAAAAAAAAAACATCAATGAAGATAAGAGACATAATAGGTGGAATTTTCTCCCTGAGGTCAAACTTAGTGCATAGGAAGATTAGCTTCAACTCACAGACTCATGGTGACTACAGGTGACCTCGGAAGCCTCCACATAAAAACAGACCAGTGGAATGTAGCAGTGGGTGCAGATGAGTTATTTTTGTTCAGATGCCTCCCCATCCCCACTCCCAAACCTACTGTAGAGACTAATTGGCTGGTAGCCATCTTGGAGAGAGGCTAAATGAGCTTGGGACTCATAAAAATGTCAGGCTGGCTCCATCTGGCAGCTCCAAGTGTTGGGGTGAGGCTGCTGAGCTCAGGATAGCAGGAGATCTGAGAGCCAAGTTCAAGATAACAGGGGGAAAAAGGAGTGTTACAGGCTGAACATAGCAGGCTCCAGCCTCACAGTCTGACCAGCCTGAACCTCAGTGAAACTAAAGATGCAGGCTCACTGAAATTATCCACTAACCCATTATAAAACTACCGCTGGTTTAACCAACTCGTTTCTGCTCATGTTGTCTACCAGTGATAGCAGAGAAATGCCTTAAAGTGGAATTTAATTTTTCCCTTTTTTTTCCTGTTTTTTTAATTTTGTTTTTTCTTGGTTGTTCTGGTTTTTATAAGAAAGTGAACATGGTTTCTGGGGGGACTTCTGGGAAAATGGCAGGGTGGTGAGTGTTGATGTTGTATTCCTTTATTGTTCTTATGTCTCCCTTGTGTGTTCTTCACGTTTCCAAAACTTAGTGTCATTTTCCTCTGTCCTTTGGCCTTACCTCTAATCTCTTCCTCTTCTTCTATCTCTCTATTTTTTTACCTTTTAACTCTTTTAAATTTTCTCCCCTGAGGGAAAAATTGCCATATTGAGGGCTGATTTACTCTATACAATTTTCTGGTTCATTTTAGATTTGGTTACATAAGCACAAATCTAGCTCATTCAGTTAAAAATGGCAAATCAAAAAAGGCTGCTACTTCTCCTGCAGCTCCAAGGCAGCCTTGTGCACCCATCCAGTCCTAGCCTGCATCCCCTCAGGTTGGAATGTGCGGATTCTTTATTGAAAATCAGTCCATCTCGACATTCTCATGTCAATAAGTGTGTGTGTTCCAAGAATAATTAACAATATTCCGGCTTGCTGATGGGATGAATTACTGTTTTCCTAATATTTATTTCACTTTTGACAAATAAAGAAAAGACAATTATCACTTAAAAAAATGGCAAATCAAATGAGAAATAATTTGTCAGATAACTACAGAAATGGGGACCATAATGAAAGACATGACTTAGTGACTCCAACATACATTTTTAAAAAGGGAGAGAAGCTTAAGAAAATTATACAAACCATGAAAGCCCAACATAGGAAAGAAATGGAATCCCTGAAACAGATACACACACATAGCCTGGAGACAAAATATTCTAATCAAAGTATATACAGCAGAATGATACAACAGAGGTTAGAGTATCAGATACAGAAGACAGGGTTGTGATTAACCATGAAAATGAAGGTTTCTTAAAAATAGCAAAAGACCATGAGAAATCCATCCAGCAGCTGCTAAATGATGCAAAGAAAAATAATGTAAGATTCACCATGAAAAGGTAGAATTTATCCTAGGGATGCAAGGATGGTTCAATATACACAAATCTATAAATGTAATACACTATATCATTACAGAAAAATCTAAAAACCACATGACGATCTCAATTGATGAAGAAAAAGCCTCTAACGAAGTCCAACAGTCATTACTGATCAAAATCCCACAGAAAACAGGAATAGATGGCCTCTATCTCAATCTTATAAAAGCTATCTATGACAATCCAACTGCAAGTATAATTCTAAATGGGGAAAAATTGAAATCTTTTACTCTTGGGTCGGGTACAAGACAAGGATGTCCTCTATCACCATTCCTATTCAATATAGTTATGGAATCATTAGCTAGAGCCATTAGACAAGAGAAATAAAAGGAATAAGAATAGGTAAAGAAGAAGTTAAACCATCACTATTTGTAGATGACATGATACTCTACTTGGAAGATGCCAAAAACTCCACCAAGAAGCTCCTAGAATTAATAAACAAATTCAGTAGCATAGCAGGTTATGAAGTCAAACTCAAAAGTTAATAGCATTCCTCTACACAGATAACAAACACACTGAGAAGGAAATTATAGAAACAATACCTTTTACAATACCACGAAGGGAAATTAAAAACCTTGGAATTCATCTAACTAAAAAAGTGAAAGATCTTTTCAAGGAAAATTACAGTACTCTGAACAAATAGATTGTAGAGGATTTCAGAAAATAAAAAGATATTCCCTACACCTGGATAGGAAGAACCAACATTGTGAAGATAGCCATACTCCCAAAATTGCTGTACAAATTTAATGCAATCCTTATCAAACTACACACAACATACTTCATAGACCTAGAGAAATCATTCCTAAAATTTATTTGGAATCAGAAAACACCTAGCAAAGAAAAAGCAATCCTGGACAACAAAGACAAGGCAGGAGGCATTACAATTCCTGACTTGAAATTATACTACAGGGCTACTGTGATAAAATCAGAATGGTACTGGCAATGAAATAGACTTGAGGATCAATGGAATAGATTAGGAGATGCAGAGGCCTCTACAAACACATTCAGCCACCAGATGTTCGACAAAGGAGCTAAACATGCTTGCTGGAAGAAAGATAGCCTCTTTAACAAATGGTGCTGGAAAAAACTGGCTCTCTACATGCCAAAAAATAAAAATTGAACCAGGTCTATCACCATGCACTAAGCTAAAGTCAAAATGGATTAAAGATCTAAACTTTAAAACAGAAACACTCAGTCTCCTGGAAGAGAAAGTAGGAGGAACTCTTGAAGACATAGGGGTAGGCAAAGAGTTCATGAACAAAAATCAAATCGCACGTGTAATACTTGAAAGAATTAACAACTGGAACCTCCTCTTATTAAGAAGCTTTTGCACGTCAAAAGAAAGTACCAACAAAGTGAAAAGACAATTCAAAAATTTTGAAAAAATCTTGACAAATAGACATTCAGACAAAGGTCTGCTCTCTAGAATTTATAAAGAACAAAAAACATTAAGGATCCTTAATTTAAAGACCCAATCCAGAAATGGGGATCCAAGATGAACACACTTCTGAGAGGACGAAATTAAAGAATTGAATAAATATATGAAAAAATGTTCCACATCTCTAGCCATCCATGAAATGCAAATTATAACAACACTGAGATATCATCTCACCCCCAGAAAATAATGGATATCATAAACAAATCAACTAACAACAAACGTTGGAGAGGTGGTGGGGAAAAGGGAACGCTTCTCCACTGCTGGTGGGAATGTAGACTGGTGCAACCATTATGGAAATCTGTATGGAGACTCCTTAGAAAAATTGGAGAGGAAATCCCATTTAAACCAGCTATTCCTCTACTGGGAATTTTCCCAGAGGATCTGAAAATATCATATCATAGTGGTATATGTCTACCTATGTTTACAGCAGCACAATTTGTGATAGCCAAATCTTGGGAAAAAAAAACAAGATGCCCATCACCTGAAGAATGGATGAAAAAGATGTAGCATTCATATACAATGTAGTATTGCTCAGCTACAAAGAATGGTAAGCTCAAAGCCTTCATATTTAAGTAGATACCACTTGAAGATATACTTATAAGCGAAATAAACCAGACCCACATGTGTAAATACCATAGTCTCCCTAATATAAGAAATCAAAAGAAGAAATACAAATAGAAAGGTATAACACAATTAAAAGGAAAGCGAGAACTTGAGGATTACACAAAGAAGAGAGGGCAAGGAGAAAAGCTAGGAAACATGACAGGGGCAAAGCCACACATTTGTACATACAAGATGGGTAAGCCAATGATCCTGAGAACGATCATCAGGTTGTTGAAACTAGCAGTTACTTGGTGGATTCTCACCCTGACTAACTATATGTGCTGATACATGTGAACTGAGCAACTGCCCTGAAGATAGCAATATGTAATAGTGGAGTCATTCTTGGAATGCCTGTATTTCTGGTTCTCTAAATATGTACTTCTTAGGGCAGGGAAAATGACTCAGTAGAATAAGCGCTTGCCTGGCAAGTGTAAGGGCCTGAGTTCAATCCCAGGTTCTGAAAAAAAAAAGAACATTGCTTGTCATGACATACCAATTATGGCCAGACTGTATCTCAAGTAAATGTTTTTTTTTAAAGATCTTCCATCTTTTGCCTAAGATGTTTGATATTCAGATAGTGAGGTTAAACCCACCTGAATATGTTGTGGAGCAATAATAAGCTTCTCTTTTAGAGGGTTAACACCCTAAATTTGCAGACCAAAAATTATAGGAAAAAGAAGGGCTGCAAGGACAGCCAAGATTTTGGCCCTAACTTTTCAAGGTCAGTGAGGACTCAGGACATAGGAGAACCTATACTGTAACATCATGCAACTCAGTTGTGCCCCAAATTTTCTGATCAAGGAGATTATGGTCCACACAGGAATGTGATTGATGATGTACTGTGTGCCTAAAGAGAGCCACATGGAGAGAAAACATTCTCCCAGGCTTTCACAGAGAGCAAATTGGTCAAGGAATGGCTGTGACTCATCCAAATGGCTAACACTAAGAAAAGATCTATCAAGTGTGGTACAGGGTTTCTAGATAAGTCCTGAGGGGTCTTGACTGACTGTGTCAGATACAAATGTTACATTTTTTGTTATATAGGTCTTGCTTTATCTTGGTCTTAACCATCCAACAGAAAAATGTAGAAACAAGGTATGAAAAATGAAGCCACGTTAATATACTGAGTTGTGGAAGGCTCAAGTCATCAGATTCAGACATTGCCAGTCCTGTGGATAACCCACTACTATTGTGGAGTACTGGGCTATATTGGAATATTTTGCTGAATTGATGCAGCTACAATATTTGGATGGCAATGGAATACCCATCTCTGTCAAAGCTTAACAAAATTGTGATACAAATGAAGACAATTTTGTATCTGTATATACAAAATAGTTACAAAAAAACACCAATAAAAACATAGAGGCAAATAGAAAAATGAAGGAATCCTTGAATAAGCAATATAGAAAAGAGTTAGAATGCATGAGATAGATTCAAAGTGTTATACAGAAAATTAAAACCTCAATCACAAGCTGGCAAAACCATTTGAATGAAAGTGAAAATAGACTTACAGACCTTGAAGACACCATTGCAGCTAGTAAAAAGGTAAGAAAAGATCTCTTAAAAAAACTAGTATGCAGGAAAAAATAATTCAACATCTGCAAGATTATGTAAAGATCAACAACATAAGACTAATATGCATCAACGAGAAAAAGGTCAATACAAATGATGTAAAAAGAATATGGACAGAAGTAATAGCAGAAAACTTCCATAACAAAGAACACCTAAGGAAATTTGTGACCACCAAACCAACATTCCATGGTGAAACAAACATGGTGAAACAATCTGACATTCAGTAACAAAAGCATATAGAACTCCAAATAACATGAACCCAATTAAAAACATACCCAGACACATAAGAATCAAGATCCTAGAAATTCAGCACAGGAACATTATACTAAAAGCCACTAGAGAAAAGAATCAGATCACATTTAAAGGAAAACCTATCAGTATAACAGCAGACTTCTCTTCACAAACTATCAAGCCAAGAAGAGCATAGAGCAAAGTCTTGTGAGAAAATAAATTCCAACCCAGACTGATATACCCTGAAAAACTCTCTTTCAAGTTTAGTGGAGAATGGGGCAGGGAGATGGCTCAGTGGAATAAGTGCTTCCCTGACAAGTGCAAGGGCTTGAGTTCAATCCCTGGTTCAAAAAAAAAAAAAAAGTTTAGTAGAGAAGTGAAATACTTCCATGACAAAGAATGACTAAATAATTTCATGATAACAAAGCCAACCCTACACAGACTACTAAAACACATTCTAGAGAGGGATCAAAATGACCACAGCTCCATGCATGAGAATGGAAAGAACACACCAAATAGGGCAAAAAATTAAACACAGGAGAAAAAGAGGTATACAGCATCAGATAAATAACATGTCAAACATAAGTCAGTAAATCTCAATTATAACTATCAATGTAAATGGACTCAATTCACCAGTTAAAAGAAATAGACTGGCAGAGTCGATTAGGAAGAAAAATCCAACAATATCCTGTACAAGACTTCATCTATCAACTGATTGGTTTATCTTCATAGTTTTCTCCAGCTGGTAATTTCAATAGTTCTATGATTTGTGCCTCAGGAACACAATTGTTCTCATGAATGATAAGCAATTCTTTGCCCTAGCTTTATGGCTTATTGACTTAGAAACAAATTTTCAGCAAGATTAGAATTCAGAGTAGATGCTGCTGAAGTCCTTATCAAGCTGAATGTGGAGAAATCATGTACTAAAAAAAGAAAAGGAATATGTTGAGCTGTAAAGGGCTCAAGTCAACAACTTCTGACATTGCCAGTCCTACAGATAACCCACTACTATTATGGACTACAAACTATATTGGATTATTTTTCTGAATTCACTCACCTACAATATTTAAATGACAATGGAATACCCATCTCTAACAAAACTGAACAAAAAAGGGGATACAAAGGAAGGACCATTTTGTATCTGTATATACAAAATTGTTAGGACAGATATACAGCTACTTTCTCTCAACTCTATGAAAAGAAAGATTTGTACTAATAGTATTTGGACAGCATATCATGTCTGCATCTTATACTATGAATAACCACTAAGAAGATAACAACATGCAATGTATTAATTATTGAAACTGTCCTATTAATTGGTTTTGAAACTGTCTCATTGCTATCTGTTTCTCAATAAAATTAATTTTTAAAAAAGGACACTAGGATTAAGGTTGTGAGTGCTACTCACCCTCAAAGCATCCTGGATAAGATAAGAGGAGTGAAAATGAAGTTGGTAATGTCCCTTCCTTGCTTGCTTTTGCTGTCTTCTGCTTGCCATGAGCTGGTCTTCTCTGTTATGCCCCTCAGCCAAGCCACCCTGCCTTGGAACTAGCCATTTATGGACTAAATGGTCTACAAACTGTGAGCTAATTCCCCTTTAAATAAATAAATAAATAAATAAATAAATAAATAAATACAAAAAAGGTATTCTATACTATACGTCTTAGTTTTGCAATACATCTATTAAATAAATGTGTGTACATTTTTCCCTGTAATTATTTTTTAAAAAATCATTTAAATCACATTTCCATTGTTAAGTGATAAATTGTCTTCTAATTCTAGAGAAGTATATAAGAAAACTAAGAAATCTTATTGGTGAACATCACTTTTGGTGTTATGTTCTAGATATTTCTTTAAAATAGATATTTAATTGATAGATCTTCATTTGGCCTCTGATCTGCTTCTTGAGTTTGATTTTTTTTTCTTTTTTATGTATTAATGATTAGGTTTGTATTTTGGTTATGTAGCTGTTACTGTTTTCAATGCGAAAATATGTGCCCTTGTATTTATCATTCTTTGTTTTCAACAATGCTGTGGCCTGAAATTTCACACTTATTGCTATTGCTAAATCCTAAAATCCTCTGAGTACGTTTCAGACCACTGTTCTAGGTCCTTAATTTTGTACTTTAATTCAATGAGACTCTTTGATGTGTATATATGTGACATGCATGACAATCTTTATTGCTCTCTATGTTGTCAATTTTATGAACATAATGTATTTTTTATTTTATATAAAAAATAAAAAATAAAGTAAAATAGAACAGTGCTAACCTTCCATCTCATTCCATGAATGGCCATCAGAAAAAAAAAATCAACGAATGACAAATGTTGGCAGGGCTGGGAGAAAAAAGAACTCTTCTTTTCTGTAGGTGGGAGTGCTGAGTGGTGCAACCACTATGGAAATCAGTGTGGAGAGCCCTCAAGAACCTAGAGTATGTGGACTAGAGGTTCCATTCAACCCAGCTATTCCCCTTCTCAATATTATGCTGAGAGAATTAAAGAGTCATACCACAGAAATATATGCACAACTATATTTACAGCAGCACGGTTTTTAATAGCCAAAGCTTAGGAACAGCCCCTCAACTGGTGAATGGATAAAGAGAAATTGTTAATATATATACAATGTAATACTACTCTGCAGTGAGGAAGGAGACATTTAAAGCTAAATGGATGTACCTTGAGACCATATGCCTAAGTGATATGCATCAGACACATGTGCTCAAATATCATATAATTTCTCTGGTATGAGACTGAAACTGTAAATAAAGACCCAAATGTATAATAGATATTGGGAAGAAAATGTTCAAACAAGGAGAAAAGGAGAGGAAAGAAGGAACAATAAAGGTGCAATACAAGAAAAATATAGAAACAAACTTTTGTAAACAAAAAGGAGAAGAATGAAGGAGGGGAGGTTAGTGGGGGGAAAAAAGGAAATCAAATAATCATGCACAGACACATATTCCCTAGAATGAATG
>NW_004524796.1:3736204-3745494 GCF_000260255.1 Octodon degus | reverse complement strand
CTAAATATAGTAAAATAGAAATGAACAGAATAAAGTTATTGCTCATAACTTTGAAATAGCACAGAAAGGTGGAAAGAGTCCATTATTATCCTAGCTCCAACCTAGCAAGAAACCCATTATAATGTTTAGTTCTAAGTGTGGGCCTTGACTGGGTAAGGTATGCCCAAGTATCTGGTAGAATGTTGCAGGCATTTTGTTTTATTTCATCTTATTTTGATTTTTTTCGGCTGTTTTTTTTTTCAGTACCAAGGGGATTAAATCCAGGGCCTAAACAGCAAGCTATATTCTCAGTTTATCTATTTTTTTATTTTATCTTATAAAATCACTAAATTATACAAGCTGAGCTAAAATTTGCAATTGTTCTGCCTCAGCTCCCTAGAGTGGTGGGATCACAATTGTGAACTACTACACCTGGTTTAAATGCCATGACTATCTGTGAGAATATTTTAAGAGACTACACTAAATTAAACCAGGACCTTGTGTAAAAGAGATAGGCACTCATTAATTTGGGTGGGTACCCCATTCACTGAGGGCCTGCAAAGATGCAAAGGGAGGTAGAAAGAGAAGAGGGAATTCTCTCTCTCTTCTTTCCTCTTCTTTTTTTTGTGGCAGGGTCTCACTATCTAGCCCAGGCTGGCCTCCAACTCACAATAATCCTTCTGCTTCAGCCTCCTCAGTACAAGGTCCCCAGGTATATCCCCACATGACCAGCATCTCTCTGTTATTCAGCTACAACTTTCATCTCTCCTGATGTTGACATTTCAGGCCTTTGGACTCTGGAAATCAGACCCAGACTCTTCCCACCTTCTGGTTATTGAGCTTTGTTATTATCAGGGTTTACAAGGGAAGCAATTTATTTTGTAATTTTCACCTACAGAGTCAAATTCAAAGAAGTACTGATCTGTCCACATAGTAGAGACCCAGAGAATCCAGCTGAGTGCCTGGATCCCATGACAATGTCTTGCACAAGTCCATCTGAAGAATAAGAGCGCATGGTAATCATCCTCCATGAGTCCAACTGGAGGCCTAGAGTCCATGCCAATGTGTCATGCAAGTCTGTATGAAGGATCTGCACTAGGAAGACCCAAAGTCCAGTGGTGAAAGCTAGAAAGTCTGCACCAGCTAGATGAAGGATCTTTGCCAGAAGGCTGAGAGATCAGCCCTGAAGCCAGGAAGTGACATCAAGGTAAGAGCCAGAGTTCCCCTAAAAGAACCACAGCCATCCTCAGTCACAGCAAGGATCCAAGTTCTTCTAATGAGAATAGTTGGGTTCATATCAGGAAAGCCAGCATGACAAGCTTCTCCAAGAGACTCAACAGCACACCCTCTTCCCCTCTAGTTGTGCTGCTGGCAATAATCCTCATGAGGTCCTTCCACACCCAGCACCATGCTGACTCAGTTCAGCTAGGTGCTACTAGTTGACCATTAGTACAGGTTTTATAGGACAAACTGAATTACACCACACACTTTCCTTATTTTCTAACTTGCAAGTAGTTGATATGGAACTTCTTATCTTCCATAGTCACATGAGCCAACTTCAAATTTATATATTTTTTCTGTGTGTGTGTGTGTGTGTGTGTGTGTGTGTGTGTGTGTGTGTGTTCAGAGTACATTAGGATTTCTCTGGTAAACCTTGACTAATACAGCCTGAAAATAATACACCTGCTCTCTTTGCTTGTATATCCTGAACACTAAACTGAAGATTAAAAATATCTGACCAATGTGTCTTTCTTTATAGGGTTGCTGTTCCCATTATTCTTAATACATAAGAAGCCACCCAAAACTTCAGGCACCAAATAATATTCCTATGCCTATAGATTCTTCAGGTCAGGCATTGAGACACAACAGAATGCTCTAGATTGTCTCTGCTGCTTCAACATGTCTATATCTTCAGCTGCAAAGACTCAAAGGCTGGAAGTAGCTCAAGTTCTGGGAGCTGGGGCCAAGCGGGGGCATCTTTATTCACATATTTGGAAACTGATATTGCTGTTGGCTAGGGCCTCAGCTAGGCTGTTGGCTAGAGAACCTCCCAGTTGCCACTAAGGGAGTTGATTCGGACTTATTTGTATCCATAGCTGAGTGAATATTAAAAAAGACTGACAGCAGCTCTGCCATTTTTGTGATTCAACTTTCCGAGTCTCAGAGGCCTTCACCCCTGTGGCTCAGTCTCACCACGCTGTCATGGTTGCGTGTATCCAGGTTCCAGGATATAAATCCTCACAGTGGGATAAGTACCAACTTCAAATTGTATGAACAGCACCTGGGGGGAACAACTGGTGGCATTTTGGGGCTATAAAATCTTCCATGGTTGCTTTGAAGATCAAGGAGAGTAATAAAAATTCCAAACTTCACCTTTGAAATTATTTTTTGTCAAGCTGGGCATGGCAGCTTATGCCTGTCAGCCCACTCGGGAGGCTGAAGTAGGAAGACTGCCATGAGACTGATGCCAGCCTGGGACACATAATTAGACCTTGTCCTAAATACATGTATATATGTATTTTGTACAAATCTCAGCACTTTGTAAATGCAACAAAATCCATGAGACTTTTCGGGCCCCTTTTAGCAATTTATACTATTATTATGTATATTATTAGCTAATTCTTACTAGAAACTCAAATCTTAGGGAAGAAACTAAAGCTCTGGTTTTAAAAATCTAGGTGGATATAAATCACCAATGTGGAAGGCAGCTATGCTAATCACTATACCACCAACACTAAATCACCCATGTGGAAAGAGAAAAAATACTTAATAACCTAAGCTGTCAACCAAACTGTGGAAATTAAAGCCACAAGAATTTTTTAAACTGTTAAAAATAATGAAATATGACAACGTCATCAAAGATTTACTGGAAGCAGTGGTAACATTGGCTATTACATATTGACTAGTGTGTATCAAATTATTACCAATGTATAGCAAGTTAAAACAAATGTTTCACCAGATGTGGTGATACATGTCCATAATTCTAAGTCTTGGGTGGCTAAGACACAGGGTCTCAAGTTCAGGGCCAGCCAGAGTTACATAGTGAGATCTTGTCTCAAAAAAACAAAAAAAGTAAATAAGATAATAAAACATTTATTATCTTACACAGTTTCAGAGGCTCTGAAATCCAGAAATAGCTTACCAGGGTAGGCCTGGCATAAGACTCTCCTTTGGTGGTTAGTGATAAGTTGTTGAGGGGAGGACCCAGGTCCTTGCCAGTTCTTCGCAGGTGATTTCAGTTCCTTGTCACAGGGATGTTTGTGCAGAGCTGTTGAAGTGTTTTTCACTACATAATAGCCTGCTTCTTCTTAAGCAGGGAATCCAAGAAGGGGCACACCTGACATCTCACTGTTCTTGAGGGGCAGCCCTCATTGCATGCTAGAATACTGATTTTTGTTGGGAGTTGAGGAAGCAGGAAAATAGGTCAAAGATGTGTAGGATGGACTAGGCCTCTGTGCCTAAAACAAACAAGCTACCTCAGTCCTGAGATAAACATCCTGTCTGGTTAAGGTAAGCTATTGGTTGTTAGGCAACCTTGTGTCAGGTGTTATTAACTGCAAAGGTATAAATAAAAATCCATTTTATTTCTTGGGAGGATCTGTCTCACCAACCAGGCAGACCAGTCACCATCTAGCTCAGCTTTTGTCTTCTTGTCTATGTTTTCTCATTCCTGATACCATTTATCCCTAGACAGAACCAACAGCAGTGAGAAAAATGGACCCCTACAGATTTTCACAAGTGCATCCTACATGCTACAAAAAGGACTACATGAGGACATCAATACTCAGCAGTAGGTATGTTTGCACAACCACGAATAAACTTGTGTGAAAATACCTGACAACAATTTTATAATGTGTATCAAAAACTTTAAAAATGTTTCATAGAGCTGAGCATGGCAAAACACACCTATAGTCCCAGCACTCTGGGAGTCTGAGACAGGAGTGTCACAGTTTGAGCCAAGAAGGAGCAATTTAAGACTTAGCAAGAAACAGAAATTACCAAGGGTTGGGTATGTAGCTCAGTACAAGGGTCATGGGTTCAGTCTATAGGACCCCAAAGAAAAAGTTTCATGTAACTTTAGAATTCAAACAAATTTTGTTGAAGGAATGATTAAATGAATACATAATCTAGTATATCTTAATTCTAACAATCAATTGTGTCTTCATTACATTACTTTTCTATAGATCAGACAAAATACTTGACATACACCTGTTAAAGGGAGAACTTTTTATTTTGGTTCACAGTCTTTACAGGTTTTAACCCATAGTTGGCTGGCTGTGAGGCAGGGCAGCATGACCAAGGGGCATCACAGAGAAGAAACAGTCCATGGTAGGGTAAGCAGAAGTTAGCAAGTAATGAGCCTCCCTTTCCCTTTTATTCCATCCAGGCACAAGCCTATTGATCAATGTCACCCACACCCAGGGTCACCCTTCCCATTACTCATACTTAGAACTATCTTTAAAAAATCAGTGGACTAATTTCGTTAGCAGTCCCTTAACCTATATTTATATACCCTAGATCAAGCCACTTCTAAAAAGCTACCCTATGGGCTCATAGGCTTTAAGTATGATGGCAACCATTCACATTTATATATGAAATAAAAAACACCGTAGAAAACATAACAGAGTGAGCAATAGTATTTCTAGGCTGTTTGTTATAGTTTTTTCCTTTCTAACTCTTTGAACATTCATTTATAATAAGTATATTATAAATGTATTGTTTTTATCCTTAGAAATGTTCAAATGTTCATTTATTGTTCTTCCTCCCTGGATACTTCCTTCTTACCAAGTCATTTAGCCCTACATAACTTTGGCAATAAAGGCATAACCAAACTGTTGAAATTTTCTCATGTTCCAACATAAATATAGTATTATGCACACAGAGAAACTACATTTCTTAAGATCTAAAGTGACTAGATTGCCAGTGAGATAGCTCAACAGATTAAAGTGCCTGCTTAGGCAAGTTTAGGCAAGTGCAGGGACTATGATGGGATCCCCTTACCATATGCCATCCCGGTCCCACCCCCAGAGTGGGCTGAGCTGGCCACAGAGTCTGGGTGTAGTGGTGCGTGCCTGTAATCCCAGTGCTGGGGAGGCTGAAGACAGGAGGATCATTATGAGTCTGAGCTGCATAGAGAGACCCTGTAACAAGCAAATACATAAAAAAATAAATAAATAAAATAAAGTGACTAGAAATTCCATGATATGCATAGCAATTTTAAGACTATAGTTTGGTTATCATAAATCTAAACATTTTTTTATTTGCATAGTACAAAACTCTTAGTTACTCAAGCAAATCTTGTAATTTAAATCATACAAATCACTGCTTGAGTAAATATACCATGCATATCATTTGTGGACAAATAGTACTTTTGTTTTGGTTTCTTTTCTTTTTAATTTTCCTTTCCCACAGATAAGTCTGGGGATTCTAAGCTTCAAAAAAATCTGCCTGGCATTCTCTCTCCTAAGAGTTCTCAAGTTCTTTTTGCCTATTAATGTCTTTCATTCAGAAATTCTAAGTTGTACAAATGAGATGATTAAGCCATATATTCCTGCATGAAAATAAACTAATTCAGTTGTATACATAAGGTCACAGCAAGAGTTAAATGTTCAACAAAATTTCCAAAGCAAATTCTGAAAAGCCCTAGAAAGAGAAGTCTTTCTCCTAAAAATACAGGCTTCTTTCATCAAAAGTCTTTAATATTCTTGTCCTCCTTTGCAAATAACTGCAAATGTGAGAAAGAACTTGAACCTTTGCTCTAGAGAAGCCAATATGTCCAAAGTATCTCAATACAAAAAAGTTCTTCAGTTTCTCTATTTCACATTAATAAAAACTATTTTGTTTTCAAAATTAACTATTGTACATGAAACCTCATTTGAAAAAAAAAATGTGCTAAACTAAAACAAAGTTAAAAAAAAGTTATATTATGGACAAGACCAATAAAGGTTCTCATATAACCATTTTGAAGTCTTTAGTATTTTATTTCTACTATTGAGCTCATAACCACCAATCCAGTAGACTGCTGTAACTAAAATACCTTATCAGTGTTGATTATAAATCTATTAAAATATTTATAACACAACCTTAAAATTTCCCTTCAAAAAAGTTGGAAAATACATGTTTAATAACAGATGACACATGTAAGACTGTCTTCTCTTTAGGAGTATAAACCCTCACTAAAATAGAGTAAAAACTACTGAAGTGATAGAAATCCCTTTTTCAAATTAATTTTATTGAGAAACAAATAGCAATGAGACAGTTTCAAAACTGATTAGTAGGACAGTTTCAATAACTAGTACATTGCATATTGTTGTCTTCATAGTGGTTATTCATAGTACAAGTACAGACATGATATCTTGTCCAAACACAATTAGTACAAATCTTTCTTCTCATTGTATTAAGAGAAAATAGCTGTACACCTATCCTAACTATTTTGTATATACATATACAAAACGGTCCTTCACTTATATCCTCTTTTTTTGCTTAGTTTTGTCAGAGATGGGTATTTCATTGCTATTTAAATATTGCAGGTGCATGAATTCAGCAAAATAATCCAATACAGTCCAGTAGTCCATAATAGTAGTGAGTTATCTATAGGACTGGCAACGTCAGAAGTTGTTGACTTGAGCCTTCTACAGCTCAGCATATTAATATGACTTAACTTTTTATACATCATTTTTGTACTTTTCTGCTGGACAGTTAAGACCAAGATAAAACAAGATCTATATAACAAGAAATGCAACTTTTGTATCTGACAAGGTCAGTTAAATCCTCTCAGGATTTACCCTGAAACCCTGCACTGCACTTTGTAGATCTTTTGTCAGTGTCAGCCATGTGGATGAGTCACAGCCATCGCTTGACCAATTTGCTCTCTGTGAAAGCCGGAGAGAATGTTTTCTCTTTCTCTAAGTTTTTCTGTATTCAGACATAAGGGCTGAGCTTTCTTATTACTGTGAATCTGAAATCATCTATTTATTGGCAATTAGTCAATTACTCAAAAGCTTTTTCAAACATTGCCACCTCAGAAAAGAAAATGTGTGAGTTTTGCTGTAAGAACCTATTATCTTTTAATTAGATGTGTACAGAAGGCCTTGTTATGGCTTGTGTCTAGATAGCTCCCCAAAGCCTCTTGCAGTCACAGGTGGGGTTTTTTCAGAGTGCAATGAGTCTATAGAGTGTGAATGCATTCAGGCTCAACACTAGGATTAAGCATGCTAGGATTAAGGGTGCTAAGATTAAGGGTGAATGATTACTAAATTATTCCACAGCAGGGTTTGGCACTGTCCTAATCTTGGTAGCCTTGATACAACACAAAGCATAGAAAGAGGTTTGTCTTGTCTTTTTCTTACTTTACTATCTTCTGCCTGCCATGAACTGATTCTCCTCTGCGGTGCCTGTCTGCCATTCACCCTGCTTTGGAGCCAACCAATTAGGGACTGAAACTCTACAAGCTGTAATCTAAATGAACCTTTCCCCTTTAAGTTTGGGTTTCAAATATTTTGTCTCAGCAATAAGACAAAAGTAACTAAGGCAGGCCTTATTTGGATTCCATGCACACTATGAATCAATCACTTACATTTACAATTGCGAGTTGTATTTCTCATGAACCAATACCTCAAAATGCAAATTTTTATTTCCACAAAATATAAATGCCTATCACTTTAGAAGTATTTCAACAAACTTAACTGTGCAGTTTCAGGTGAAAGAAACTAATCTCTCTTAGGCACCTCACCTCCCAACTGACTGCCAAATGCCAACATGAGTTTTGTTAGGAGAAAGTCTTGCCCAAGATGTAACACAAGACATTCCCCAAGTAGAGCCTTGCTGGCTGTGAAGAGCTGCCATCACCAGGCTGCCTCCCCCTCTGCCTTCAGCACCATGCTCACTTCCTCCTGAGATTGCTGTGCTACTTCTTTTGGATTATGCTGGCAAAGGCTGTTCTGTCCACCCAAATCATGTACATTCCTCACAACCAAGTGAAGTTCCAATGCATACACAAAAGACTTCCTGTAGTACCTCATTGTATACTAGTACCAACTACCTCCTGTACTAGTCGCAACGCATACACAGAAGACTTCCTGTACTACCACCATGCCATGATCTTATCTGTCCCACACATGTGCACATGGGAGTATGCACACACATATACTTAAGTTCCTTAATTTAGGTCTTTTATTATATATTGGCCTGAACTTTGGTATTTTACTATTCAATTCTT
Source organism: Octodon degus (assembly GCF_000260255.1). Classification (NCBI taxonomy): domain Eukaryota; kingdom Metazoa; phylum Chordata; class Mammalia; order Rodentia; family Octodontidae; genus Octodon; species Octodon degus. Next base: position 3,737,297 of record NW_004524796.1, on the reverse strand, counting down.
ATGTAAACACAAATTCCCATCATGCCTAGCTTTTAGCATTCTCTCCAGTTAGCCTGCTTCTCTGAAGATCAGAATAGTATTTACTCAACATTCACTAGAGCTACAGTGAGCATATAATAAGAACTGATTTGCATATAACGTAGGACTGAACTACATATGTATACCCCATGTCCAGGCAGGCATCAGCACATTAGCATCTTTCATATAATACCGTATCTTATCACTGAGAAAACAGGAGTGATTCTCAGCTGCAAAAGCTAATGAAAAGGTACACAAAATTAGTTTGTAGGCCACCCCAGGTTTATATTTGCAAGAAAAAGATCGTATTAGAGCAAATTCAGACAGCTCAGACATATTAGATCTTAGACACCTGTCCTGGCATCCTGCAGGGAATTCCTAATGAAAGAGCTTTCACCCAGTGCTGTTCACCTAGTGTGTTGTGCTGATCACGGCCCTGGGTATAAGTCTGTGAGCCCAACAGTAGCATGGTGACTATTGTATGTTATTCCTTTCAAAGGACTAGAAAATCTTTTTTTTTTCCTGCCAGTCCTGGAGTTTTGTTTTTGACTTGCTATACTTTGTTTCTGGGGCTTGAACACGGGGCCTTCACCCTGAGATCCATCCTTCAGACATTTTCTTTAAACTTTTGAGATGATATCTAAGTTACCAACACCAAGTTCAAACTCACAATCCTCCTTCCTCAGACTCTTTTGCCTCCACATTCAACAGAATAGCACAGGAAAGTTCTTCCTCCATCACCCCCTACAGCACTTGCCCAGAAGACAGCAAGTGTTCTCCTTAGACTACAGCTACAGGGAGGAAAACACCTCCCCTCTTCCCTGTAGGCCCCTCCCCACTCGCCTCACAAGGCTCACCTCTCCCCACTCGCCTCACAAGGCCCACCTCAGCTGTTTCCTGAGAAAGCCCTAACTTGCTAGGGTGCACACAATACACCCAAAAGATAAATGGCAGGTATAGCCAAGGTTATTTTTACAATTGATACTTGATATTGATATTTCAATAATACAATTGATGTTTATATTTTAAACATATTATTATAAAGGGTTTGTGTAAAGCATTAATAAATTACATA
>NW_004524796.1:3732773-3736104 GCF_000260255.1 Octodon degus | reverse complement strand
TTCAATCACTCATGCAGTATGTAATGATAAAAGGAGTAAGGACATTGTGCCATCACCACAAGCATTCATCATTTCCTCGTGTAAAGAACATTTCCAATCTTCTCCGCTAGCTATTTTGAAAAATATAATTAATTCTTATTAACCACACTTACCCTGCTGTGCTACAAAATTCTGAAAGCTAGCACCCATGCTCTCAGCGACCTGTTTCTCCATCCCACCTGGGGAAAAGCACAGCTTCTGATAACCATTAATATACTCTCTACTTCAATGAGCTCACCTTCTGAACTTGCATATCTCAGTGAGAACATCCAGTAATTTTGATGAGGAGTTTCTTTAAATTGCTACTGTAAAAGGAATACTGAACCATAGGTACTATATGTTAAATTTATCTGCATCCCTTCTCAAAGCACTTTGGAACCACTATTTCAGCACATGTACTTGAGGTGTGTATACCAAGACTGCCATTTTACTACTGTGCTTTCAGTATTCTGTTTTTCTTTGATACTACTGTTTTCTGTTTTATTTTCCTACTGGTCAGCCATGTCTGTGGCTGTCCTTAAAGTCTTGAACTCTGATTTACTTCTAGCAGTGTCTTTCACATAGATGAGGACCCAATCTGATAGACTGAACCAAGTCCACCAACTGGCCATACTGTGGGAACAATAAAGAAACTCAACGTAACAGGAGGTAAAAAGAGTCTGTAGGGAGCTGAGGGGTCTTCAGGAAAATGTTAGCAATCCATGCCTGGTAGGGTGATTTCATCTCAAGTGAAATGTGAAAAATCTAAGAGCCATCACAAAGCCAACAAGTGATGCAGAGGTCAACTGCATAATCCTGCTAAGCTAGAGCATCCTGGGAGATTTATATGAATTGATAAAGGCCAGGGTAACAGCCCCTTTCTGAGAGTGCAGCCAGAGAGGAACCACCCAACCCTCAAACCCCATCAAGGCATAAGGCTCAATTCCCAAATGATTACTGGTACCTGGGAGTAGTGAAAAGGAAGCATCTGACCCCTCACAGACTAGCAAGCAGCAGCCTGGCCACCCACAGCAGCAACTCAGGTCAACTACTTGAGTCTAGGTCATTCTCAAGGATTACATTGTGTCTTTTGTTTTATGCTCCTGGTTATGTGTCCCCTAGGCTTGCAATTACAATCTCTATTTCTTAAATTATAAAAACTACATTTATCTTTTAATCTCAAGTATAAACCACTCCCCTCACCTCATGGATGAAATTTCTTTCCTTTGTGTGGGGAATAGTCACAGTGCAGAGGAGTTGTACATTTATTTATCACCATTCGATATGCCAAGTGGCTTGAGGTCAGAAATACCTGCAGATCTGCAGATATGCATTTCATATCTGCATATCTCCAGAAATGTCTTATACATGGTAGTCAATATATACATGTTGACTGTGCTGGTTGACTTTCAATTGCTATGGCAAAATACCTGAGATGAGCAATAGAAAAGGAAGAAAGGTATATTCAGGCTCACAGTTTCAGAGGCTGCAGTCTCTAGATGGTTGGCCCCATCACCCTGAGCCTGTGGGGAAGCAGCACATCATGGTGGGTAATAGGTGATGGAATGAGGCTGTCCCCTTCATGGAATCCAGAAAGCAGAGAGAGAGAGACATGATGATCCAGGGTCCCAACATGCCTCTCAAGGGCATGCCCCATCACCTACTTTCTCCAGCTATGCCTCCAACTCCTGAATTTCCCACCACTGCATGGTAATAACATCAGCTGGAGACCAAGCCTTGAACACATGAGCTTTGGGGAACATATAAGATCTAAACCATAATCCTGATAAATGAGAAAATAAGTGAACAAATAAAAGGATAGATGCATCTTTTGACATTTGTTATCTTTGACAGGAAGCCTGCAGTTGTATCTGAACCCTGCTGGATCAGGACCTCAGCAAGAGGGCCGACATGATTGCACTGAATGAGATTATATCTGGGATTATATCTCATTATAATGAGAAAATATAGTGTCAGGCAAAATAAATCAAACACATGAATTTAAATGACACATGGTGCCTCTTATTTGAGTAAGATAATAAGTACCATGAAGAAGGGATAGAAGGAAATAGGGGGCTTCTCCGATGAGCACGCCTGCCTGTAAATACCAAGTAGAGCAGTCAGTAAAGCAGAAACGGCATTGGGACTTGTGTGGCACTGGACACCCTCTCTATAAACAGTAAGACTTCATGAGGAGCTAAAGATCTTTCCTTTTCTTCCTATCTTCGAACAGAGTTAAGGAAAAAAGCACGCGCTGCTGATACTTCTTATTTAGAGAATTTCCTGCTAGCATGCACTTTCCTGCTTAGGTGATGAGGCCGTTGGGAAATGACTGTGACCTTACTCTGCAGGCAGAAAGCGCATTATCACTGCAGAGATAATAGCAATGCACAGTGATAAGAAGTTAGTTTTACCTTCTGAAAGAACTGAGATTAAAGAGAAGAATAATTACCATTTTGAGGGGCAAACCCTGGAAGAAGAAGGAAAGATCAGAAGCTGTCTCCCCACCACTTACAAGCCTCTACAGTAGGCGATCTGAAATGCAGTAATAGTGTCTTATCTCTATCAATGAGTTCATTCTGAACAATATAAAAATGCTTTGCTTTCTAATGAGAAGAAAAGATTGCCAGGGCCTAATTCTTTTTCCCTTACTAGTTTGCCCAGTGTTAGAAATCCTGGCCAGGTGCATCTCATAGGCTCCCCCAACTCAGAAGGAACTCTGTCCCTATTCTTGTGTTTTCAAATGGCAGTCAAGAGACTAGTATTGCTGTCAAATATACCAACATTAGTTCTTTCCATTTGCGTCTATTTGTTCTCTTTTCCATGAATGAAAAACCAACATTTTTAAGTGTTTAGTTTTTTGCTAAATGGCAAAGATATAATCCCAGGCATTGGGAGGCAGAGGCAGAAAAAACTGCAAGTACAAACCCAGATTAAGAATTTTAGCGATTTAACAATACTCTGTCTTAAAATTTTAGTGTTTTTTTTGTTTGTTTGTTTTTTTTTTTGCGCCAAATGCCTTCAAGGCATGACTGGCTGTATTGTGTTGTGGGGATCGAACCCAAGCAATCTGAGCCTGACTGTTTTGTTGAAGCAGCCACTTAAAGAACTGAGCTACTGGGCAGGCCCCCTTAAAATTTTAAAAATTGCAAAAAGAATGAGTATATGGCTCGGCACAAACACCGTAGATTCAATCCCCAGTACCACAAGAAATTAAAAAGATGAATATTTTAATTTAAAACATAAAGAATCAATAGCAAAATTCAAATATAGTCTATATCCTTCTTTCCTAACCTAAACTATTCCCTGTAAG
>NW_004524796.1:3722858-3732647 GCF_000260255.1 Octodon degus | reverse complement strand
TATATATCCTTTGATTACAACAAAAATGAGTCTATCATGTTTACTGTGCCTTATGTTGCATTATGAAAGTTACATAGTTTACATTTAGAATCATTTAGCATGAGGTCCAAATTCACATAGTTCACATGAAGTAAGAGTTAGACTTGCCCTTTAAATTTGTGCAATACAGAGTGGTCTGCTGGTTATCTCAGTTGTTTAAGTGCCTGCTTATGCAAATGCAGTCAGGTGCAGGATACCATACTACATGTATGGTACATGTACATGTACATGTACATATTGGGTACATGTATGTACATCTTCCTTTTATTCCCATTCCTTCCTCACTCACCCTCTCCTCTCCATTCCCCTTCCCCATTTTCACTATTATTGATACTGTTATTATGGTTACTTTGTGGTTATGACATATCACCTTTACATCCCTTGTGAGTATTTGGTATGTGTACATTACACAGCTTAACTCTCCCATCCTCATGCCCCCCCAACCTTGGTTTCTTGGACCCCTTCCCATTTGCAAGAGGTCCATCCTCCTACTTCCTTCTATCCCTTCTTCATGGTACTCTTTATCTTACTCAAATAAGAGACACCATGTGTCATTTAAATTCATGTGTTTGATTTATTTTGCCTGACATTATATTTTCCAGGTACACCCATTTTCCCACAAATGTCTGTAATTTATTCTTTTCTTTAGAGCCATGTAGTGATTTTGTGCTATCCACTGTATCCCCTGAGATAGTGCTTGACACACACAGAAAACAAGCAAACAAAAAATTATTACAGGAATGAATTACCTACTATATGTACACACATAATTTATAATTTGTGTAATTTATAACTTACTTCATTGCTCCAATTAAACTCATAAAATGAACTATTATCATTTGGGTCCTAAATGACCACAGCTGGACATACATGAAGATAATGAGCATCTTAATGGCAAGGCAGTCTCTAACAGAAAAAAGAAAGGTAATTCAATTATTCCTGCACACTGCCTTGTCAGTTAAAGGAACCCTGTTCCAGTGATGTCTTGGTGATCTGGACTGCAAACAAATTGGAAGAAAATAGATAAGTGTCCCAAGTCTTGCCAGTCACTAGTGATTTTGCTTCTGAATTGAATGACAACAGGACTGGCCAAAGATTTACCTTCAAATTTTATTGATATGAGTTATTGTTATCACAGCCCTGCTCGCATGCTATGGTACACTTCTGATTAAGTAAATTTAATATTTTTTACCTTTACTATATGTTTTTAATCTGTAACATCTCTTCAAACCTCCTTCAACACAAGGAAAACACTATTTTTCCATGACTATACAAAACCAAATCCTACAAAAATCATGCAGTTTTTATTCAGCACCCTGTTAGATTTTGTACTGCAAAGGAAGTGTCCCATATGACCCAATGGGATAGCCACTGTCGCACAAGAACTTTTCTCAGTGTCAGCACACAGATCTGGGCTCCCAGGTTTCAAGAAATATCATTATTTTATTCCTCTTTATTATTTTATACTCATCTTAATGAGAAAAATAAAATAAAATAGCAATGAAACAGTTTCAAAACAGGTTAGGAGGACAATTACAATAATTAATACATTGCATATTGTTGTCTTTGTAGTAGTCATTCAGAGGACAAGACGCAGACATGATATCTTGTCTAAAATAATATTAGTACAAACATTTCTCAATGAATGAACTAAGAGAAAGCAGCTGTATATCTATCCTAATATATATATATATATATATATATATATATATATATATATATAACAGACCTTTATTTATATCCCTCTTTTTTTTGTTTTGTTTTGTCAGAGATGGGTGTTCCATTGCAGTTAAAGAATCTAAAAAATATATTTCTCAAAGGATCTAGGATGGGTGAAAAGGGAAAGGTCAATACAAAAAATGGCAAAAATACAACCAGTTACACTATCACTGTCTTTCAGTTCACTAAAAAGGAAGGTTTGTGCTAATATCATTTGGAGAAATTTTTAGGCCCATATCTTGTACCCTGAGCGACTACTTTAAAAATAATTATGTATAATGCATTAACTTTTGTCATTATCCTATTATTCTGCTGTGAAATTTTATTTTATCTTTTCTCTATAAAATAAAAAATGTATTTCTCATATTTTGGGTAACATAATATGAAAACTAATTCATCACAAAGCCTGATAATGAATAATAACCACATATAAAAATTTTAAAGTATGAAATCTTTTCATTACTACTGCAATCTTACTGTATAGGGAGTTATTTATTATAACTAACAGTAAGGTCCAACTCAGGAAGCAAACAGATTGTGATTAAGTTCAACATTAGAAAAATAATTAAGGGTCAGGGAGATAGCTCCTGTAGAATAAGAGCTTGGCTGACAAGCGCACGGTCCTGAGTTCAATCCCTGGTACCACAAAAAGAAGACAAAAATAATTAACAGCTAAGGGTATAGCTCATGGACCAAGATTTGCCTAGCTACACTAGGCCCTGGATTGTATTTCTAGCCATAAATACACACACACACACACACACACACACACACACACACACACACACACCCCACATACAAAGAGGAACTCAGTTATAGCAATCCACTGAATGAAATAGTAAGTGATCATTAAAAGTGATATTCATACTTGTTTCCCAGCCTGCCGTGATGGCTCCGCCCCCAGGGCACACTGAGATAGTGACTGAGACTGGGCATGGTGGCACGCACCTGTACTCCCAGCACTTGAGAGGCTGAAAAAATAGAAAAATCACTACCAGTCTGATCTGTGCAGTGAGACCTTATAGATTCTGTACAAATATATTTTTTTAATTTTATTTTATGGAGAAACAAAAAGCAATGAGACAGTTTCAAAACTGATTAATAGTACAGTTTCAATAATTAATACATTGTACATTGTTATCTTCTTAGTGGTTATCCATAGTCCAAGATGCAGACAGGATATCTTGTCCAAACACTATTTGTACAAATCTTTCTTCTCATTGAATTAAGCAAAAGTAGCTGTATATCTATCCTAACTATTCTGTATATAAAGATACAAAATGGCCCTTCCTTTGTATCCCCTTTTTTGTTTAGCCCTGTCAGAGATGGGTATTCCATTGGCATCTAAATACTATAGGAGCGTGAATTCAGCAAAACAATCCAACACAGTCCAGCAGTCCAAAATAGTAGTGGATTATCCACGGAAGTTGTTGACTTGAGCCTTTTGCAGCATGCCATATTAATATGGCTTTACTTTATATACTTCATTTTTATACTTTTCTGCTGGATAGTTAAGACCAAGATAAAGCAACATCTATATAACAAGAAATTTAACTTTTGTACCTGATAAGGTCAGTCAAGTACCCTCAGGATTTATCCTGTAACCCTGTACTGCAGTTTGCAGATCCTTTGTCAGTGTCAGCCATGTGGATGAGTCACGGCCATTGCTTGACCAATTTACTCTCTGTGAAAGCCTGAGAGAATGTTTTCTCTCCAGGTGACTCTTCTTAGGCACACTCAACATCATCGATCATGTTGCTCTGTGGCCCCATAATCTCCTTGATCAGAAAATTTGGGACACAACTGAGTTACCTGATGTTCCAGTATAGGTTCTCCTATGTCCTGAGTCTTCACTGACCTTGGAAGGCTATGGTCAAAATGTTGGCTGTCCTTGCAGCCCTTCTATTTCTCTAATGTTTGGTCTGCAAACTTAGGTTGTTAACCCTCCAGAAGAGAAACTTATTATTACCCTACCACATATGAAGTTGGGTTTAACCTCACTATCTGTCTGAATATCAAACATCTTATGCATGTTATGCCTAAGATGTTTGTACAAATACATTTTAAATAGTGATATTCATAAAGATTTGCTTGGCTAGGTATAAAAATATACATGATTTTAAATATGAGTTCCTTGCAAATTTATCTGTGAAAAATATGTATGGATTTAAATAAGAATTGGGAAAAATCATAGAAATTATATTTAATATAGGGTACAAATGTTCAAATTTCTTTCTTTTAGATTTCCATATTAATGTCACAACTATTTCAGATCAAAATAATATAATTTTCAGCCAGGAAGATAGCTCAGTAGTCTAAGAGCCTGCCTGGCAAGTGCAAGAACATGAATTCTATTCCCCATACCAAAAGAATTTTAAAAAGCATTCATATTTAAGTGTAACTACTTCTATTTTTACAAAAAGTCTCATATGAAGATATTTTGACTTTTCTAATTGGATATATTTTAGAATAGCTTACAAAATCTAATAAGCACCTTGTCTACTAAACATGGAACATTTTTAATGAATAAAGTAATATTAATATTTATGTTTATAATTTATTGGATTCTTTCATAGTAGTGTAATCAACAACTTATACTATTTATTCCACTATAACCATTTATTAGATTTAATAATATCTTTCACTGAAAGAATTTTTATCTCAACCTTGAAATTTATTTATTTATTTTAGCTGTGACATTCACTGCTAGAGCACATATCTTTATCAGATATTAAAAATCATCTACAATTTTTTTCATGCTTAGGATTCATTCTAAATGGCAGGTTTAATTTAACTTCTGTCAAGCTGTAACTTGAAGATATATACATATCACAAAAATCCTATAAAATCTTGAATTTCTACCAGCACAATGTATCCCTCTGATGAACATTTTATTTTGGCTGTAAGCATTTTGATAAGCACTAAATAGCCCATAAAAATATTGACTCCAAAGTTAAATTTGATACAATTCCTCCTTAGGAAAGAGGTCCAATATACCCTTGTTTTAGAGCAGTTTTAAATACTTCCCTAGTATCTCCCCCCCCCAAAAAAAAATAGCGAGCCTATAAAACAAGGTTCCAGAAAATAAGTAGATGGAGCTAAAAATAAACGTTGCTACAGTGTAGGAATGACTAAAGACTATTATTTGTAATAATCCCTGATACATTATTGCTGAATTAGTACAGATCTTCTGAATTACTGCTTAGCAAACTGCACAGAAGTCTTGTTTCCCAAAAGTAGTGGACTAGTTTCCAAGAACTTCAAGCACAAAGAGATGCTACTAGTGAAAAGCATTTAAAATGACCTACAGAGTCTGGGGTTCGATCCCCCAGTATCCCAAGCAATACCAGCCCTGCCTCTGGGTGCGCTGAGCTGGCAATCGAGTCTGGGCATGGTGGCACATGCCTATAATCCTAGTGCTGGGGAGACCGAAAATGAGAATTTCTCTGTGTCTGAGCTGTGTAGTGAGACCCTATACCAAATACATTTGTAAAATAAAATGGACCCCAGTACCACCACATGAGCTCAATAGAAGAGCACAAAATCTCTGGAGATTTGATTAAACATGTCACTAAAACCAGCCGGCTACAGATTATTTGCAAGAACTACTCAATATCTCCATATCAATTCCTAAAAGACATTCACTATTACTTCCATTTATTCATTGAAAAAATATTTACTGAACACCTGCTACCTACAGTTCAGGCACTTTTCAATCTAAAGGATACAAGTGTCAAGAACAAAGGCCAGAAGCCTGCTATTAGGGAGCCTACATTCTACTGGAGAAAAGTGGTCAATCCCACTGAATCAATAAATAATACTGACGTGCTTTAAAGCAAATGGGAGTGGGTATGAGGGTGATGAATAAGTAAAACCTGGCAGGTCAATTATTTTTGATGGAGGATCAGGAAAATACCCTTGGACTGAACATGTTAATCTTACCTGTCAGTTTGACTGGATCAAGAGACTCTTGGAATGGAGATTGGATGATGAACAGCCTATGCTCCTGAATGGATTAACCCACTGATGTTCACAGTGGAATGTGCTCTTAGGCGAGGTTCAGTTAGAAAAAGTGGCCTCTCAGGTCCCAGCTACTCCCAAAGCAGGAGTATCACTCACTGAAGCTCTGCCCCTCTGTCTGCTCCCTGGCTGCCACGAGGTGAGTAACTTTGCCTCACCGTGCCCTTCCTCTATGTTTCTACTTGGAGCCAGTTAGCCCTGATCTGAAACCAAAAGTCAAGTCACACCTTTCTTCTATATTGTGCCTATTAGAGATTTTCTTCCATCAACAGGAAAACTGACTAGTAAATTGGGTGACCAGGAGTAGATGAAGATGGGCAAGTGATGGGAAGGTGAGAACAAAGTTACCTGACGAGATGCTCCAGAAGTTACCTGAAGACACACCATGGGCTAAAGCCTTATTGTGGCTGAGTGTGCAGGAGGAGGCACGCTTGGCTGAAGTCCGTGAGTAAAGTCAAGACCATTAGTCACTTTCCCATTCCTAGCACACAACACCCAACACCCACACCTAGAAGAAGGAAAGGTTTAGTTTTGGCTCCCCGTTTCAGTTTTTGGCCCATGGTTAGTTGGCTCCAACAGAGAAACCGCATGGCAAAGGGGCATGGTGGCAGAACATTTCTCACTGATGGCTAGGAAGCAGAGAAGGAAGGAGCCAGCAGGACAAGAATACACCCTTCCAGGTCACAGCCCCAGGGACCCGCCTCCTCCAATCATCCCCCACCTCCCAACAGCACCCTCTGCTACGAACTCATCAATGAATTGAGCTGCTGGTGAAAGCTCCCCTATGATCCAGCCACCTTCCAAGAGCCCCACTTGTGAACACATGAGACTTTCTGGGGATGCTTGAGGTCTAAGTCATAAAAATTGCTAGGTGATGCACACAGAGAGATTGAGGTTATTTCATAGAAAACATTGCATGTCATGATGAGTACCTGATTTTCATTGTAAGTAAAATTGTAAGCCACTATATGTCTAGGCTAAAGCAAATAAGAGGAGAGACAGACACAAGAGAAACTGATTGCAGCTGACCAAGGGACTAAAATATTTAGTTGAAACTAAAAATTAGGGTATATTTTGATTTTTTGATAATTTAAGTATGTTATTTAAGGGAACACATAGATGAATCTTTAGGTAAATATGAGATACACAAGTAAGATAAGTGAGATATAGTTTGAAGATCTAAACTCTTTATCTTGGTAGACTGCAATATTTGAATTCAGAAAGCTGGGTAGGCTCTTGCAGAGATTACAGGGAAGCAGCATTCCATTGACATGGATGCAAAGCAAAAAGGGAATGATAGTCTGGTGACCAAGGGCAGACACTGCTCTGCATTAAAAGATGCTGTGAATAACATCAGTGGCTCATTCAAGCAAAATGAGGACTGCGACGTGAGCCCTGCACTTAGCACCGTGAAGGACATGAACAAGAAATAGCAGTAAAAATACGGAAAGAAGGGCCCACACCAGGATGTTCTGCAGAGAGCGGGAAGAAGACAGAAGGTGTTGACTATGTTAAAGAAGTGGACAAAGAACAATTAGTCTACAGCTGGTAGGACATGAGAGAGGCCAGAAGAAACTCTTGCAATAGGACATTTACCACAAAGTTCTTGTATTTTCCATGATTCATCCTTAGGCTATCACATGGCAAATATCAAAGGTACATAGTTTTATTATAAAGTCACCTGAAAGTCAAAGGGGAGAAAAAAGCCAAACAAGGATTTTTTTCAATCCCATCTTTCCTATGACAACCTTCAAAATACACTTTTTAGGGAATCTTTAAGGTATACTTCCTTATTAAAAAGCCTGTTTTTTGAAAAAAATGTGCATATATACTCGTATGTTGTTTGTTCGCAGATTTTTACATTGCTGGGGATTGAACACAGGGCCTTTGTGCTGAACTATGTCTTTAGTTCCTCTTTACTTTCTGTTTTGAGACAGGGCCTCATTAAATTGCTCAACCCCCCAGGCTAAACTCAGTCTTGCAATTTTCCTGCCTCCGCCTCCCAGAGTGCAAGCATGCACCTGCATTCCTGCAGCATTGAATGCTTGCTGTAAGATTGGCTAAACATAAAATATAGTGTTTGGGTTTCCACAACAAAATTCTTCCTGAGCTGGAAAGTAAATAGAGAAAATATGCTCCCTACATTGGATATTGAAATATTATTTAGGAAAACAGACTTCAGGATCATTTCTTTAAAAACCCTTTCACATTAGCTTCAACCCTCTTCCCTCTGAAAGGCCTGACTCTTGGGACAACCCCTGTGGCAATCTATTAGCCTCCTCAATGATCATCTGCTCCCCTTTCTATACAAATAATTGTTCTTTATGCTTTTAATTATTTTCCTGTGGACACTTCAAAAAGCCCTCTCGCCGAGGAGATGGCTCAGTGGAATAAGCGCTTCCCTGGCAAGCGCAAAGGCCTGAGTTCAATCCCTGGTTCCACCAAAAAAAAAAAAAAAAAAAAAAAAAAAAAAAGCCCTCTCAATGAAATATAAAGCTATAGTGTTTTTGTTTTTTTTTTTCCCCTGAAGTAACAACTTTTAAGTAAGCCCATTTCCTATGGAAAGCATGTGTTATTGTTCAAATATGCTTCCTCTTCTGTCTTGTTTCCTCAGGAGAGGAGAAATGCCTTGCTTAACTTTTAATGCTACACATTTTTTTCCGAAGTACAAGCAAAACTAAGTACCCAGTAGGATACAAAAGCTGTTTAACACAATGATTATACAAAAAATAAATTGGAAAGAAAAGGATCTTCAGAAGTTTGCAAGTGTTGTTGTAGACTGCTCAGATCAGGGTTCAAAAAGAAGTTTCTCATTTCAGCAGCCACATCAGGTGCTGGGAACTAGAGAAAAAATAAAAACTGACACTCACCAATGGAGAAGGGACAAGGAGGCATGAGTTGACTGTCACTTATATTCCTATAATTTGCATATTTTTAAATACAGTGAATCTAAGAACCACAAAAATGAAATTTCAGCAATGTCCAGAATTAGTCAAATATGTATTTATCAAGTTCCATGGCATGGTGTGAAATGAGCTTATGAAGGAATAACAATCCAGGGCTGGAAGCTTTCAATCACTGATATTCCCAGTGCTAACATATTCATGATATCTCACCCTATGGGACCCTTCAACTATGGAGTTCCTGGTAAGCATGGGCTTTTACATGTCTTCTCTCTTCATATAGTCCTACAAGTACTAGAGGAAGTTATTAGTAAGAAATAGCTTCTACTATTAATGGAAACAAGGCAAAGACTCTCATGGACCATCTACTGCCTACAAGGACAAACACATGTTTGTGAGATACTGAGGAATAACTCTGTCTCTCTCTCTGTCTCTCTGTCTCTGTCTCTGTCTCTCTCTCTCTCTCTCTCTCTCTCTCTCTCTCTCTCTCTCTCTCTTAATGTATTTAGTAAAAAGACTACAGGGTCTCACTACACAGATCGAACTCATAGTGATCCTCCTGTTTTCAGCCTCCCAAGCACTGGGATTACAAGTGTGCACAACCAGTCTAGGAATAACACTCATTCTTTAATACTTTCTTGATCAAAGCTAAGTTGCTCATCATCCCTGTAACTTTACCAGAACATAAGTGTATACACACACACTTTCACATACACACAAAGACATACATGGATACACACAACACACACATATCATGCAATTTAACATATCCAGTGCCATGTAACTGCTAAGTTTAGAATACAAAACAGTGAAAAACAACAAAAACAAAGAGTATCTTGTGGAAATGATTCGATTCAGTTTTAGAAGGTGACTATAAGCATAAATCTCTGCTGCCACAAGAACAATCCCATTATAAGTGTTATGTATAAAGGGCCCACACGTTTTGGCAGATTGTTGATTATGCACATGCTTTTAATTGGCCAAGGCAGTGATAGATAGACATTGTAACTTGATAATAGCCTCTGTGAATTAGTAATATTTGTGTACTTTTAGTGTCTTTCACTAAGACTACCAAAGATATTCAACAAATACTTTTTTTTTTTTTTTT
>NW_004524796.1:3703772-3707838 GCF_000260255.1 Octodon degus | reverse complement strand
GCACTTGTTCTGGGTGGGCACTGGGTTGCTTCCATATGTTTCTGCATTTGATTCTTTAGTGCAGATGTTATTAATTTAGGGATTTCTTTTTTCATTTCCAATCTGAGGTCTTCTATATCATTCTGCAGCTGTTTTATTTCAGAAGCTGTTGATTCATTGCTTTCAGCTGTGTGATTTCCAATTTTTTCTGTGTTAGTGTCCTCTGGACTTGTTACGGGTGGGCTTGGGTTCTGAGGTTGCCTTTTGTTCCTTCTCATCATTTTGTGTAGTACTGTCTTCTGCCCTTTGGTGTAGATCTTTGCTGTAGTTATAACCTTCACATGTACTGAAGTTCAGGTGGAGCTCTACAGAGTTTGTACTTATCCAGCTGCGTCTGGCTCAGGTCTGGCTGCTGTGCTCAGCTCCTTCCCGCTGTGGACCTGGGCTGGGACTGGGTCTGGGGATTCCCGGAAGTTGGCAGAAATTCCTACTGGGAGGGAGGGTTGGGGGAGGTATGGCGGAGTGGTGGGGGGCGGCCCAAGGGGGTGGGAGAGGGTCCAGCCCATGCTGTGCCTGGGCTGGGACTGGTCCCGCTGGCGCAGGGCAGCCGGAAGCTCTCCACACACTCACCGGACCTGGGCTAGGACTCTTCCTTACCATTTAAAGACAAACAATTTAGATGGTATCTTCATGGCTGATTAGAGGCATCCAGCGCAGTGTGTTAGTTAGCTTAAACTCATTATAACAAAATACCTGAGGTCACTAACTTAGAAAAGAAAAACACCATATTCTGGCTCATATTTTTGGAGGTTTCTGTCCATGAAAGATTGGCCCCAGTGTTTGGGCTTGTGATGAGTTGGGACACCATGGGGGAAGGATGTGATAGAGTAAAACTGCCTACATCTAAGGCACTGAGCCCAGAGGAGGGTCCAGAGTCCCACATTTCCTTTGAAGCTATGCCCCAAGGACCTAAGGACTGCTCAGGGGACCTCCACCTCCCAGGGTCTCCATCTATTAGCTGTGCCAGCCTGACCCCAAGACTTGAACTCATGAGTCTTTGGGACATCCCAGCTATCTCTCAACCCTTGTTGATTACCCTACATCAGGTGTTGGCCTTTTGCCAACCTAGTATGTGGCCACTTTTCCTTCAGCGCTCCAGTACCCCTTACCAAATCTATTTTCCAGATACATACCTGGACTCATCAGAATACTGCTAATAACTGAAAATTTTCTCTATTGCCAACAAAGTAAAATTCAATTCTTTAAATGCTTGACACTTTGTACTGTCCTACTATTTTAACCTAGTTTCCCTGTTCTTAAATATAAACATCTCCATTCCAGACCTTCAAATTCTTCAGTTCTTTTCCAAATATTCCATGACTTTTGATTGCAAACCTTGGCGCTACTGCTCTTCCTCAAACGTGCTACCTCTCAAGTCCTGAAAATCCCTACTCATTATTTCAGCATTATCCTCTGCTGTAGCTTGGGTCTTCAGGTCTCCCAGAGGTCTTTGTTTTAAAGGGTTAGTCTGTAGCATGACACTGTAGGAAGATCATGACAAAATTTAACAATTAAGGCTTCCCACAAGTCATTAGGTCAGGGGATTCCCAGGAGTGATAATGAGACCTTACCCATCTCCTCTTCTCTTTTATTCACCTCAAAAGCATAAGGTGAACAGGTTTGTCCCACCAAGTGCTGATGCCCAACCAGAAGCCTAGAAGCAATAGGTCCACTTGAACATGGAATGAGAGCTCTAAAACTGTGAGTCAAAATAAACCTTTCCTCTTTATAAATTGAGTGTGTGGAGTATTTGGTACACTACCTAAAACTAATACTCTCTGCAGGTGATGTCTCAAGGATTCCAGGCAGAAAAAATCAGTCTTTTATTTGTTTTTATAACTTTTGACATCTTTCTTTTGTAGGAAAATATTATAGTTGAGGACATTACAGTTCTGTTTTGATAGCTTGATTTTTTAAATCCTTGAGAATACAGAGAATACAGAACTCATTAGATAAATCATTATAATTACTATAAATATGAAATCATGTCATTATAATTATTATTCAGTAACGTCTAAATGCAAACCACCTCCTACAGGGCTGAGAATACAGCAATGGTCAAAACAAAGAAAATCAGGGGATAGCCTGATAGTTCAGCAGACTAAAGTGCCTACTTAGGCAGAGTGCAAGGACTGGGATTTGATCCCCTGTGTAACATACCCGCCCTGCCTGTGGGGCGAACTGAGATGGCGATGGTGACTGGGCATGGTGGCCTGTGCCTGTAATCTCAGCACTTGGGAGGCTGAAAACAGGAGAATCACTATGAGTCCAGTTTACGTAGTGAGCCCCTGTAAACCCTGTAAACCCTGTCCTAAATACAGAAAAAAGAAAAGAAAAAAGAAAACTACCCTTTTTGAACTGGCTTCTGGTTTGAAATGAGTCAATAAACAAAACAGATAAATAAATAGTATGGTGGAAAGTGATAAAAGTTGTAAAAAAAAAAAGTTAAGCCAAGAAATAGTACAATGTGGACTGATCTTGCAATTTTAATCTGGGTAAACAGGAAGGAAACTACTGGAAAATGCTATTCAGCCAAGATATAAATCCAGTGAGATGAAAAAGCTATGATGCTAAGGGAAACACACTGCAGAGAAATAGCAAGTACAAAGGCCCTATGGTAGGAGCGTGCCTGGCATGTTCATGATCCATCAAAGAAGCCAGTCTGACTGGAGAAGAATGAACAGGGGCAAGAAAATAGGAAACAAAATCAAAGAAGCAATAGTGTGAGATCACAGAGGGCACCGTGGTCTGTTGCACAGATTCAGATATTTTTCTGAATGAGAAGAGAAACCACCGGAAAGATTCAAGTAATAAAATGATTTGGTGCTTATATATAACCACGCGACTGTCTTCATCAAATAATTGCATTTGCTCCCTGAGCACAACAGAAGATACCTCTGAATTTCCTTGCTAGAGAGGAAATTCTGGTTTTAAGAAAGTCAGGAAGTTATATAAGATGCTTCTATTTCTGGGCCCCAATGAAATCCATGCATATTTTCTGCCAGACGCAGGGGAAAAAAAACAGCAGAGAACTTATTCCATGTCATAGAGAAAAGTGACCTACATGTGGAAAAATTGTCTCTTGAATGACCATGTAAATCAGAGTTCCTTCACTCATCCACTGTCAGGGAAGCAAATAGTAAATGTTCATTTCATTGAACCACTGAGACTTTAACATTTGGATATAATCATTGTTATGATTAACATACAAAGCTATTGCAATGACCCAAGCATAATATGATGAAGGTTTGGATCTGCATGACTGGTGGTAGAGACAATCAGAATCCCGACATATTTTAAATATGAATCAATGTGGGATCAGGAAGAGCTTGTCTGTGAACTTAGTATCTAGGAGGGTGATGCAGGAGGACTGCAAGTTTGAGGTTACCCAGGGCTGTAAGAAATAAACAGACAAAAAAAAACAGAATTTAGATAGCAGTGGAGAAGGCCAAACAAGCAGCTCAGCGGTTTAAAGTGCTTGAAAGGAGGCACAGGAGGCAGGGGTTTGATCCCTGGGCCTGCTATGACGGCCCTGCCCCCGGGGTGCACTGAGACAGCAATGGAGACTTGGTGGCATGCACCCGTAGTCCCAGCTCTTGGAAGGTTGTAAACAGGCAGATCACTCGGAATCTGATCTAGTAGTGAGACCCTGAACACCCTGTAGACCCTTCTCTAAAATACAAATACATAAATAAATACAAAAATAAATAAAAGCACTGAGAATGTGAAATTATGAAAGGAGTCAAACTTAACTCCTAGATTGTTAGCTTCGGCAATTGGAAAGAGGAAACTACTTTTCCTGAGCTGAAGGAAAGTCTGAGAATCCCACTTTAGGGACAATCAAGAGTTAAGCTTAAGGTTTGAGATCCAAGTGTAAATGTCACATAAGCAGTTAATATACACAACTGCCATTTCAGGGCAAGATCTTGGCTAGGGTTATAAATTTTAAAGTGCAAAATTCAAAGAAAATATTCCTATACAAAACCTTGAGAGACTGTAAGGCACTAGTGTAGATGAAAAAATGGAC
>NW_004524796.1:3701230-3703627 GCF_000260255.1 Octodon degus | reverse complement strand
CACCTGCTGCAGGGGCCAGGGTTTAATTCCCAGCTTGCCATTTTGGGCCCGCCCCCGGGGTACACTGAGACAGCGATTGAGACTGGGCATGGTGTCATGCACCTGCAATCCCAGCACTTGGGAGGCTGAAAACAGGAGAATCCCTGAGTCTGATCTGTGTAGTGAGAAGCTGTAGACCTTGTACTAAATATAAAGATAGATAGATAGATAGATAGATAGATAGATAGATAGATAGATAAATAGATAGCAATGAAAGTCCAGAGATAAGAAGAAACCAAGACAGAATGGAAACCAAATGCTGGGGTTCAAGGATGATAGAGTAGCTCTCTCAAGCAAAGCCTGTAGATCCTCAAGAGGATCATTTCATTCTTCTGCTTTGTAGTACACTACCTGATGCAGGATAAAAATTGAATAAATATTGATGAATACTGGATGACTTTAAACAATAACTAATTTTTCTTCAAGTACTGAGAATGCCAAAAGGGCTCCTCAAGGGACACAACAACTAAGAACTATGATGAACGGAAGCAATCACATGAAATTTTCTTTAAAAGCGACTCCTTAACTAAATGGTATTTTCACCAATTCCCAGCAGCAAGACAACTTTTTACTATCTCACTGGAAAGAGGAGAAAGGAAGTTTGAAGATTCATTAAGTATTCAAGGAGTCAGGGAGATGGCTCAGTAGAATAAGCACTTCCCTGGCAAGCACAAGGGCCTGAGTTCAATCCCCGGTTCTTCCAAAAATAAAAAAAAAAAACAATTTTAAGCAGTGTGATTTATAACTTGAAAATTTTTCTCTTTTGTAAGTATTGTACTTTTACTGTTTTAACAAAAGCTCATGATAACTGTTCTTTAAAATACTGGCTAATTGAAACTGTAAAGAATAATTTGATGTTTTGTAAGCAGGTATGTATTTCCTTCATATGCCTGTCTTCTCTAATAGCTACCATTATTTATAAAGTTTTTCATCAGTCACCTTCCTCCAAATTTTCTTTCTTCTCAATTCTCTGCAATATATTGAAAGCATGATCATGAATTTTAAACTAAAAAATGCCTAGAGAGTTAATATGAAAAACAAACTAGCAGACTCCAAGTCACCAGAGCAGTCTTGGTCGCCACTGCGAAGCTGAGTTTCTAGGAGATCAAGGCAGCTCATCAAGAACTGAAAATGCTGAAGCCAATCAATGTCTGGGTTACCACTATAGATGTGGAGATGGAGTTTGCCATCCAGCCAAAGACCACCAGAAAGCAGCTCTTTGATCAGGTGCTTAAGACTATTGGTCTCCAGGAGTGTGGTACTTTGGCCTCCAATACATAGACAATAAAGGATTTCCTACCTGGTTGAAACTTGACAAAAAGGTGTCTTCCCAGGAGGTCAAGAAAGATAACCCCCTCAGTTCAAGTTTCTACCCTAAGAAGGTCACCCAGGACATCACACAGAAGCTGTTCTTCCTCCAGGGATTTAAATTTTGGAATATCCATGGTTGTTGGAAAATAGCAGTTCCATGGTATGTTTAAGGCATTTGATATTAATCTTAACTGCCTGTTTACAGGGTAATAATATCATTAAGCTTCTCTTCTGGATGGTTAACAATTAAAGTATGCAAATCAAAAATTAGAGAAATAGAGGGGCTACAAAGACAGCCAATATCTTGACCCTAGCACTTCGAATTCAGTGAGGACTCAGGACATAAGAGAACCTGTGCTGTGACATAACTCAGTGGTGTCCCAAATTTTCTAATCAAGGAGATTATGGGGCCAAAGAGGAAAGTGATTAACAATGTATAGTGTGCCTAAGGAGAGTCAGCTAGAGAGAAAAAATTCTCTCAGGCTTTCACAGGGAGCAAATTGGTCAAGCAATGGCCATGACTCATCCAGATGCCTAACACTGACAAAAGATCTACAAGGTGCTGTACATGGTTTTAGGGTGAATCCTGAGGGGACTTGACTGACCTTGTCAGATACAAAAGTTACATTTTTGGTTACATAGGTCTTGCTTTAACCTGGTCTTAACCATCCAGCAGAAAAGTGTAGCCATGAGATATAAAAAGTAATGCCATATTAATATGCTGAGCTGTAAAAAGCTCAAGTCAACAACTTCTGACAGTTGTCAGTTCTGCTGATAACCCAGTACTGTTATGGACTATTGGACTATATTGGATTATTTTGCTGAATTCAAGTACCTACAATCTTTAGACTGTCTTCAAGTATGAAAAGGTCCTTTAAAGACTTCTCCAAATACAGCTTCTCTAACCTATCTCTCAAAAAAAAAATGAAAAAAGGGGAGCCAAGAAGCTAGGAAACTGATCAAATATGTGTAGGTGGGACTTGGCCCAGTGCTTAAAGCAAACAAGCTACCTCACTCCTGAGATCAGCATCCTGTCTGATTAAGGTT
>NW_004524796.1:3692672-3694000 GCF_000260255.1 Octodon degus | reverse complement strand
TCTCATTGCTATCTGTTTATCAATAAAATTTTAAAAAAAGAATTAAGCAAAACTAATATGATCTATTACCTATTAAATGTATAATAAATTGTTATTATCCTTTACTATTGTGTTTTATAATTCAATGGAAATATTTTTAAACTGATTTGATTACAGCTTGGATTCCATCCAAGGATGTTACAAATGTCTGTTGTGCTCGGTGCTGGATTTGTACCTACCAAGAGGGGCCCGTCTCCTTCCTTCTCAAAGCACAGGAGTATGGCACCTTGCTATTAGGAATACTGATCTGTGACTTATCAGTTTTCATTTAGTGAAAAATGGTTATATATCTAAAGCCATGCATACTTTTTTGTATATTTCTTATGTAGCAACCATAGTCTATAAGAAGAGATTTCATTCAGCAAAAAAAATATCAGTGAACCATTCATAAATTGATTTATTTCAAGATCTTACCTACCAAAGTAAGTAACTTTAAAGCTACGTAACTTACTGTTACATAGAAAGAGTATAAATCTCTAAAATGATTATAGATTGGAATAAGTATTTCTATGAGTGTTAAAACATAGTTTTTGAAAAGTAATATGAAAAACAATGCTGATAGAAGCATCTCAAACACGGATTTTCTAAAAATCTCATAACGGAGAATTGCAGGTTAGCTCAGTTGTTTTTAAAAGCCTGCTGCGGAAAACCCAGTCAGGTGCAAGGGACCACAGTTTGATCCCTGGCTCCTCATGCCTTACCAGACCCCCTCTTAAGGCAACCTGAGCCAGCCAAAAAAAAAAAAAAAAAAAAAAAAAACTCCTTCTAAAAATCTTACACAATTTTCTTTGGATAAATTTTGGAAAATGTGTTCATTGTGTATTACTAAAAAAACCCAGAATATTAAAGAATAAAGGTTCAATTTATTTTTCTTTCTTAAGTATGCCAGATTGATGCCAACAATACTAACTGCATTTATATTTTTGCTATTTATTTTTAAAGGAAAATTTATAATTATCTCAAAACTTTAATGTGTTATTTAATATTCACAGAAATGGATGCTTTTGTTTTCATATTTAATGAAATAAAAGAAAGTTGACTTACTTACAATCTTAACTCTCTAATCAAAAGAAAGATAAAATTTTTAACAAGTTGAAGCCATTTATTTTATTTTTATGCATTTCATTGCCTTTCGTGCTAAGTTGTAGACTTATATCACTCATGAATTAAAGCTTTTAATCATGCAATGATCCTGAATTTGAGTTACCAGTCTCACCAGAACTTGGATGAGGAAATATGGATGAATTTGTATTTTCAATAAGATATAAAAACATAGCTTTAAAAATATA
>NW_004524796.1:3683906-3691677 GCF_000260255.1 Octodon degus | reverse complement strand
ATGTATGCAGTGTATTATTTGTTGAAACTGTACTTTCGATTTGATTTGAAACTGTCTCATTGCTATATGTTTATCAATAAAACTTTGAAAAGAAAAAAATAAAATAAAATAAAATATCTACTTCATTCACAAAAAAAAAATTTATTAAACTTTTTGGTCAAAATAGTTGGAACAAATATACAATCTCGTTTTACTAGAACTGTTTTTTCTTATGGATCAGGGCTGACGAATGCTTGAACAACTCTGCTCCACATCTCAGATATAAACTGTGTCACAACCAGGATACAGTATTATTTTTAAATAAAATAAAGATACTTTAGGTTGTCAATTTCTAACTTAATGTGAAGTAAAGGGACATTCTGCTAGTGTTAATTCAGAGGACTTTTTTCTTTGCATATCATTATTAATCCAAATATATGTTAATTTTAGCTATAGCATATGCGTCCTGGCTCCACAGCCCTCTGCAGGACACTGAGCTTGCGAGTTAAATCCCTCAGAAGCAAGCTCTAGTTACTTAGTGTTGGTACACCTCTCTATTTTCTGTGTTGGGAAATCTTGATTTTGATATCAGAGATCTTTTGAAATAAACCAAGGTACTGGAGGCATCACAAAATTAAAACTTTTAATTCTGACTTGAAATGCAATATGAAATTTAGCATGCATATAATTTTAGCAATATTTAAAAAGTACATTTCCCACCCAAAGTACTTTTTAAAAGATTTAAAAAGCACGCGTTTTCAATTATTGTGAATTTGAGATGTACTTTAAGCCAGGTATTAATTTGATAGCAATTTCATTACTCTTGCAATTATGTAACTTGCTTTTTGGAGGCGGACTGAAGTTACGGCCTTCCCCCAGGCCTTATCTGGTGTAACAAAAGGACTATTTCTGCAGAAACAAAAGACAGTGATGGCAGCCTGGGGTTGTTAACACATAGAATCTGAAGCACTACACATATCATGCCCTTCTGCTAAAGGACAAGTTTCCCAATTTTTTTTAACAGTTTCTCAAATTACTCTTCAGAATTCTGCATAATTTTATTCTATGTAATTGAGACAAATAAAAAGACAATACTTATGCTCGGATTTAAGAACACTTTGCAGTGTGCTGTTTATTGAGTGGCTACACCAGAAGGTGTGATGGTCAATGTGTGAGTGACTTGCCTGCCTGACGGGGCTGCAGCCACACACCTCAGGTGGGCACACCCGCCTGGCTCTGAGGGGCCAGCCAGGAATGGATGGTGGTCAGGCAGGCCATGGGATGGCGGAGAAAGAAGACTGAGCTGGGGACAGAAATGTATGACAACGCTTCTCTTGAAGGTTAGTTTTGGTCTATGAAGAGGAAAGGAAGGCTCAGACTTAAATAAACACATTTATTTTGAGTAATGGCCTTTATTGAGCACTGTCCGCCACGTCTGCTTTGAGTGGGTTTTCCCCTCGAGCAGAAGCAAGCATCTCTCCCTGGGCTAAATGCAGAGCTATGCCAGGATTCCAGCTGAGGTCTTTCCTCTGTTAGGAAGGGAAGTAGGAAGTGCATCTCTGTTCTTAATGGAGAGGACAATGCCTTTTCTTTGACAGAAAACAACGGCTTAACTATTTGAGATAAGACTTGGTCCTCCAGTTAGCTTTTTTAGTTGATTTTGTCCTGGAATATATACAAGTTATTGGTGGCAGCTACAGCAATAATGTTCTCCACAGGGTGCCAGGCTGTGTGAAGGATCTTCTTGTTGAAGTCTAGACTGTCCACACGAATCTCATCTTTCTTCCTTTTACCACCTGTACCTACTTTCCAGGGTTTTAAGCTGGCTTGGGGTTTGCTGTTCTCTCTTGAAGTTTCCAGTGTAACATCCCGCCGAGTGTTTCTATCAAACATTCAAAAGAAGTTGCTGTAGGACCCCATCATCATAGCACTGTCTGAACCATTCCAACAGCACTCAAACTTGTCAAAGATGCAGTCATTATACGGGGAACAGAGCTTGCTTCACAGGTACTCATGTACCTGTTGGGTCTCCACAGGCCTGTTCTCCATGTTGAGGTCCCAAACCTTCACCGACAGGTAGTCCCTGGTCATCATGTATCGACCACTATGGCTGAATTTGACATCAGAGATGGATGAAATTATTTCTGAGAAAAAGGATCTACTGCTGGGATCTTCAGGCTCTTCAAAAAACTTAGTGTCTGTCACACAGGGCAGAGGAACGCATGTCACATAGCCGATGGTCCCTTTGCTACTGCTGTAGACAAACACATTGCACTGGTGTGGGTGGAACTCGGCAGCGGTGATGACTTCTGTCAGCTCTTTCATGTTAGCAGGCTTGATACCCACAATGTTAAAACTTCTATCTGATTTCTAAATGCCATAGGTTCATTCTCAGGTCATCTGCAGAAAGATATGTTTCATGATCACTATTTACTGAAATGGAATTTATGATATGTATGAGCTTTTGCAAAACTTCACCGCTGACTTGCTTCTACCATAAGGTCCATGGGCTTCAATATAGGACCCCATAGTGCTGTAATTCTAAAAGGATTTCTAAATCGTCCATCTTCATCTTTTAAGTTATAACCTTCTGCTCTTTTATCCCGTTCACTTATTTTCCATAATTTAATAGTTTTATCATTTGTAGAGAGTAGAAAATGAGCAGCATTCTGTTGTGGCAACCACCTAATTTTATTAATTTTCTCTTCAATTTCTAGACTTTTCAAATAGTCAAACTCTTGGTTCATGATTTCGAAAGATACTGTAAGCATTATATTCTCCCCTAGAATGAGGATGGCTTTTATTCTCTTGTTCCCATTGAAAAGCAGCAACTCTGCCACCCTTGTCTCCTATTGTAAGATCTCCAGAGTAATTAAATTCAACAGTTGAAATGATGTCAGCTTCCGCCACGTCTTCGTCGACGGCGCCCTTCACCTGCGAGAAGCACCACTGGAAATCGTTGCCGTCCGTGGGGCAGCCGCCTCCTTCTGCTCCTCGGAGGTGCTCCACACAGGCCTCACAAGGATTCTGAAAGGACTTAGAGTAACACTGAAAATGGAAAGATCTTCAAAATTCACTTTTCATGGCTCCCAATCCTGTTAACATCTTAATTAACTCTGTCGTAACTGCAAATTTGCTGGAGACAAGAACTTCCTCAGTTTAATGTAACTGTATATACAGCTCTTAGCATGGCATTTTGCAGAGAGAGGTTTTTAAAATTCAAAAAGCATGCATTCATCTGGAAAGATTCCCTGACAAAATGTGACAGGATAGCTCCTGTCAGAGAAGGTGGCTCCTTGTGCACTACTGCCTGCATTCTAGAGGTCTTCGAACACCACACAGCGAGAGCAAATGGAATGGAGAAAATGTTCTGAGATTAGCATTTCCCCTCATGGATCTGAAGAAAACTGCCGCTACCTGCTCTCCCCATAAAATCCTTTTCACAGCATTAAGCATAAAAAACAGACTATGTCAGTCCTTGCCAACAAATTAAACTTGACCTAATGTGGACCTTTGACCCAACAACAGAAAACCTCATTTGTTTGAGTAATTGTGCAACAGTTGCCAGATACACTCTACCTAACTGATACACATTATAATCATTTTAGTAGATAATAATCAACTTACTTTAATTTGAGATATTTAAATCTTATAGAGATAAAATGTTTTACCTGGTGCTACACATGTGCTGATTACATAAAACTCAACACCACAGGCTGTAACTGATTCTACAACCATCGTTGTCTCTATTCATTTCACATTGCTTTCCACTTTTTGCATAATTTTCTCTTTTGAAATTAAGGCAATACTTGGTATAAAAATTGATGATTTTTCAAAACTGAAGCCTAGATCCATGCTCCTTTCACAGTCCAACATTGCTTTTACATTTCTAGTTTATATTGTCTTTAGAAACTTAAAGTAATACTTATAAAAATATATTTACAACTATTATAACCTGATATAAATTTATCATGCATATAAAATATGAATGCTATTCAGGAGTTTGAAGCAAGAGGATGAAACTTTAAGGCCAACCCAAACAACTTAGAAAGACTCTATATTGGGTGGCAAGATAGCTTAGCAGACTAAGCACCTGCTTAAGCAACTGCAGGGACCAGAGTTCGATCACCGGCACCTCATCGTGTTCCAGCCCCACCCCTAGGCCTGCTGAGTGGGCCACTGAGACCAGGTGTGGTGGTGCATGCCTGTAATCCTAGTGCTAGACAGCCTGAAAGCAGGAGGTTCACTATGAGTACAAGCTGTGTAGTGAGACCCTGTACCAAATACAGAAAGAAAGAAAGAAAGAAAGAAAGAAAGAAAGAAAGAAAGAAAGAAAGAAAGAAAGACTATCTCAAAATTAAAAGGGCTTGGATGTAGCATGATAAAATTAAATGTGAATGCAAAACTGACAAGCCTTAAAATGCAATGCAAGGGACACAACTTAAAATGATTTATTTTTTTTTTAAAGTAAGAATCTCAGCCATGTGCATACCCACAATCCCAGCACTCAAGAAGGTTGAGAGAAGAAAATCACAAGCTCAAGTCCAGCCTGGGAAACTCAGCAACTGTGCAGTACCCTATCTCAAAAATAGACGTTAACTAAGAAGAATGTATGCAGTGTGTTAATTATTGAAACTGTCCTACCAATTTCATTTGAAACTGTCTCATTGCTATTTGTTTATCAATAAAATTATGGCAAAAAATAGACGTTAAAAAAGGGTTGCAAATGTAGCTCCAAGTGAAAGCCTTGAGTTTAATACCTGGCACAGCAAATAGTAAATAAATAAAAATAAAAGAGAAATGAATTTCTTCTAGAATGATCCAAAATGAGCTAAAAATTTAAAGTCTACCTGATTACTAATAAAGTTTGAGGGGCTGAGGAGGTAGGTAGGTAGGTAGCAAATTGTCTGTCTGGCAAGCACAAGGCTGTGAGTTGGATCCCTGGTACCTCATGCCATGCCAGCCCCTGATCCAGGTGTGGTGGCATACACCTGTAACTCCAGCACTAGGGAGGTTGAGTCAGGACTATGAGTCTGAACTGCATAGTGAGACTCTGTATCATATATTAACAAATAAATACACAAATAAATATTGAACAGTGAACACATTCAGGATGCTAAATCAATACAAATAGTGCAGTCATGTATTAATTCATTACAAAAGCTAAAAACAAACACTGCATATTTCATGTATATTTTATACTTATGCTATCAGTTTTATAAACCAGAAGTAGCTGTTTACAGTAGAGTTAGAGCTTGGGAAACAGCTAAAACTGGTATTATAAGATAAGATGTTTGATGGTACACATCAGGAATACTAGTGATAAAATTCAGTCAGCAGCACCTCACTATCTGTAAGATGAGATAAAACAAACATGAAGTCAAAATAAGCATCAAAATCCAAAATATTGAGATACTAGCTTCAGTTAAATGATAATGAATAACTTTCTATCTATAAAATCTTCCATTCCTGAAATATTATCTTACTAACCTAAAAAAAAGAGAAATAAATTGTTCACTTTTCTTCTACTATTGCAAAGATCTCAACAAATTTTCTTTGTAGCTACCAAACCTTCCTCTCTGTAATTCTAAGATCATGCTAACTGTAAATACTAGCAGGCAACCCTGGGTCCAGTCCTCAGTACTGCAATCGATCAATCAACGCAGAGACTATTTGTAATGTGGACTATTAAGAAATTATGTGTTTTTCAGAGTACAATTTTCTATTTGATTTGCAGTATCTCCAGTCCCAGCATTTCATTGCAAGTATGTCCCAAATTATTTAGTACAACTAAAACATCTTCCTGAGATTTTCTGGTGTGTTTCATGCTTATAAACTATTTTCCAGTTGTATAATAGCTTTAGATCCTGTAATATATATGGAATAAGGGATAAGTGATAAAGAAATAACTTTAACTATTAATGGATATGCTAAAATACAATTTTAAAATATTTATTTATTTATTTTATTTGTTTGGTTTTTCTTACAGGGTCTCGCTATGCAGCTTAGACTTGTAGTGCTCCTCTCGTCTCAGCCTCCCCAGCGCTGGAATTACACGCATGCACCACCACACCCGGTTTCGGTGGCTGGCACGTCACGCCCCACAGGGGGTTCCAGGCCTGCACAGCATGTGGCATCGGGGATTGAATTTAGGTCCTTGCACTTGCCAGGCGGGTGCTTAGACCACTAAGCTTTCTCCTAGCCCTTAAAATACAATTTGTTGGGCTGGTAAGATGGCTCAGTGGACTACGTGCCTGCTTAAGCAAGCGCACGGGCTGGGCTTGGATCCCCTGAACCACATAACGCGTGGCCGCCCTGGGCTTGCTGAGCCGTCGTGGCGGTGCACGCCTGTGATCCCAGCGTGGAGAGGCCGAAAACAGGAGGATCACTACAGGCGCATAGTGAGACCCTGCACAAAATACATTAAAATGAATAAATAAATAAATAAATAAATATGATACAATTTTTTAAATGGAATCAGCTATATGGTGGAATTCCCTTTACTGAAAGCACAGAGCGGTTTTCATAACTGATCTCCCAACAACAAAAAAAGTTAAAATACTAAGAAAAATCTATTTATGCTTATTTTCCTTGACTATATTTATTAAGACAGGAGGGACTACTTAGAAGCCAAAAATCAAGTGAAGGCAAAAATTCAGAACGGTAAGCAGAGAATTTAAAACAGATTCTTTCCTTTAGGCAATTTCTGAACGTGGGCATCTAAGCTTTCATTTCTATGAGTTTTAAAGAGTTCAGGAATCAAGAACAATGTTCACAGTACATTCAAGGGAAGAAATTTAATGAAGAAGAGGAAAAGAATAAGACATAATGAATATTTGAAAAAAATAATTAATTTAAATTTCTAAAATTTATGGCAATGCCCTTTAACCACAGATTCAAAAACCATAATTATCCAGTGGGATGTTAAAAAAAAAAGAGATCAATATTGTAATGGTACAGAAAAAAAGGAAAAAGGAACACAGAACTTCCAAATAAAATCAGAAAACATCAAATTACCTTCAAAGGAATAATAATTGCATTTACACCAGATTTAACATTTGTAACAGTGGAAAACAGCAGCCAATGGAACTATGCTCACACACACAGAAGACAAAATAGGTATTTAAAAAAAAGCGGGGGGACGCCAGGGAGATAGCTCAGTGGAATAAGTGCTTCCCTGGCAAGCACAAGGGCCTGAGTTCAATCCCTGGTTCTGCCAAAAAAAAAAAAAAAAAAAAAAAAAAGATTGTAAGCCCAATGAAAAAATTAATCAAATTTATTGAAGTATTGGGTATTTAAAATAAAGTGCTTTACATTTATGCGTACATTTCAATGAATCGTGCTAGATTATTACAACTGTGTTACCACTGCCACAACCAAGGTAGGGAATATTCCATTATCTTCAAAATATGCCTCAGGCTTCTTTGCAATACAGCCCACCCTCCACTCCTGGTGGCAAAAACAACACAATGAATATAACTTACCAGTAGAGCATTATTCCTTTTTACATGAAAAGTATCATGAAAACATTCATTTTTTTATGTCTAAAGAATTTCACCGGGGCCAGTCAAATAGCTCAGTGGATTAAAGTACCTGCTTAGGGGAGCGCAGGCCCGGGAGTGAGTGAGAAGACCCAGGCTGCGGGATCCTGAACAGACCCGGAGCGCAGGCCCGGGAGTGAGTGAGAGGACCCAGGCCGCGGGGTCCTGAACAGACCCAGAGCGCAGGCCCGGGAGTGAGTGAGAAGACCCAGGCCACGGGGTCCTGAACAGACCCAGAGCGCAGGCCTGGC
>NW_004524796.1:3679097-3681994 GCF_000260255.1 Octodon degus | reverse complement strand
TCCTAAAATCTTGTTTTGAGATTTTGTACCACTGTTTTTATTTTTTTTTCTTTCTTTAAAATAAAAATAACTGATGTCAAAAAAAAAAAAAAAGTACCTGCTTAGGCAGACAGAGGGGCTGGGAGTTCGATCTCCAGGCTTGCCATGCTGGCCCTGCCCCGGGGATGAGCCGAGACCGCAATTGAGACTCGCTCTGGTGGCACATGCCTGTAATCCCACCACTTGGGAGGCTGTAAACAGGAGTTCAATCTATGCAGTGAAACTCTGTACACCCTGTCCTAAACTAAAAAAAAAAGTATTTCACAGAATGTAAGTTTTTGTGGTTCTTTATTGAGATAAGGTCTTATTATGTATTTCAGGCCAGTTTTGAACTTGCCATATGATCCAGCCTGGCCTAGAACTCAGAATCCTCATACCCAGCCTCCTAAATGTTTTGTCCTAGAATGATCTTGAGGTTGGTACCTATCGTATTATGAATCAATAGACTATGCTTTCCAAGTAGTATTCAGTTGGATAAGCTATTACCAGGTTTTGTTTTGTTTTTTTATTGACAGATATTTAGGTTGTTTCCACTCTCTGGCAATGGTGAATACAACAGTGTAAGACTTCATCTCTATGGGGGCCCGTGCTTTCACGTCCCACCTTGCCTGAAATCCCCGGATCACAGATGTGTTCACAGACTTCCCAATATTCCTGATGCCCAAAGTGTAGGAGAGCTCGAGCCGCTTCGCGTTCTTCTCAGCTGTTCTATTCATAGTGGCCCTATCACCACCGGTGTTGCTGCGGCTCTGGTCTCCAGTCTCCAAATGAGGTCAACACACTAGCATTCTATGGTTCATTGTTTAAATTTTTTTCATTTTTAAATTGGATAGTTTGTCTTTTATATATATATATATATATATATATATATATATATCTCAAGTCCTCTGCCAGAAATATAACTCCAAATGTTTTATTCAATTCTGTGGATTGACTTTCATTTTCTTAATGGTGCCTTTTAAATAGCTGCGGCTTGTTATTAGCTCCAATTTGTCAATTTTTTTCTACTATGACTCATGGTTTTTTCTTTACTACCTTTGAATAGTTTCCAATTCAAAGTTACCCCCCAAAAAAAGTCTTTTTCTAGTTTTCTGTTTTCTATTTAAATGTGTACTCCATTTCGAGTTATTTTTGGGTATACAATAAGGTAAGGGTAAGCACTGATAATCATTTTTATATAAATGTTCTTTTGTTTCCACACCACTTACTCAAAAGACTTTCTTTTCCCCATTAAGTGGACTAGCAAAGTTAAAATTGTCTAATTGGTCATATTACCATAAGCAGCATACAGATTTAACATAAATCCTATCAAAATTCTAATGACATTATTAACAAAACTAGAAAAAAAAAAATCCAAAATCTCTCATGGAAACCTGAAAGACCTAGAAGACCCAAAGCAATCTAAAATAGAAAAAGCAAGTTTGGAGGAATCACAACACTTCACTTCAAATTATATTGCAAGCCACAAGAGCAAATGTAGCATGGTACTGACACAAAAATAAACCCAAAAAACAAATGGAATAGAAAAGGGCCAGCCAAAAAGCTCACAGGATTAAAGCGTCTGCAAGCAGGTTCAGGGGCCGGGTGTTCAATTCCGGGGCCCAATTCCAGGGCCTGCCCTGCCGGTCCAGGGTGCACTGAGATGGCAATTTAGACTGGGCATGGTGGTACACACCTGTAATCCCAGCACTTGGGCAGCTGTAAACAGGCACATCACTATGAGTCTGATCTAACAGTGAGACCCTGTAGACCCTTCCCTAAAAAAAAATACAACAAAAAGGTTAGTTTATCTTAATAAAAGGTTCAAACAAATACAAAAATATGAATTGCAAAAATTCCATAAAACAAATAAATTCAGTGATTGTAGAACAAAAACTTTAAAAAAATACACTAATAGAAAAATGTACCAACATACAAAATATTTTAAGTTTACCTCTCTTACTAATCAATAGCTAAATTAGTCATCTTGCAATAACAATCTTAAGGCAAATTAAAGTACAAAAAGTGTTCTTAAAAGCCATAGGTTAAAAAAAAATGCCACAACTCAGCAATTGCCATCAGAAATATTATCATAAGCCTGGAGAGATAGCTTGGGGGTCTAAGCACCTGCCTGGCAAGTACAAGGACCCAGGTTCAATCCATGGTACTGCACGCCATACAGGCCCTATGTGGTGCCAGAGGTGGTGGTGCACACCTGTAATCCCAGTGCTGCGGAGGCTGAGACCGGAGGATCACTATGAGTCCAAGCTGCATAGCAAGACACTGTACCAGATGAATGGATAAATAAATAAATCTTTTTTAAAAATGCCACAACCAAAAACATTCTCATAAATCATCTTACCATCTTCTTACAAAAAATTTCAACATTTTAATATGCCTAAACAGACAAGGATGCTTCTATTTGGGTTAGGATAAACAACACAAGTGTGATAACAATCACACATAATAAATCCCAGTGAGCATAAGGAAATCAAAGTTTATTTTTATTAATTTTAAAACCTATTGAATGATTGAATTACATGGCTAATTAGGAACACAGGCTAAGAGTCACCTAGGAGTCTCAGATTTGTTCCTGGTTCTTCTCCATCTATTCAGATTGAGGGAAAGGATTATAAAGATGTCTATGTGCCAAGCTAGGCGTTGGGATGCATAGCTTTTGAAGGATTTATCCACATAGCCAGATGTGTAGAAAGGCTGGCAATTATCATCTAATGGCCTGTATAGGAGGCGGACAGGGTAATTTTGTAAATGCATAGCTGGGCAATCTGCACTGTTATCAAGGTATACAAATGCAAAGCTTCCATTTTCTTCTGTGTTCTCAGTTCCTCCAGTTCTACCCTTAACTCCAGTTCCTGGCA
>NW_004524796.1:3675842-3678997 GCF_000260255.1 Octodon degus | reverse complement strand
TTTTTTTTTTTTGCCTTTTTAGTTGTCATTCATTGTCTTTTTCTTTGTATTATTTCACTTAGTGAATTTTAGGTACAGTTAGTGTGTGTGTGCATGCACATGTAGGAATTTCTAAGTCATTAAGTTCTTGGTATATTTTAGGTATACAGAATGATCACATTCATTACAGGGAATATGTACCTGTATGTGACATAACTGGATTCTTTTCTCCTCCCATTCCCTTTCCCTCTCTTGAAATCCTCTTCTTATCCTTATTCACAAAAACTTTTGCCAGGTCTAGTGGCACACACCTGTAATCCTTGTACTCTAGGGGCTGAGCCAGGAGGATTTCCATGAGTTCAAGACCAGCTCAGGCTACACAGTAAGTTCAAGGCGTGCCTGAACTACGTGGCAAGAGCCTATCTCAGATAAGAAAACAAAACAAAAAAACAAAAGCTTTATTTTTATTTTTCCTCTTTTCTCACTTTTTCCCTTTCCCTTCTTTCCTCCTAAGTTCCCCTTCCCTCTTGGACATTTTCTTTCTATTTTACAATATTCATTATTATGTATAATAATTTGTTTGTGTTAATAAATTCTACTTTATTTTGTAGTGAAAGAAAAATTCCTATTCACAAATGAAAAACCTGGATGTATTTGGTTTCAACATTCAAAATTTTTATCAGACAAAAGTAGATTAAAAAATAAGCTACAGGGGGGGCAGAGAGATGGCTCAGTGGAATAAACACTTCCCTGGCAAGTGCAAGGGCCTCAGTTCAATCCACAGTTCCACAAAAAGAAAAAAGCTACAGATTACAAGAAAGTATTTGCAAAAAATATGTCTGATGAAAGAACTGAGAGATCCACTCATAGCCCAGGCCCAGTGAGTGTGTGGGAGAGCTTCCGGCTACACTGCACCTGCGGGACCTACTGGTCCCAGCCCAGGATCAGTGCAGGTGAGACCCTCTTCCACCCCCTTGGGACGCCCACCAAAACTCCACAGCACCTCCCCCACCCCGCCCACTGAGTAGGAATTTTTGTCTCGTTCTGGGAACCCCCAGATCCAGTCCTAGGCCAGGCCCCGTGAATATGTGGGAGAGATTCTGGCTACCCTGAACCAGTGGGACCCACTGGTCCCAGGCCAGGTGCAACATGGGTGAGACCCTCTTTCACCCCCTTGGATTGCCCCCCACCACTTGGTAGTACCGCCCCCACACTGCCCAAAGAAAAGGAATTTCTGTCACATTCTGGGAACCCGCAGATCCAGTACTAGCCCAGGCCCAGTGAGTGTGTGGGAGATCTGCCACTCTCCCTTACCCCACCTTGTCCCCTCCAGACTCAGCTCAGGCCTAACATACAGGCTTTGGGTGAAACCCTGTAGCTGCAATCCCTGCAAAGAGTGTAGGGGGCAGAACAGCCCAGCTAGTCCAGGAGCAGAACATCTTGCCAGAGGGAAACAAAATATTCACCCCCAAGGGCAGCAACAAGAAAGAGCTGACCACAGCAGGCAGACCCAAGAAAGGAACAGCTGGATAAACCCAAACTTTGTAGATCTGCACCTGAACTTCAGTAGGTGCTAAGGTTATAACTGCACCAAAGATCTACAACAAAGGTCAGAAGACAGTGCTACAAAAATGACAATGAGAAGGAGCAAAATTCAATCTCAGAACCCAAACCCACCCATAACAAGTGCAGAGGACACTAACACAGCACAAACTGGGAATCACACAGCTGAAAGCAATGAATCAATGGCTTCTGAAATAAAGAAAAAACAGGTGCAGAAAGATATACAGGAACTCAGATTGGAAATGAAAAGAGAAATCCCTGAATGAATAACATCTGCAGTAAAGAATCAATGCGGAAAACATATGGTGGAAACGCAATGCCTACCCAGAACAAGTGCACAGGACACTAGCTCAGCTCAAAAGTATGAATTAATAGCATTGATAGTAAATAAGCAACAGCAGAAAGTCATAGAGGAACTCAGAGTGGAACTTTCCGAAATAAGAAAAGAATTCTCGGAACTCATACCATCAGAGGTAAAGAATCAAATACAAAACATAGGGATGAAGCCCAATCTGAAAAAAAAAAACACTTCAGTAAAAGAATTTATAACTGCTTCTAAAGAAGACATTCATTAAAAAAAATAGAGGAGATTAGAAAAAGGATGGATTCCTTGAATGAGCAATACAGAAAAGAAATAGATCACATGAAGCAGAGTCAAAGAGATATAGAGTAATTTAAAATCTCAATCACAAGCTTGCAAAACCATTTGAGTGAAAGTGAAGACAGAGTTTCAGATCGTGAAGACACTGGTGCAACTAGTGAAAAGGTAAGAAAGGATTTCTTAAAAACAACGAGGATGCAGGAAAAAATAATCCATCACCTGAAAGATGATGCACAGATGAACAATGTGCATCAATGAGAAAGAAGGAGTCAATACAAAAGACAATAAAAAAATATGGGCACACGTAATAGCAAAAAACTTCCCAAATATGAGGAAACAATCTGACATTCAGGTAAACGAAGCACACAGTATACCAAGTAACCTCAACTCAATTAAAAACACACCGAAACATATAATAGTCAAGATCCCAGAAATTCAGCACAAGAATAATATACTGAAAGCTGTTAGAGAAAAGAAGCAGATCACATTCAAAGCAAAATCCATCAGAATTATGTCTGACTTCTCTTCATGAAGGCAAGAAGAGTATGGAGCACAGTTCTTCCAGTCCTCTAAGAACAAATTCCAGCTGACAATACTACACACTGCAAATCTCTCTCTCAAGTTTGATGGAGAAATGAAATACTTCCATGACAAAGAACAGCTAAAGAATTTCATGATGACAAAGCAAACCTACACAGGCTCCTGAAAGATGTTCTAGAGAGGGACCAAAATGAACAGAACTCCACGATTGAGATCAGAAGCAACCAACTAAATAGGGCAAGCAATTAAACACAGGAGAAAAATGAGTAAACCACAACAGGTAAATGACATGTCAATCGTAAGTCAATACATCTCAATTCTAACCATCAATGTAAATAGACACTCAATTCACCAGTTAAGAGAAATAGACTGACACAGTGGATTAGGAAACAAAATCCAACAATATGCTGTATACAAGAAACACATTTAACTCATAAATACATTCATAGGCTGAAAGTCAAAGGATGGAACA
>NW_004524796.1:3651642-3662241 GCF_000260255.1 Octodon degus | reverse complement strand
AACATTTTTGGTCTACAAGCTTTGAAATACTACATAAATATAACATATGTATGTGATAGTACAAATCTGATGATGTCTGCCTGTACTTGTACAGAAATTGTGTACCTAAATCCATGCAAATTTTCCTATGAAGAATTTTACTGTTATCAAAAAAATAAAAAATAAAAATAAAAAAATGCTCCACATCACTAGCCATCTGAGAAATGAAAATTAAAACAATATTGAGATATTATCTCACCCCCAGAAAGAATGGCTATCATAAAGAAATGAACCAACACCAAATGTTGGAGAGGCTGTGGGGAAAAAGGAACCCTTCTCTCCTGCTGCTGGGAATGTAGACTGGTGCAACCATTAGGGAAATCACTGTGGAGACTCCTTAGAAAAGTTGGACTGGTCTTATGGATAACGCACTACTGTTGTGGAGTACTGGACTATATTGGAATATTTTGTTAAATGCATGCACCTACAATATTTGGATAGCAATGGAATACCTAGCTCTGACAAAACTGAACAAAAAAGGTGATATAAATGAGGAACCATTTTATATCTGTATATACAACACAGTTAGGATAGATATATAGTGACTTTTTCTTAATTCAAGAAGAAGAAAACTTTTACTAATAGAGTTTAGAGTTTGGAGAAAATATTATGTCTGCATCTTGGGATATGAATGACTACTAGAAGGACATCAATATGCAATGTATAATTGTAACTCTCCTACCAACCTATTTTGAAGCTGTCACATTTTGCAATTTTTCCCAATAAAACTAATATTAAAAAAGAAAAGAAAAGTTGGACTGGAAATCCAATTAAACCAGCTATTCCTGTACTGTGAATTTTCTTGGAGGATCTGAAAACATCATATCATAGGGATATATGTGTGCCTATGTTTATAGCAGCACAATTTTGATAGCCAAAACTTGGAAACAACCAAGATGCCCATCACCTGAGAAATGGTTGAAA
Source organism: Octodon degus (assembly GCF_000260255.1). Lineage (NCBI taxonomy): Eukaryota > Metazoa > Chordata > Mammalia > Rodentia > Octodontidae > Octodon > Octodon degus. Next base: position 3,661,278 of record NW_004524796.1, on the reverse strand, counting down.
AAGATGTGGTATTTTTACACAATGGAGTATTATTCAACTATAAAGAATGATAAACTGCAAGACTTTATATTGAAGTGGATGCCACATGAAGATATACTTATAAGTGAATAAACCAGACACACATGTGTAAATGTCGTATATTTTCCCTAGTATAAGAACTCAAAAGAAGAAATACAAATAGAAAGGTATAATACAATTAAAAGGAAAGCAGGATCTCAAGGACTAACTAAGAGAGGGAAAGGAGAAGAGCTAGGAAATATGACAGTGACAAGCCATACAGTTATATGTAAAAGATGGGCAAGGCAATGATCCTGAGAAACTCCACAAGATTTTTTAATCTAGCCATTAATTGGAAAAATTCTCGTCCTGACTAACTATATATACTGATACCTGTGAACTAAGTAACTGCAATAAAGACGGTAATCTGTAATAGTAGTTTCATGCTTAGAGTGCCTGTCATTCTGGTCTTCTGAATACAGGCTGCTTGTCATTACATGCCAGTTGCTGTTGTGCTGTCTCTCGGGTAGATGATTGTTCAAAAAGAAGGGGGTGGTGAATGAAGGCAAGAGACATGAAAAAGAATGTTGTGCAACTGTCCTGCTTCAAGGTTGTATATGGTTACATTTTTGGACTTATGTACAAACATAAGAAGTATATAATTCTTTATGCCTATTTTTAAAAATATATTGTAATTTTTAAATGTTTTTTCATCATATTCTGTAGGGACTTAAAGTTCAACATATGAATACTTGACGAAAAATACCTGTTCCATGTTATGCCTAAGATGTTTGATATTCAGACAGATAGTGAGGTTAAGCTTAACAGCCTAGGTTGTATGGTAATAACAATAAGCTTGTCTTCTGGATGGTTAACAACCTAAGTGTGCAGGCCAAAATTAGAGAAAAAGGATGGCTGCAAGGAAAGGCCCTAGCCTTCCAAGGTCAATTAAGACTCAGGATGTATGAGAACTTGTATTGTAACGTCACGTAACTCGGTAGTGTCCCAAATTTTCTGATCAAGGAGATTATGGGGCCAAAGAGGAAAGTGATCAATTATGTAGTGTGTGCCCAAGGAAAGTCACATGGAGAGAAAACGTTCTCTCAGACTTTCACAGAGAGCACATTGGCCAAGCAATGGTCGTGACTCATCCATATGGCTGACACTGACACAGGTTCTACAGTCTGAGGTAGAGGATCTCAGGATAAATCCTGAGGGGATTTCACTGACCTTATCAGACCCCAAAGCTACAACTCTTGTTGCACAGGTCCTGCTTTATTTTGGTCTTAACCATCCAGCAGAAAAGTATAAAAATGAAGTGTAAGAAGTAAAGCCATGCTGTTATGTTGATCTGTATGGGGCGCAGGTCAACAATTTCTGACATTGCTAGTGAAGCCAAAGACCCAATACTATTATGGGCTACTGGACTCTTTTAGAATATTTTGCTGAGTTAGCACACCTATAATATTCAAATAACGGAAGTTAACAAAAAAAGTGGATACAGATGAATGTCATTTTGTATCTGTGTATTCAAAATGGTTAGGATAGATATATAGTTACATGAATAAAGGGATTTGTTCTAATAGTGTTTATAAGTAGGATATCATGTCTGCATCTTGTATAGCAATTTACCACTAGGAAAAATGTATGCAATGTGTTAATTATTGAAACTGTCCTACTGATTTGGTTTAAAACTGTCTCATTGCTATTTGTTTCTCAATAAAATTATGGGAAAAAAAGAACTGAATCTAAGATTTATAATAAAGCTCTTAAAACAATATTTTAAATTATTTTAATTCACGAAATATTTGAACATGACACAAAAGAAGATATGTGGATATATAAGCACATAAAAAATACTTAATATCATTAGTCATCAAAGAAATGAGAATGTAGTGAATATCCCCATATATTGATTATAATTGCTGTGATATTGTAATTGATGATATTAAATATTCAACAAAATGTAGAACAAAGGGAACTCTCTTCAGTTCCTAGTGAGAAGATAAAATATACATGACTCTGATTTGCAAGAGTTTGGCAGTTTCTTAAAGTGAAACCTGTACTTACCACACAATGCAACTCTTCTACTCCTACATATTTACACAAGCAAGCAAACGCTTAGGCTTATATAAACACACTATAAAATCATTTCTAGCATCATTATTCATAGTAACCAAAAGCTAGAAACAATCCAGTATCCCCTTCTAAGGGAAAATAAGTTACGTCTTTCATTTCTCAATGTTAAATAGACAACATATGGACATAGATGAAGAGCTCTGAAGTCTGTTATATGCAAGCCTATTTTATCTCACATTAAATTGTGATCTGTGTTCTATGCTATTGTTTTGGAAAGCAAAGTTCTCTGTTTTGCTCCCATTTTCTCACTTCAGTGAACTATCAGTTCATTTCAAGGAAATGGTAGAAAGAAAACAGAGCTGATGTCTGTTTGGGCAAAGGTTTGAGACTGAAGTATCTATTAGGCTAAAGATTGCAAGAAAGATTACTCTGAATGAGTCAGTCCATCATTGCCACTGAGAAATTTCAGCAATGTCCGAGATTCCAAAACCAGAGTCCATATTGAACATTGCACTTCCTTGAAAGTACGCAGAAAAGGCCTAATGACTATTATGTTCTCACAACACATAGTTATTTCCCAACATTAAGCCAAAGTTGCATCCAATGTTTCTTAGTAAAATAGCCCAAGGGCCATTATAAAGATGATATTAGACATGAAACACTCAGGCTTTCAACCTGCCTAGGGGTAAACCTTAAATGACTTGCATCTGTGTTTGTTTTTTGTTTTATTTCACTTCCTTTTGTTTGGAGAGTGCTGCAGACGGAACCCAAGGGACTTGCACTTGTCCGCAAGCACTTTTTTCTTTTAGCTTTATTCTTTTTTTCATTTCCTTTCCCTTTTGTTTTCTGATGCCTTCACAATGTACTACAGTCCCAACCTGCCCACCATTTCTTCTTTTTTTTGGCATAATGGGGGATTGAACTCAGGCCCTTGCACTTGCCAGGCAAGTGCTTATTCTACTGAGCCATCTCCCCAGCCCACTGTTTCTATTATTTGGAGACAGATTCTCAGCAAGTTGCCAAATTCCCCAGGCTGGGCTCAGTTTTGCAGCCCTCCTGCCTCCGCCTCCAACTTCTGGGAATGTGGATACAGGCCACAATTCCTGGTAGGACAAATACTCTTCTTACTGTCCTATTTAATGTCCACCACAAATATCTGTGAAGTGTTAACTTCTTCACCCTTAAGTTTTGATGTTTTTCTTTATTTACTTTTTCCCATAAATTTATTGAGAAACAAATAGCAATGAGACAGTTTCAAACCAAACTGGTAGGACAGTTTCAATAATTAACACATTGTATACATTCTTCCTAGTGGTTAATTACTATACAAGCTGCAGACATAATATCCTACTTACAAACACCATTAGAACAAATCCGTCTATTCATTAAGAGAATGTAACTGTATATCGATCCTAGCCATTTGAATACACAGATACAAAATGGACATTCATCTGCATCCATTTTTGTTGTTAAGTTCTGTTATTTGAATATTATAAGTGTGTAAACTCAGCAAAAGATTCTGAAAGAGTCCAGCAGCCCATAATAGTATTGGGTCTTCGGCTTGACTGGCAATGTCAGAAATTGTTGAACTGAGCCCCCTACAGCTCAACATAACACCAAGGCTTTACTTCTTATATTTCATTTTTATACTTTTCTGCTGGATGGTTAACACCAAGATAAAGCAGGACCTATGCAACAAGAGTTGTAGCTTTTGGGTCTGATAAGGTCAGTGAAATCCCCTCAGGATTTATCCTAGATCCTCTACCTCAGATTGTAGAACCTTTGTCAGTGTCAGCCTTTCTCTTGTCTAATGGCTGTAGCTAATGATTCCTGCACTGTATTGAATAGGAGTGTTGATAAAGGACATCCTTGTCTTGTACCAGATCTAAGAGTAAAAGATTTCAGTTTTTCCCCATTTAAGATTATGTTAGCCATTGGATTTTCATAAATGGCTTTTACCAGATTGAAGTAGAGGTCATCCATTCCAATTTTCTGTAGGACTTTGAACATCAGTGAGTGTTGGACTTTGTCAAAAGCCTTTTCTGCATAAATGGAGATGACCATGTGGTTTTTAGGTTTTGCTCTATTGATATAGTGTATTACATTTATAGATTTTCAAATATTGAACCATTCTTGCATGCCTGGTATGAATCCTATTTGGTCATGGTGTATGATCTTCTTGATGACTTGCTGTATTCCATTTGCTAGGATTATTTTGAGGATTTTGGCATCTATGTTCATGAGGGAGATTGGTCTGTAGTTCTCTTTCTTAGTTGCATCTTTCCCTGGTTTTGGTATCAGTATAATACTTGCCTCCAGGAATGATTTTGGGAGGACTGCTTCATTTTCAGTTTCATGGAAGCGTTTGAGGAGTATAGAGACTACATCTTCTCTAAATGTCCTGTAGAATTCAGATGTGAATCCATCCAGACCTGGACTTTTCTTTGTGTTTCTTGTGTACAGCATATTGTTGGATTTTGTTTCCTAATCCACTGTGCCAGTCTATATCTCTTAATTGCCGAACTGAGTCCATTTACATTGATGGTTAGAATTGAGATGTATTGACTTACGGTTGCCATATTATTTACCTGTTGTAGTTTACTCCTTTTTCTCCTGTGTTTAATTGCTTGCCCTATTTAGTTGGTTCTTCTGATCTCATTCATGGAGTTCTGATCATTTTGTCCCTCTCTAGAACATCTTTCAGTAGCCCGTGTAGGGTTCGCTTTGTCATCACGAAATTCTTTAGCTGTTCTTTGTCATGAAAGTATTTCACTTCTCCATCCAACTTGAAAGAGAGTTTTACAGGGTATAGTATTCGGGGCTAGAATTTGTTTTCATAGAGGACTTGAAGTACTCTGCTCCATGCTCTTCTTGCCTTTATGTTTTGTGAAGAGAAGTCGGCCATAATTCTGATGGGTTTTGCTTTGAATGTGATCTGCTTCTTTTCTCTAGTGGCTTTCAGTAGAATATTGTTGTGCTGAATTTTTGGGATCCTGACTATTACATGTCTCTATGTGTTTGTAAATGGGTTGAGGTTACTTGGCCTTCTGTATGCTTCGGTTACCTGAATGTCAGATTGTTTCCTCATATTTGGGAAGTTTTCTGCTATTACTCCTGCCCATATTTTTTTAATGTCATTTTTATTGACTCCTTCTTTCTCATTGATGCCTATTAGTCTCTCACTGTTCATCTTTGCATCATCTTGCAGGTGATGGATTATTCTTTCCTGCATCCTCGTTGTTTTTAAGAGATCCTTTCTTACCTTTTCACTACCTGCACCAGCATCTTCAAGATCTGAAACTCTCTCTTCACTTTCACTCAAATGGTTTTGCAAGCTTGTGATTGAGATTTTAAATTACTCTATATCTCTTTGACTCTGCTTCATGTGATCTATTTCTTTCCTGTATTGCTCTTTCAAGGAATCCATCCTTTTTCTAATCTCCTCAATTTTTTTAATTAATGTCTTCTTTAGAAGCAGTTATAAATTCTTTTACTACAGTGTTTTTTTCAGATTGGGTTTCCTCCCTATGTTTCTGTAGTTGCTTCTTTACTTCAGAAGCTATGAGTTCTGAGAGTTCTTTTTTTATTTCAGAAAAGAATTGTGCTTTGAGTTCCTCTATAACTTTGTGCTGTTGTTTATTTACTATCAAAGTTCTTAATTCATGCATTTGAGCTGAGCTAGTGTCCTCTGCACTTGTTCTGTGTAAGCATTGGGTTTCCTCCATATGTTTCTGCATTTGATTCTTTACTGCGGATGCTATTAATTCAGGGATTTCTTTTTTTTATTTCCAATCTGAGTTCCTCTATACCTTTCTGCAGCTACTTCTTTATTTCAGAAGCCGTTGATTCATTGCTTTCAGCCCTGTGATTCCCAATTTGTTCTGTGTTAGTGTTCTCTGCACTTGTTCCAGGTGGGCTTGGGTTCTGAGGTTGCATTTTGTTCCTTCTTGTCATTTTGTGTAGCACTCCCTTCTGACCTTTGTTGTAGATCTTCGCTGTAATTATAACCTTAGCACGTACTAAAATGATTTATCCGGCTGTGCCTGGCTTGGGTCTGGCTGCTGTGCTCAGCTCCTTCCTGCTGCTGCCCTTGAGGGTGAACCTGTTGTTCCCCTCTGGCAAGATGTTCTGCTCCTGGACTAGCTGAGTAGTTCTATCCTCTACACTCTCTGCAGGAATTGCAGCTGCAGGGTTACACCCCAGGCCTGTATGCCAGGCCTGAGCTGAGCGTGGAGGGGACAAGGTGGAGTGGGGGGAGAGGCAGCTCTCCCACACACTCACTGGGTCTTGGCTAGGACTGGGTCTGGGGGTTCCTGGAACACCGCAGAAATTCCTACTCCAAGTTTTGATGTTATACATTGGTTTAGTCTCTTAATTTTAATTTTTTAACTTTTACATTTAATATTTTTATTTATTTTGAGTAATGTCAATTTAATACTCCAAATAAATAATACATACTTGCATTGTATTTTATTTTGGAAAGTAAAATGCTGGTCCCCGACCCATTGTAAAAGTATTGACTATGTATGTATATTCCCTTCATAGCATTCTAGCAAGATTATTGACCAAATACACAAAAGGAAAAAAAGAAAAGAAAAGAAAAGAAAGAATAGAGTCCTATTGATGACAGTATGCTGATAAGAGATGTAAGACTCTCAACCACATTTCAATGATGATCAGAATAGTTTGAGGACACACACTGGGGCTGTGGGACCAGCCTTGCATTTTAAAAGCAGTTTTCATAGCAGAATAAGAAATGAGCAAAAGTAGATACAGGCCACCTACCACCTGTAGTCCAGCACTGCACTGCCTGTCCTCAGAAGCTGCCCAGAGCTGTCCTGCCCGGGTCTATTGGCACCTGGGCTCTAGAAGCTTGCTGTGTCCATTGCACACCAGCAAAGATGCCCTGAAGCTAGCCCTGGGCTGGCTCTGCAGGGATCCTGTAGGTGAACATTTCAACTCTGTCAGCCCTGGCACCAGTTAGAACAAAGAAGATTCAACTGAAGCTGTGTGAAATCACAGGGTCCCAGATCCACTGCAGACAAAGCACAACTTTACAGAGGCTACTGGGGAGGGGGAGCTGAGCTGCAGAATTGCAGCTTCCTCCAGATCTGACTATCAGAGTCTTAAAATTTTACATGGCCAAGAGCTATACCTATTAGAATAGCAATATTTGTTGCTGCTTAGTATTCAGCAAAAAGCAGTTGGTTGATTTCAGTATTTACTTCAACTATTTACATGGTAAACAGCAAAGCAACTCACTCTTAAAAGTTGTTTACATTTTTATAGGAACATCAGCCAGGGTTATGTCTTGATCCTTCCTTAAAGTTTCACATTTAACTTTTAAAATGCAACTGGAAATTAATTGCATGTGAAAATTCTAAAAACTTGGGTCACAGCTAATCTATTTCTTCAGGATGAAATCTATATGTTGAGGGCACAAGTGGAACAGCACAAATTCACACACGACTGACTGCTTTTACAAATCAACAGCACCAATTTAGGATTTCTCCACAGATGAGCAGTAGATAATGCTCAGTCCTGGTTAACTTTGTCTTAGAATGTGTAAGGTAAGGGTTGGAGATATAGCTCAGTGGGAGAGCACTTGCCAGCATGCGCCAGGCCCTGGATTCAATCAGTGGCACTGAAAATGTATTTGGGTACTTTAATACTTTAGAAATAAAAACAAATTACATCATACTGTCAAAAGAATTTAAAATTAAGTTGCACCCGTGATTCCAAAAGTGGTACGTGAAAATATAAATTAAAAGAATGACTCTTTGTTATTTGCTAAAACCATCAGAAAGGAAACTCTATTCCATTTTGAGGAGGCTAATTCCACAAGGGTAATGGCAGTCTCTACAGTCTGTAAACTGTAATGAATTCCAACCACTTAGTAGCACTGCACACCAGATGTGTCTTCTCTTAGCAATTTCCTTCTTTTCTATCATCTTTGCCTCCTCACCAACAAGAAGTGAACATATCTATTTATTTATTTTCATTTTTTGGTGCCAGGGATCGAGCGCAGGCCTTATACCAAGTAAGCACGTGCTCTACCACTAAGCTAACTAGCAATACTAAGAAGTTAAAATGAATACCAGACTCTCAGCTAAGTGAGTCAACTAATCTTTATAAACCACAGTCCCTTCAACTGTAAAATGCACTGTAAAGCATGTGTTTAAGTTGCATCTATTTACCTAAAAGTGTCTGGTTCATCTTTCTTTACAGCTGAGTAGTACTCCATTGTGTATAAAAACCACATTTCCTTTATCTATTCATCTATTGATGGGCATACACTCTGTTTCCAAAGTTTAGCTACCATAAATTGTGCTGTTATATTTCGGGTGTGCATGTGTCACTATGGCATGATGCATTTAACCCTTTCAGGAAAATGCATAGAAGGGGAAGAGATAGATCAAATGGAACCTCTAGTTTTGGTTTTTTGAAGAATCTCCACACTGATTTCCATAGAGGTTGTACCTATCTACTCTCCCACCAACAGCGAAGGTTCCTTTCTCCTGATAGCTCTGCCAGCATTTTTTTTTATTGGTTGATTTCTTGATGATAGCCATTCTTTCTGGAGTGAGATAGAATCTCAGTGTTTTAATTTGAATCTCTTGAATGATCAGAGATGTTGAACACTTTTTTCAAATATTTTCCTGCTGTTTGTACTTCTTCATCTGAGAAATGTCTAGTCATTTCAGAATCCCACTTTCATGTTTACGTATCTCATTGTTTTTCCCGCGTGAGAAACCCAAAGAATAAATAAGGATTAAATGGAGGATAGATGTTGGAAATTAGGAAGAACATGTTCAAATGAGAAAGGCAACCGGAATGAGAAGAGCAGGGAGAAAAGGAAGGGAACAGGAATAAAATGAAAAGAATAGAAAGAAACAAAGTTGCATAAGAGGAAAGAGAAAGAAAGGGAAAGGAATGGAAAGAAAAAAATTAAGATGTACTGTATATAGGTACAATTCCTTATGATCATGTACGTTAAAGTGTACCAATAAAATTAATTTCAACTTTTTTTCTTTTTTAATGTATTTGGTTGTTGCAGGGTCTCACTATGCAGCTTGGACTCACAGTGATCCTCCTGTTTTCAGGCTCCCCAACCCTTGGATTACAGCAGTATGCCACTATGCCTGGACTCTGGCCAGCTCAGACCAGCCTGGGGGCAGGGCTGGTACATCATGTGGTGCCAGGGATTGAACTGTGATCCCTGAGCTTGTCTAAGCTTATCTAAGCAGGTGCTTTAGTCTGATGAGCTATCTTACCAAACCCTAAAATTAATTTTAAAAGGAAGATTCTGAGAAAGATTGAAGATCAAAACTAATAAGCACAAAGAACTTCCCTTTTATTAAAACATAAACTCAGTTAAACATCTTTAGAAAATTAGCTGTTAGTACCACCCAAAGAAGGCTTAAGTGAAACAAAACCTGCTAGAACACGTGACTTGTAAAGAGCTGTATAAATATCACAACTGAGTTACTTTTGATCAGTTGTAGAAATGGTGGGGTATTTTTTTTGGGGGGGGTTGGTTTTTTTTTTTTTTTTTTTTTT
>NW_004524796.1:3648402-3651355 GCF_000260255.1 Octodon degus | reverse complement strand
TCTCTAGTCAATTCCCATACCAGACAGGGTCTTGCTATGCTAATTTGAAAAACCACATTTTTAAATAGCCTACTATGCAGCACCCTTGACGTTGTAATGCTGCATGAGCTTGTTGGGAATACATCTGTCTGGTAGTCATGAGCAGGCAAGGTCCTTACAGCTTATGACCATCCAAATTTGAATACACACAAGTGTGGGAAGTAAACACACAGCTAAACTTTGGCACTGTTTTTGCTTCATTGGTTTCAGCTCAGGTTTTCTCAAAAGAAAATAATAAAGGAAGGAAGAAAACCTATTTTGTACTGCCTCATCTCATCTTCTCAAGCCCGAGAGAATTTCGAGAGAAGTCTCCACCACAAATACAATTTTTTCCACTTGGAAGCAATGTCTCAGACTTTTGAGGCTGTTGTTCTGACAGTTTACTTGTATCTTTTTCTCCTTCAAACACCGATGCTGTACTCAAAGGTAGTTTTTTAAAACCTTTTTTAATCATGTTTTAATATCAGGTAGAAATTCTACAGTGCTGGCTTTTGAACAGATTCTATTTGTGTCAGGCAACAATGTACTCCTCAACTTATAAGCACTTAAGAAGCAACACTTAATTGCAAGATTTACATTTAAAACTTATGCCATCAAAGGTAGCAATAAAAAAGAACACAAAATACAAGTTCTGGTCCTGCTAATTATTAAATTCTGATAACTTCTCCTTGCTTATCTACAGAGGGATTTACGCCAACATCTAATACTTATTTCACATAGGTAAGATTTTCTATTTATAAAGGCAAGGGTAAAGAGGTTTGGTTTTCTCTAAAATTTCCAAATTGCTCTTGAAATACCACAAATTATTTTTCAAGTTTTACAATAATGCATGTCTAAAAGAAAAAAGCTATTTTAAACCATGAGAATTCAGATTTTCAGCACTAATCATGAAACAGGCTCTGTTCCTGTCCCAGAAAATATAGGTAAATTAGAAATCCTCCTGCTCTCAGGCAGCTCACAGAACCTGACAAGCATCCTCTCTGCTAAGGCTATAGTCACTGCAAGGTTTTACAAATGAGCCATAGGTTTTCTAGGAAGCAAGATATATTTTTGCTTTATTTCTCTTTCTTGGACTCATGCTAATTTTTTATTTTAAAGAGGAAAAAACAATAAAACAATATAAAATTTTATAACAAGATAATAGGATAGTAACAATGGTTTATATATTGTGTGTTGGTATCTTCAAAGTAATTGCTCATATTATAAGATAGAGCCATGAAAACTTGATGTAAGGTTTTTGTTATGAATAAAAGTTGGCTTTTGTCAGATGCTTTTTCAGCATCTATTGAGATGATCACATGGTTGTTGTTTTTGGCTCTGATAATACGTTGTATTACATTCATTGATTTGTATATGCTGAGTCAACCCTGCATCCTTGGAATAAAACCTACTTGGTCATGATGTATATTGGTCTTCTTGATGATTTGCTGTATTCTGTTCACCAGGATCTTATTAAGGATTTTTTTTTTAATGTATTTGGTACAGGGTCTCACTGCGCAACTCAGACTTGTAGTAATCCTCCTGTTTTCAGCCTCCCCAGCACTGGGATTACAGGCATGCACCACCATGCCCAGACCTGGTGGTCAGCTCTGTGCCCTCCTGGGGCAGGGCTGGCACAGCATGTGGTGCCAGGGATTGAACCCCTGTCCATGTGCTTTCTAAGTAGGTGCTCAGTCTGCTGAGCTATCTTGCCAGCACTTTATTAAGGATTTTTGCATCTAGGTTCATCAGGGAGATTAATCTATAATTTTCTTTTCTGGTTTGATCCTTCTCTGGTCTGACTATCAGACTAACACTTGCTTCCAGGAATGCTTTTGGAAGTACTGCTTCCCTTTCAATTTCATTACAGATCTTCAGCATTAGTAGTTAGGTCTTCTCTAAGTTTCTTATAGAACTCAGCAGTCACTCCATCTGGGCCTGTGTTTTTCTTGGTTGGAAGATTTTTAATTACATTTTCAATTTCATTGAATATATCTTCTCAATTCAGATTTGGTATTCGTATGTTTCTACAAATCTGCCCATTTCTCCTGTGTTTTCCATCTTATTATAATTTTTTGAAATAGATATTGATGATCTTCTGGATTTCTGCAGGATTGCATTGTGATTTCACCTTTTTCATTCCTAATTGATTGAATTTAAGCCTTTTGTCTCCTTCTTTTGATAAGAATGGCTAAAGGTTTATCAATTTTATTTAATCTTTCAAAAAGCCAACTCTTTAATTCACTGATTCTTTGTATTATTTTCTTAGTGTCATTGCATTAATTTCTACTTTGATCTTTATAATTTCTTTTCTCATATAAGCTTTGGGTTGGATTTGTTCTTCCTTTTCTAAGAGTTTGAGGTTCAATATTAAGTTATTTGACCTTGTTCACTTTTTCTGATGAGAGAGTTTATTGCTATATATTTTCCTCATATGACTTTTCATTGTGTTAGCATGTTATATTAGCATTTTCATTTCATTATATTGTTCAATTTTTTCTTTAGTTTCCTGTGTCTCACTGCTTGTTCAAGAGAGTGTTAAAGTTCCATGTGTTTATGTAGCTTTTGTGAATTTTTTTGCTATTGATTTCCAAATTCTTTGCACTGTGGTCAGATAATATGTATGGGATAATTTTAATTCCTTTGCATTTACTTAAGCATGTTCTCTGGACTAATAAGTGGCCTATTTTGAAGAATGTCTCATGTGCATCTAAGAAGAATGCATATTCTAATATGTGGTAGAGCACGCTGTAAATATCTAGTTAATCCATTTGTTTTAATTCTGATATTTATTTGCTGACTATTTTCTCTGGTGGCTCTAATTGCGAGAGTGGGGTATTAAGGCTCCTCAATACAATTGTGTTAGTGTTAATTTAATTTTTCATGTTCATTAATATTTGTTTTATGTGGTTGGGTGTCCCAGAATTTTATATAT
>NW_004524796.1:3555291-3648302 GCF_000260255.1 Octodon degus | reverse complement strand
CTCCTCCTCCTTCTTCTTCTTCTTCTTCTTCTTCTTCTTCTTCTTCTTCTTCCTCTTCTTCGAGTCTTCCTTTCAAAAATATGTAGTGTCCCTCTGTCTCTTTTGATTAGTCCGTGGTTTGAAGTTCATGTTGTCTGTAAATAAAATAGGTAACCCTGTTTTATTATTTTTTTTTCTGAGATCTTGTTGTATGGAGTGTTGTTTTCTATCCCTTGACTTGCATTCTATGAATTTCTTCTCTTTTGTAGTTAGATATGTTTTCCTTGGGGGGAGGTGGCTCAGTTCATCCTGGGTCTGGGACTGGTACAGCATGTGGTACCAGGGATCAAACTGCGGTCCCTGTACACTTGCCTAAGCTTTCATAAGCAGGCACTTTAGACTGCTGAGCTATCTCGCCAGCCCTAAATATGTTTCTTGAATGGAGCATATTGTTGGATCCTGCTTCTTAATTCATTCTGTCAGTCTTTCTTTTGATTGGCAAGTTGAGCTCACTTACATTGATGGTTATAACTGAAATGTATTGGCTTATTTTTTCCATGTTGGGTTCCCATATTTGACCTCTGTTTCATTGGTTGCCCTTCTTGATGGCTTCTTCATATTGGTGTTCTTGTCATTTTCTCTTTCAAATATATACTTCAGAACATTTTGAAGAACTGGTTTGCTGGTTATGAATTTCCTCAGGTGTTCATTATCATGGAGGTATCTTATTTCACCATCAGTTTTGAAAGCTAATTTTATGGGGTACATCAATCTGGCTTAGAGGTTGCTTTCTTTTAGGGTTTGAAATATCTAACTCTAAGCTCTCCTTGTTTAGAGGGTTTATATTGAGACATATGCTGTAATTTTGATGGTTTTCCCTTTATAAGTAATCTGTTTCTTTTCTCTAACTGATTTTAGCATTTTGTTCTAATGAATAATTTCTGGAATCTGTTTTTTTTTTTGTTTTTTTTTTTTTTGTTCTTGTTGTTTTTCAGTGCCAGGTATCAAAATCAGGACCTTGCACTTGCCAGGCTGGTGCTTATGCACAGAGCTATATCTCCAGGCTCTGGAATTTTGTTTATTGTATGTCTTGGTGTAGCTTAATTTTAGTTATGATTGTTTGAAATTCTATATGCTTCATTCATTTGTATGTCAAATTCTTTAACCATGCTTGGGCAGTCTTCTGCCATTGTTTCTATGAGGAGATTTTTTATTGCATTTGTGTTGTCTCTAGCTTTATCATTGACCTCAGTCAATCTTATACTATTCTTCTTTGCTTCATCTTGTAGTCATTGGCTCCATTTTTCATAATCTCTTGCTATTTTTAAGATATGTCAGTTTTCATAATCACTGTTTCAATTCTATCTTCAAGATCTGATATTGTATCCTCTCCTTCCTTCAATCTGTTGTGTACACTTTCAATGGAGGTTTTATTTAAATTTTATTTTAAAGTGAGAAAAAACAATAAAAATCATACAGAATTTCAAAACAAGATTATAGGATATTAACAATGGTTATTATATTGCATATTGTTGCCTTCAAAGTAGTTTCTCAGATTAAACGATATGGAGGTTTTAATGCTTTAGATTTCTGTTTGAATCTGTTTTGTGGATTCCATTTCTTTCCTGTATTGGGCATCTTTTTGTTTTCATCATTTTTCTAAACTTACTTATTCTTTTATCTTTGTCTTCTCTAATATCTTTTATTTTAGGAATCATTTCTTTTTGTACCTAAGACATTATTTTCTCTGTAGACTTTCCCAATTTTTTTTTTCTTCTGTTGCTATTATTCCAGAAAATTTCAATGTTTGACTTGCAATTTCATCTATCATGTTGTGCTCTGGGTTAGTTCTGGGTGCCTGTGCCTAGGGTTACCTTTTGCTTCTGCATCTTGTCATTTTCTATTTTATTTTTTTATTTCATTTTCTATGTTGATGCTTAACAATTTCTTATGGCAGATAGCTTTATTGCTAATATTAATGCTTCTCTAGGAGATTTCTGTTCTTCAGAAGTGTCTTCTAGATGTGGGTGGTTTCTTATAGATATACCAAGAAACTACCTTCCTAATTTGTAAAGGATGAAAAGTTACTATTTGATTCAGCACTCATTTCTTTAATAATGAGCTGTGGTAATGATAATGACCACATACAATCACCATGTTGTCATACAAAGAAGAAATATTGATTATAACATGTTTGACACCCTAATGAAAGCAGTACAGTTAATAATAACAATAGTTTCAAGTACAGCTTAGCTACTGACCAACTATGGTAATTAGTATCTTGATACTTTTAACCACAGGATCAAATTCTAAAGTCATGTAACAAAATCAAACATATTTCATGTATTTGATTTTCCCCTTAGAGGAGTGATTTTACCCTTTTGTCGGGGAGAGTTGTATTAGATGGGTAGGGGACAAGATAAAGTGATCAATGAGATCACATACAGTAGTGTCAAGACTGGAAGGCAAAAGATGATCAGCTGAGTTTTGGGAAACAGGAAAACACAGGAAGGAAAGAATGAAAGAGAAAGTGAAAGAGTAATCAGAAAGGGAAGAGACAATGTTCACACTTGAAAGTATATATTCAAGAGGTAGTTGAGAAAATAAAGAACAATAATAGAAGAAAATAAAAAAGGTAAGAAACCTAAATAGTGGGGAAAAAGGAAGAAAAAAAAAAAGAAAATGAGACCAGAAGAAAAGGAGAAAAAAAAAAAGAGAAAAAAATCCACAAAATAGAAAACAAAACAAGATGGGATCCAATCAGATAGGAAAAGGACAGCCAATCAGAGTAACAAGGGAAATAAAAATAGTATAATACCTCTAATGTTCATAGTTTTGTGATAGTGTCCAAGTCAGAACTCAGAAATGTGCTGTGTACCCTAGCCAAGTTTGTCATGATATTTGTGCTGGGTGTAGAGCTGATGTTGACCTCTTGATGTAGGGCTGGGACTGGTCTTATGTTGGTGGAGTTCTCCAGAGATCAATGCATGCAGATTTCAAGGGATGCTCCAATGAGTTTCAATGTTGTTTCACACACTTTTTTATCCACTTTCATGATTGATGAAAGTCACCCTACAGACATCTTGCAGTAGCAATTCCAGAGAAGGAGGGTCTTATCTGGTCTGTGTCTGATCATTGACTTTCAAGGGCCAGAACTAGAGAAGAAGCCTGAAGTCTTGATGTTTCAATATGAACTTCTTGGTGAATCCTTTTTTCCTGTCCATTTCTACCCTCTACACTTTGCCACAATGCTTTCTTCTCCACTCAATGATTGTTGGAAATGATTATGATAGGCTAATTTGTGTCTCTATGAAATTCAAATATTGATCCCTAACTTTATTTTTTCTTTTTGGTGGAACCGAGGATTGAACTCAGGCCCTTGTACTTGCCGAGGAAATGATGAATCCCTAACTTTATTGTGATTATTTTTAGAGACAGAATTTTAAAAGAAGTAGCTAAAGATAGATGAGATAGGGGAACCAAATGGAAGAGTAGTGATCAGGAGCAAGATTCAGCCTCTCTAAGATCTAGAATTCAAGAATCTAAAAAATGACTTTGGGGCCAGAGAGATAGCTCAGTGGCATAAGCTCCTGTCTCACAAGTGCAAGGTCCTGAGTTCAATCCCTGGTACCAATAAATAAATAAATAAAAGACTGAAAAAAATTCTAGTAAGAGTAAACCATTTGAATGTTACACAGAATTACAAAAGAAACATTCAGATTGACATCAAATGTATATATCAGTTAGTAGTAGTTTAAAAATTAACATGCAAAAAAAAGAGGAGGAGCACTTGTAAAATTTTCTCTAATAACCAAAAGTAGATCATAATGTACATTACATATAAAATAAACCACAAAAATGCAAAAATACATTAAAATTTTTTAATTAAAAATTTACTGCATCAAAATAAAAATCCAATCAAAAATGGGAAACTGAAATGAAAAACATTTCTCAGAATAAGAAATATAAATGTGCCATAAATACATGAAGATATGTTCAACATCTCTGACCACTAGAAAAGTGCAAATTGAAACAACACTGAGATTCCATCTTACTCCAGGAAGAAGGGTTATTAAGATATCAAATACTAACAAGCGCTGGTGAGACTGCAGAGAAAAAGAAACCCCTCAACATTGTTGGTGGAAGGATAGCATGGTATAACTATTATGGAAGTCATTATGGAAATCCACACTAAAATGAGAAATTCCATACAACCCAAGTATTCTCATTCTAGGTATCTTCCCAGAAAAGTTAAAGACATCATATTACAATGATACAAGCATACCTACATTTATAGAAGCACTATGCAGAATAACTAAATCTTAGAAGTTATTTATATGTACATCAATAGATAAAAGGGGTTAAGAAAGCATGATATTTATACTCAATAAAGTGGAATTCTGCCTAAGGACATAAATGAGTCATTTGTAAGAAAATCATAATTTAAGAGAAATAAACCATAATTTTAAGCAAAATAAATCAGATGCACAAGCTCAAATGCTGCATGGCTTTTCTTACATAGTAAATCCAAAATGTAAATAAAGATCAAAATAAAAAATGGATAATAGGAAATACAAAGGTTTTTGCAAACAGGAAGGAGACCTTGAGATGAAGGGATGGGTAGGAATGGATCCTCTATAGATCCTCTTCTTAGGATAAGGTCAAAGTGAGAGGTAAGGTAAAAGAAGAGGATACTTCAAGAATTTTTTTTTTGCTGGCTCAGGCGTCCTTAAGGGCAGGTCTAGTGTGGCATGCGGAGCTGGAGATTGGATGATGGTCCCCTGACCCTGACTGAATTTGCCCAAGCAGGTGCTTTAAACAACTGAACTAACACACTAAGCCCCCAAGGATTCTTTAAAAGAGTATTAAGATGTGTGGTGTTCATATACCAATTCTCCATGAGAAATCTTAACATTTATGTACCATAAATGTATGCTAGTAAAAAATTAAAGTTTCAAGCAACAGATAAATGAGGTCATATGAGTGGGACTCTAATCCAATCGACTGCCCATGCAGTGAGCTTTGTGAGGACAGAGGGAAAAATATATCTGTATTAGTCACCTTCCTATCTGTGGGGCAAAATATGCAACCTCTGCAATTTAAATAAGGAAATGTTTATGTTTCACTGTGTCCGAGTGTTCAGTTCATTCTAGAATGACTCCAAGGCAAAAACCATGTGGTTGAAGGGTGGCAGAGAAAAGCTGCTTGTCTCATGGCAGCCAGGTAGCAGACAGTGAAGGGAAGAGCAAGAGACAAGAGTACACCCACACAGCTTATGAGCTCAGTGAGACCCAATCTCAAAATAAATTTGAAAAAAGCACTGTTCTCAACCTCCAGTGAGGGAGAGGAGGGAAGAGGGGGGAACAGAAGAAAGAAGAGGGAAAAAATGAGATGAATAAAATGGACATCAGTGAGGATAGAATAAAAGTTTTAATAAAGCACCACCAAGGGTTGGGTGAGCCTAAGGAACTTCCTGCTGGTTTCCCACACTAAGGACCCCAAATAGGTTCATTGCATTTACTCAAGTATGAAATTGCAGACAACAGAAGCCTGAAATCAGAAATTTCAGTGACAAACCAGATTTCTAGTTTCTTCGGAAGATTTTTTTTTTTCCGGTACCAGGGATTGAACTCAGGACCTTGCACTTGCCAGGCAAGTACTTATTCTAAGCTATCTCCCAGCCCTGGAAGAATGGTTAGACAGAAAACTTTAATCTTTTTTAAAAAGTCATCCTCAGCTTTTTATAGATTTTTTTAACTTGAATTTATTTGATACTTTGATACTAAGTTGAACGTTTCAATTTTTTTTTTTTTTTTTTTAAAGAGGTCCTACTACATACCTCAGGCGTGGCTCAAACTCAACATCCTCCTGCCTCAGCATTCCCAGTGGTTTGGATTATAAGCAGACCTGAAAGTGCCAGTGAACTTTTAATTATTTGGACATTTAAGTCTTCTACTTTCTTACTTTTTGTTCTGTTTGGTTTTATTGTTTATCTGTCCTTTATTAACTTCAGTATTTCATATGAATTTGTAACAGTGACTGTTTCTTGGGTTGCTTAAAACACGGACTTTCAGACATGCAGCACTTAATAAATTAACAATTTAAAAGCTCTAAAATGGCACATGTGTATTCTCCAGAAATCTTAATATTGAAGCGCAGGGTCCTGAGTTCAATCCCTGGTACCGAAAAAAAAAAAAAAAATCAGATTAGATTGGAAAACAGCTGGATAATCCTGTGCTTTCAAGTTACAAGCAAAGGACTCAAGGCCAAATAGCTACCAGGAAGAGTATAATTATAATTTACTTATTTGAAAAACATTTACTATATGTCTACAGTGTGACAGGGCTGGTTGATGGGAGGGATTCAGAGAGACTGTCTTGAGTTTATGCTCTTATGAACAACATAAATAAACAATAAACAGGTTGATATGTTTTTTATATATGATATGTACACTGAAGAAAGTTCACAGATTTAAAGGACAGAGAAAAGTTGAAAGTATCTAAAATACTTTTTAAATGAAGTGTCAAGCCGGAGAAGTGTCAAGCTCATGACATGGGAGAAGTGAAGGAAGAAGCCATCCAATTTCATCTTAGAAGAAATATCAAGTTACAAAGCAGAATCTCTGACCCAGAGATGAGTTCAGTGAATGAAGATAGCAGACCCAGGAGGTGAGGCTGGAATTAGTGCTCAGAGTGGAAGGAAAGAAGTCCAGTGCAACCAAGATGTAGAAACATCACAGGCCAAGAAGAAGAGTTTCAATTTTGTTGAAGGTGGAGAAAACACAGACAAATGTTGATTTAAGCATACTCTATATGGAGAATAGATACCTTGTGTGAGCAGAGGTACATATGCAAACAGCCAGACCCTTAGGAGGAGTTTGCAACCACTCACCCCAGAGTTTATAGTGACCTGAACAAGGCAGAAGTAGAAAAGATGGAAAGTGAAGTAATTCTATATAAATTCTGAAGAGAAGACTGTAAGATGTGCTAAAAGATTGATTCTGAAGCATTAAGACAATAAAGCATAAAGGCCATTCTTCCTTTTTTTCTCTTCTTCTTTCTTATAACTAATATTATGCACTAACATCTGTCAGAAAATATGGAAATCCGGTCCTTTACAGATATTTTTCCTCCTATTATCTTTTTTTCACAAAGGATATATACTTTCTAGATGAGGACACTGACACTCAGCAACAGTAAGCAGCTCAATTGTTCATAGAAAAGTCAATGTTCCATGAGCTGGGTGTTGCACTGTAATAACAGCACTCAGAAGATGAATGCAGGTGAATCATCACAAATTTAAGGCCAGCCTGAGCCTTAACTTGTCAGATCCTGTCTCAAAAAGAAAACACATTAAAAAGTCAAGTTTGAGATTCAGCCCCATCACCACAGCCAAAGTCCCTCTCACTGTATCCCAGACACCCATTTAGTTACTTTTCCTCTGCTATTATGGGTTTACCCTTCCCTTAAGCAGCAGCTGCTCATCCTCCTCCATTGCTGTTATGGTTTATATTTAGATGTGAGGACACATGGACTTATATGTGAGGCTTTTCAGAGGTGGCCAAATCAAGAGTCTATGATACTGAAATTAAGTGTGTATGTTACTGGTTAGTCTACTAATTGGTTTAGCATAATTCTGGGTGTGGGTAATGGAGGTCCCACTACCCAAAAGGCTTATAACTTGGATAGAATAAAGGGAAAGGGAGGTTTGTTGCTGCTGCCTGCTGTTTGCTGTTTGCTGTCTTCCTCTTGCAATACCATGACCTATTTCTCTTTGTGATGGCTCTCTGCCATGGAACCAGCTGACTTGAACCTCAATCTCTACAATATATGAGCTAAAATAACCCTTTCCTCCTTTAAATTTGGGTGTTGGGCATTTTATCTCAGCAACAGGAAAAATAATCAAGATATTGAATAGCCAGAAACAACCATTTTATCTTTTATTTAATGAGCTTAAATGGTGAGTCAATTTATGCAATAATTTTGTGATACAGGGTTTTTAAAGTGTATTTGGTATAGGATCTCACTAAACAGCTCAGACTCATAGTGATCCTCCTGTTTTCAGCCTCCCCAGGGCTGGGATTACAGGCATGCACCACAATGCCCACTCACAGTGGCTGTCTCAGCTTGTCTTCCATGACAAAAAACATGATGACCAAACCAATCATACACAGAGGACTAAAAGATATTCTAGAAAAATATCAAAATATCCACCATTCTAAGAACAACAAGAGAAAAAAAATCAAATATGGCAAACTATTAAACACAGAAGTAAAGTAGGAAACTAACAGCAGAAAAATAAAATGACAAACACAAGTCAATATATAACAACTATAACCACCAATGTAAAAGAACTCATTTCACCAAGAAAGAGAAAAGAAACAGATTGGCACAGTGCATAGAGAAACAAAATTGAATATGCTGTATTCAAGAAACACATGTAACCCATAAAGAAATTCATAGGCTGAAAGTCAAAGGATGTAAAACAATACTACTTGCTCCAGGATGTCACAAAAAAGCAGGAGTAGCTATTCTTTTCACACAAAATCTGAACTTCAAACCAAGAATGATCAAATGAGATAAAGGACACTACATACTTGTTAAGGGAAATCATCAAGATGAAGAGATAACAGTCACAAATATGTATGCTCCAAATATGAGAGCACCCAACTATATGAGACAATTTTAAAGGACATGAAAAATCTAATAGCCAATATCTTAACAGGGGATATTAACATACTCTTATCTCAAAAAGATAGGTCAAGCAGACAAAAAATTAGCAAAGAGGTAGCAGGACTGAATCAAACCTTTGAACAAATGGATTTAGTGGATATATACAGAGTTTTCCACCCAACAACATATGAATATACATTCATTTCAGCTGCACATGGGATGTTTCATAAAACAGACCATATACTAGTCCATAGATCATGGTATGCATATGCAAGAAAACAGAAATTATCCCATGTATGTTATCTGACCACACTGCAGTGAAATTGGAAATCAATGATAAAATAAACCATAAAAACCCCATAAAATATGGAAATTAAATAAAACCCTGCTCAGCCACCAATGTGTTACAAATGAAATTAAACAAGAAACTAAACAATATCTACAATCCAATGAAAATTCAAACACAACTTAGTGGAATTTATGGGATGCAATGAAAGCTGATTTCAGAGGGAAATTTATATCAGTGAAATCACACATTAGGAAACCAGAGCAAGAACAAACAAATACCCTAATGCTGCATCTCAAGCTTCTAGAAAAAAAGAGTAAATCAAGCCCAAAGCCCAAAAATGGGAGGACATTATAAAGATTAGAGCAGAAATTAATACAATTTAGAAAAGGAAAACAATACAAAGAATTAATGAATCCAAAATCTAGTTCTTAGAAAGATTAAATAAAATTGATAAACCCTAGCCAACCTATTGAAAAACAGGATAGAAAAAAACTAATTCAAGCAATAAGGAATGAAAAGGGAAAAAGTACTACTGATCCTGTGGAAATTCAAATGATCATCAATAGCTACTTTGAAAACTTTTACTCTCACAGGATTGAAGACACAAGAAATGGAGATTCCTAGATAGGTACAAATTTCCAGAACTGAATCAAGAAGATATAAAAACTCTGAATAAGCTAACATCAGCCAGGGAAATTGAAAAGGTAATAAGAAAATTACAAACAAATAAAAGCTCAGATCCTGATGTAGTCACAACTGAATTCTGAAAAAAAAAATAGAGAAGATTTAATCCCAATACTCCTCAAACTCTTCAATGAAATTAAGAAGGAAGCTATGTTTCCAAAATTATTCCTGGAGACAAGTATTATACTGATACTGAAACAGGAGAAAGGTCCAACCAAAAAAGATAATTACAAGCCAATCTCTCTCATGAACATAGAAGCAAAAATCCTCATTAAAATACTAACAAATAGAGTACAGCAAATTATCAAGATTATACACCACAGCCAGTAGGATTTATCCCAGAGATGCAAGGATAGTTCAGCATATTCAAATCTATACACTAAATCAATAGAGCCAAATCAAAAAATCCACATGATAATCTCCACAGACACAGAAAAGGCTTTTGACAAAGTCCAACACTCATTCATGATCAAAGCCATACAGAAAACAAAAGGAGAGAAATAAAAGGAATAAGAATAAGGAAAGAAGTTAAACTATCATTATTTGCAGATGACATGATACTTTACTTGAAAGACCCAAAAAACTCCACAAAGAAACTTAGAGAATTAATGAACAAATTCAGTAGCATAGCAGAATACAAAGTGAACACCCAAAAATCAATAGCATTCCTCTACACAGATAACAAACTCAATGAGAGAGAAATTAGAGAAACAATGCCCTTCACAATAGCATCCCCAAAAATAAAATACTTAGGAATTAATCTAACAAAGAAAGTAAAAGGTCTATACAATGAAAACTACAATCCTCTAAAATAAAAAATACATCAAAGAGGATTTAAGAAAATGGAAAGATATTCCTGGTTCCTGGATAAGAAGAATCAACATTGTTAAAATGGTCACATGCCCAAAATTGTTATACAGTTTTAATGCAGTTCCTATCAAAATACCACCAACATACTTCATAGATCAAAAGAAAACATTCTTAAAATGTATTTGGAACCCAAAAAGACCTAGAATAACAAGGGCAATCTTGGGCAACAAAGGCAAGGCAGGAGGTATTACAATTCCTAACTTAAAATTATACTACAAAACTACTGTGATAAAAATCAACATGGTATGGTCAAAAAAAACAGATCCAAGGATCAATGGAAAAGATTATAAAATGCAAACACAACTATAAATACATTTAACACCTCTTTTTTTTTTTTTTTTTTTTTTTTTTGGTGGAACTGGGGATGGAACTCAGACCTTGCACTTGCCAAGGAAGCACTTATTCTACTGAGTCATATACCCAGCCCTGTTAACCACCTTAGCTTTGAAGAAAGATCGCCTCTTTAACAAATGGTGCTGGAAAAACTGACTCTCCATTTGCCAAAAACCAAAAGTAGACCCGCAACTACTGCCATGCACTAAACTAAAGTTAAAATGGATTAAAGATCTAAACATTAAAACAGAAACATTAAATATGTGGGAAGAGAAAATAAGTGGAAATTTTGAAGACTTAGGCATAGGCAGATAGCTCATGAACAAAAACCAAACTGCATGGGAAATACTGCAAATAGTCAAGAACTAGGATCTCATCTAATTGAGAAGTTTCTGCATGTCAAAAGAAATCACCAACAGAGTAAAAAGACAACTCAAAAATTGGAAAAAATCATAACCAACAATTACTCAGACAGAGGACTTCTATCTAAATTATATAAAGAAAAAAAAATTGGCCACTGAAATTTAAAGAACTAATCCAAAAATGGGCGTATGAGATGAATACACACTTCTCAGATGAAGAAATATAAGTGGCAAATAAATACATGAACAAATGTTCCACAGCACTGGCCATTCAAGAAACTCAGATTAAAACAATATTGAAATACCATCTCACCCAGAAAGAATGGCTATCATAATCAACTAATAAATGCTAGAGCGGCTGTAGGGGAAAAGGGAACCTTTCTCCTTTGCTTGTAGAATGTAGACTGGTACAGCCACTATAGAAATCAGTGTGGAGACCCCTCAGAAAACTGAAACTGGAAGTCCCATTCAATCCAGCTGTTCCCCTGCTGGGTATTTTCCCAGAAGACCTGAAAATATAACACCATAGTGATATACACGCACCCATGTTTATAGCAGCACAATTTGTCATAGCCAAATCTAGGAAACCACCAAAATGCTGATCACTTGAGCAATGCATGAAATAGATGTGATATTTTTATACAATGGAGTACTAGTGAGCTATGAAGAAAGACAAATTTGAAGCCTTTATAGGTAAGTGGATGCAATTAGAGGCTGTACTCATAAGTGAAATAAACCAGACCAACATGTGCAAATATATTGTCTCCCTATTATAAGAAGCTGACAGAATAAATAAAATCTGGAAGATATAATAAACACAGTAAAATGGAAAGAAACTGAACTTAAGGATTAAACAATGGAGATGAGAAAAAGAAGAAAGAATAGGAAAAGACAAAGGAGGGTAAAGCATGCAAGTATATGTACAGTATTGCTGAGATGATTGTACTCATAATTTCCATCTTTTTTGAAAACAGCAGTTAATGTTTAAAATTTTCACCTAGACTAACTCTGTATGCTGACATCTGTGATCTGAGCCACTACATCAAGGGCAGCAATGTGTAATACAAGACCCATGATTGAACACCTCTCATCTTGGTCTTCTCAATGTGTATCATTTCTAATGTCTTATCAATTAATACACTCTTTTTAAAATAAAGTAAAACAAAAAAGACAAGGAAAAAACAATTAAGATTTCTTGAAACAAGCACCAATACTCAATTATTTTCCCACTCTTGCATAACTATTTCTGTTAATCTAAGCAACAGATTTGATGATAAAAATAGATAATATAACATCCACTGTTAATTAGATATTCCTGTTTTGAAAATCTGTAACATATGCATTGTTGTATGTTACCCTGTTTCTGTCTTTTTTTCTATTTATTTTTGTTTCTATTTTTACTCTTCAATATAAAATAAATAAATAGGTTCAATAAATTGAACACAAGACAAAACAAAAATTGGAATCACTCATAATAAGTGTCATGGTATCAAACAAAAACTTTAAAGAAGCCAGAAAAGCCCAAAATAGATGAATTTTTCCAAGATTAATGCTAAATAATCTGCATCATGCCGGTGGTGATGATAATGGTGCCAAGAGTTGCTCAAAGAACTTTATAAAAACCACTATTTTTCCATGCCTAGAAGCATAGCTTTTCTAAATGTTCAGTGGGAGATGTAAGCCAATTCATAAATCACTACTAAAATCCAATTAAATCTTTAAATCCAATGAAATTTTTTTAAAACAGGACCTACAGTCTCTAAAGAGGTAACTAGTTTAAAATGAAGAGTGAAAAATAGTAAAATAAAAGTAAAAAGTGAGTTATAATTCAATGTGACTGGTGTTCTCATGTGAGGAAATTAGGACACATCCTTGTGCTACAGAGGTGAGACAAGGTGATGACAAAGAGGAAAAATTAGGGCCAGGTAAAAAGTAGGACCAGCGGTTTAAGTGCCTACAAGCAGGCCCAGGGGCCGGGATTCAATCCCTGGGCCTGCCGTGCTAGTCCCTCCCCCATTGTGCACTGAGATAGCAATTGAGACTGGGCATGGTGGTGCACTCCTGTAATCCCAGCTCTTGGGAGACTATAAACAGGCAGATCACTATGAGTCTGATCTAGTAGTGAGACCCTAAACACCCTGTAGACCTTTCCCTAAAAATAAAAAATTAAAAAAATTTAAAAAAATCAACTCATTACCTGTCCTGTTTATAGCCAGGCTTATTTTATACAGAAGATAATTAAACGTTTTAAAAAATAGTATGCTCAACAACTGGGATCTCATCTTATTAAAAAGTTTTTGCACACCAAAAGAAATCTCCAACAAAACAAGAAACCCATGAACTGGGAAAATATTTTACCCAACTGTCTCTCAGGCAAGGGACTTTTATCTAGAACATATAAAGAATTTTTTTAAATCAGGGGCTCAAACTTCAAAGACCCAGTCCAAAAATGGGCATCTTAGATGAATACACACTTCTCAGATGAAGAAATACAAATGATAAATACATATATGAAAAAATGTTCAACAACATTGGTCATTCAAGAAATGCAAATTAATACAACACTGAGGTTCCATCTTGCCCCAGAAAGAATGGCTATCATCCAGAAGTCAACCAATAACAAATGCTGGAGAGACTGTGGGGAAAAAGAAACCCTTCTCCACTGCTAGTGGGATGTAGACTGGTACAACCACTGTGGAAAGCAGTGTGTAGATTTCTCAGAAAACTAAAACTGGAGGTCCCATTCAACCCAGCTATTCTCCCACTGTGTATTTTTCAGAAAAACTGAAAACATAAAACCAAAGTAATATATGTGCACCCATATTTATATTAGCATAGCTTGTCATAATTGAATCTTGGAGACAACCCACATGCCTTTTAACTGAGGAATTGATTTTTAAAAAAAAGGTGTGGTACTTTTATACAGTGGGATACTACTCATTCATAAAGAAGGATAAACTTGAGACTTTTATGGGTAAATGGATGTAACTAGAGATCATACTCATACGTGAAATAAATCAAAATCACGTGTGTAAACATCATACTGTAACCTTAGTGTAAGAAACTGAAAGAGTAAGTAAGATCCAAAAGGTACAACAGATATTGTGAAAGGGTAAAACACTGTTTACAAGGAAAGAACACCTGGGATGAGGGAAAGGAGTAAAAATAAATACACACACACACACACACACACACACACACACACACACACGCTAAAATAATTGTACTACTAATTTCCTTCACTTCATTGAAAGAGTCAGTTAGTGCTTATATTTTTTGATCAGTTTTGCATGTTTCCATCTGGTAATCTGAGCAACTACTTTGAAGATAATATATAATATAATAACTATTGTTAATTTTCTCTCATCTTGTTTTGAAATTCTGAATCATTTTTATTATTTTTTTATTTTCTTTAAAATAAAAAACCAATAGGATTATTTAGCACTTGGCGCTCCTGTTTTATCAAACTTCCCACTTTACATTTAGAATTTTACATTCAGCTTCCTACATAACCTCTCCACTTTATATTCTCATGGACCTCAGAGAATTTGCTCAATTAGAGCACTCAGTTATGTACCTCCAGCCCCAGTATGTTCCTCCCAGC
Source organism: Octodon degus (assembly GCF_000260255.1). Taxonomy (NCBI): domain Eukaryota; kingdom Metazoa; phylum Chordata; class Mammalia; order Rodentia; family Octodontidae; genus Octodon; species Octodon degus. Next base: position 3,633,509 of record NW_004524796.1, on the reverse strand, counting down.
CTTCTCTTTCTGAATAAGGGGCCAGGCATTATTTAACATTCTTATTTTTATGGTTCTACAGACCCTTACTCTTGGTAGTTTATTTATATACATGCTTTGCAATTTTGGAATTAGAGCCAGTTTTCAAAAAGGCTGCATGCTCAGGGTAGGAAAGGCTATATAGAGCCATCTTGTGAGGGGGCTGATTTAAAAACATACGCTCAAAGATAGGGTCCCAGATGTTCCTGCAGTGGCCATATGACCAGCCAGGACCCGGTGACACATGGATCTCAGACTTTTGGCCTCCAGAATAAGAAGACAATAAATTTTGTTGTTTAGGCCACTTGGTCTTGTGTAATTCATTATGGCAGCTTTAGCAACTCAGTACCTAAGCATAGAAGGCTGCAGCTGGATGCTATGGTTTCTGGTCAGATGTCCCTCCAAGCCTCATGAGTTCATAAGTGGGGCTTTGCAAAAGAAATTGGATTGTGAAGTCAGGAAAACCATCAGCAGATAAGTCCACAGGTGAGTTCACAGCTAAATGTGGCATCTGGAGGTGGAGCCTGATGGTAGCAGGTTGATCATGGAGTGATACAGCCTAGAAGGGTCTACCTCCCTCCCTGCTTCCCACTTGACACTCTCTGCTTCTCACCTCTGTGCAGCAAGCTCTTTCTCCTCCAGCCTATCCCCGTTGCCATGCTTCCCAGCTTTGGAGCCAGCCAACTATTGGCTTAAACTAGCTGCCATAGACCATGAACTATGATAACCTTTTCCTCCTTTACACTGTGGGTGTCATATAATGTCTCAGTGAAGAAGAAAGTGGCTAGAACTCCAGGGGACATCACTGGCCATGTCCTGGGTTCATTAAGGTTTCTTGGTTAGACACTCAGAGAGGCTTATTTTGTTTATTTTTACAGGTGTACAACACATTTTAGCCACCTAAGTAGCCCCAATACTAATCTAGGAGACCCAGTGGTTTACAGAACTACCCCCACCATCCTGCACCCTCACTCAACCATGGACAAACCCTAGTAGGACGGCAGTATAAAAACATCTTCTACACTTTGACAAATCCTCTCACTCAGACACTGAGTGAGGTGTTTTATATAACATAGCATTTACTAAATATTGTTAAGCAATCCTCTGAACCAAACAGCTTTCTAAGAAAAGCCCTTCTGTACCTGAATACAGCTCTGCACCTGTTCTGCTTGTACCTGAGAAATAAAACAACACACTTGACTTACCTTGTGAACTTGAACCTCCTCAATTTTAAGGGATATCCCGAACCAGCGGGTCAGTCAACGAAGGTCACCTGGGGGAGGAGCAGGGAATTGAAGAGGGGACAAAGGACAGGAGACACGAGAAATGAGGACAAGTCAAGACTCTGATCAAGTCCCGTTTATTCAGGGGAGGTTCTGGGTATATATAGGGGGTGATGGAATGAGGAAGTCTCGGCTCTTGGGGTCAGCAGGTATCTAGGCAATGGGGAAGGTGCAGCCCCTAGGGCATAGCACGTGATTCACGGGGAATGGGCAAGGTGAGAAGGGCCATAAACTTAACTCAGCAGGGGAATAGAATGGATGCCAGTTGATGGCCTCCCAAAAAGGGATGCTTGCTTACGTGAAATAAAGCCTACAGTAGAACTTCAATTCAGTGCTAACTCCAGCACCTTACTGGGAATTTTCATAAGCTTTTGTGTTATGGTCCTGGACTTTGGGGTGCATATCTGTAGTCCCAGCACTCTGGGGGATGACGCGTGAAGGTCTCAAGTTGGAGGCTAGCCTAGACCACCTAGTTATATCCTAGCTTAAAAAAACAAAAACAAGCCAAAAAGAATTTGTCACCATAAAATAACTGTTCTAAAGAACACTTCTAAATTTATGGAAATTACCTGCTTCTGTGTGGCGGTTAATTTGCAATCTCAAATAGTTCTCAATTCTGTTGAAGTAGGAAAGTGAATAGATAACCCACTAGTTTACAGTGAATGAACTAACAAAAAGATTCTTGTTCCATGGATCCTTTTTTCCTGTGATTGTGCAGCCCACCTAAAAAGGCACCATGCTGGGGAAAAGAAAACAGTCTTAACCCACTGATATGTAACAGGCTTTTAGATTATTCTGTATGCGAGATTAGCTATGAAAAAGCCTTCATAGAATGGATATTCAGCAAATTTCTTTTGAAAGAATGAGTGAATAAACAGTTTTACAATTCCATATGTGTGTAAACTAGCTCAGGCTTTCTAAAGATAAAATGCTCTAAGAAGGTAAGAATATTATATGTTAAAGTAAAATTTTTGTTTCGGGAAATGCATAGGGAAACTAGAGCTTTCTGGTTCAACAATAATTTGGCATGTGCAAAATGAGCCTTTAAATTACACAGTTCTAGCTCAACGGACTAAAATGCCTGCTTAGGCGAGCTTGAGCAAGTGCAGGGACCACCGTTCGCTCCCCAACACCACGCACCCACCAGCCCCACCCCCAGGGCAGGCTGAGCCAGCCGCAGAGTCCAGGTTGTAGTTGAGCACACCTATAATCCCAGCACTGGGGAAACTAAAACTAGGAGGCTCACTATGAGTCCAAGCTACATAGTGAGACCCCATAACAACCAAATACATTTAAAAATTAATTAATTAATAATAAATAACTAAATAACACAGTTGTGGGTTTCAGTTCTTCATGTATGTATCCCCTGTGTCCACACCTGCGCAGACACGATCGCTCTCCCTCTCCCTCTTCCCTGTCTCTCTTCTTCCAACAGAAAAGCAGAGTTAATAACCAATAAATTTATTTTGGAGGTTTCTTTTTTCTTTATTTTATTTTATTTTTATTCATTTTAATGAGAAAAAAGATAAAATAGCAATGAAACAGTTTCAGAACAGGTTAACAATAGGTTTAATACCTGCTTAAACTGACAATTTGGGGCCGGGGAGATGGCTCAGTAGAGTAAGTGCTTCCCTGGCAAGCTCAAGGACCTGAGTTCAATCCCCGGTTCTACACCCCCCCCAAAAAAAAAAAAAAAAAAAAACACCTGACAATTTATAGAAATTGAGAGCTAGCATTATTCTCACATTGGTCAAACAGGAGACTGAGTAGAACAGAGACAACAGAAATGAAGACAGAAAGTTTAGTCCCTGGAAGTCCACTTACTAAGCCTTGTGGAGACCTCACTAAGCCTCTGACGTTCTAGAATGCTCGCTGGGTTCTGGGAGGCGCAAGTAGCTCAAACGAAGCAGAGAATGCCGCGGTGGTGCAGACACTGGAGACTAAGGTGACAAAATCTCGATGCCTGAGATCACCAGACGCCAAGCGGCAATCGAATCGCGGAGCACGGTAAAGCCTTGCCACAGCTTCCTTGATCTGGAGAGCGGAGACAGCTGACTGAGGCTGTGCGCCGGCCGGCCGGCAGGGCAGGTGTGTCGCTGCCGGAACACCGCCAAGGCTGGCTGGAGCTCGCCTCACCGTGGGCTCCGTGTAAGCCCTTTCCTATCAGGTAATAACATAGAGTCAAAAGCCAAAGAAGCCCCTGCAGAGAATCTGCAGCATACGCTTGCACGGGGTTTGAGTTGGTATATTTTAGTCACTCTGTACTGAGCAATAAAATCTGAAAAGCTGAGCAGAAGAAATTAAAACAGAGAAGGAGTAGTGTAAAGGATTTTCAGCTTCTGCTGACTCTGATTAATGAAACTGACTTCCTTCTTTCTATCTTAAGTAGGTCATTTTGTTTGATATAAAGCCCATTGGTCTCTCTCTACATTTTAAATGGCCACAAATTAAAAAAGAAACATTCTGTAAACATCTGTACCGACCCTAAGGTTACATAACTCTCAGGAAAAAAAACTGCTGTTCTTATCTGCTATTGAGTTAAGCCTGTTGTTTTCTCATCTTATCTTTCTAGGGTAGTTAAAGGATAACACCAGGCTGTATTTATGAAATCTGATTTGCCCAGTGTGTAGGCAACTTCCAGAAAAGGAACGAGCTATGAATTTTTTTTTTAGGCCTGCATGGTGGTGTTTTTTTTTTTTTTTCATAAAGTTTATTGGTACATTTTAGGTGTACATAATGATCACATTCATTATAGGGAATTTGATATAAAATGACACAACTTGATTCCTTTCCCCCATTCCCCTACCTTTACTTCAACTCCTTTGCTCCTCCTTATTTACAAAAGCTTTATTTCTGTTGTAAGAAAGCAGTGCTTATTTAAATGACTCTTTAATGATTTTTAAAGTTACCATAGCATCCACAAAAGCATGTTGGTACTTCTACTTTTGACTAGAACAATCTGAGCCCAAAACTCTGAGCCAATAAGCACCTAAAATTTTATGAATTGCCAATAAACACTTGTAAATTTTCACAAAATATAATTTCACAAAAAGTTGTTCAATCATTCTAAACAGAAAAATTAATTGGGATTATAGGCCCTTAGGACCATTTTTTACCAAATCAGTGTGCATTCACCATAAATTGGAGACTATTCCCTTGAGCTTTCTAAGAATGTTGAATCCAGTTGTGGGAAATAGTAAATTCTGTCTTTCCTACCAAACAGGCTTGAAAGCATCTTGCTGTACATAGCCCTTCCTGCACACACTAAAGTACAGAAAATGTGCACTCAGTTCCAATCCTGGGAACACAGCTAAGACACCTTGTCAGGGGCCAAGGATTTTCTGCTGTCCACATCCCACTCCCCTTCGCTCTCCTCTCCCTTCCCCTCAGCAGCCCTGATTTCCCTTGTGCCCATCTGTGTTAGCGTATCAGGATCCAGTGTGAACCTCCAGACCAGCCAAAGGGAAAGAGGTCAGCTGTTTTTCCTGCCTGAGGGATAAAAGGGGCACCCCTATGCCTGATACCTCATTGTGGGGATGGGCTTGCACCTTTTTACAAAAGTAAAAGTCTTGCTAGGATTTCTTGATTTCTGAGTGTTTTCTTACCTACCCCGACAAGTTGAGTTTCAGAGCTCATTTTCTTACGCACTAACTTTTTCAAAAATAGTAAGGACAGAACTTTTTCTTATGCTTGTAATGGCATAAGAGAACACAGAAATAACATATTTTAAACAATGCTTCCAGAAACAAACAAAAAGAAACAACAAAAAAGATGCTTCCAGGGGCTGGAGAGATGGCTCAGTGGTCAAAAGCACCTACTTGGAACAAGCTTGGCTAAAGCACAGGGACCACGGTTTGATCCCCCAGCACCACATGCCAGCCAGCTCTGCCCCCTGGTGGGCTGAGCTGGACACACACACACACACACACACACACACACAATAAATAAATGGAAAAAAAATTTAAAAATAAAAAAAAAGATGCTTCCATCACCCTTTCAGTTTCTCATATCCACAAAGATGAAATTTCTGTTTCTTCCTTTTAAATTATTTATTATCACAATGTCAGTCAAAAGCAAATCTGCAGCCCAGACAGGTGGGTGAAAAGCATAGCCTTGTCTGCAGGTTTTGAGGATGGGTCTGTTGTTTACCAGCCAAAGTAAATGGCCCTATTCAGACTGCAACATGAACTCTCCCAATCACTCATAGCCACATTTACTTTCAATGAAACAAAACCATTCTCCCCTGTGATAACAGTCACAAATTTACCAAACTGCACAAAAGCTTTTAGCAACAATTTTGTCCACTTGGTGTATCTAAGATTCCTCTTGAATGTCATTAAATAAAAGTAGGAGTTTTCTCCTAAAAAGTGTACCAGCTCTTCTGAATATGGGCTGCTTGTTATGACATGCCAGTTGCTGCTATGATGTCTCTCGGGTAGGTAGATGTTCAAGAAGAAGGGGTGGTGAAGGAAAGCAAGAGAGAGGAAAAGGAAAATTGTGGGACTGTCCTGCTTCAAGGTTGTGTATGGTGAGATTTTTGGACTTATGTGCAAATATGAGAAGTATATAATTCTTTATGTCTATTTTTAAAATATATTCTAATTTTTAAATGTTTTTTATCATATTCTGTAGGGACTTAAAGTTCAACATATCAATATTTGATGAAACATACCTGTTCCATATTATGCCTAAGATGTTTGATATGCAGACAAATAGTGAGGTTAAGCTTAACAGCCTAAGTTGTTTGATAATAACAATAAGCTTGTCTTCTGGATGGTTAAAAACCTAAGTCTGCAGACCAAAATTAGAGAAAAAGGAGGGCTACAAGGAAAGCCAACATTTTGGCCCTAGCCTTCTAAGGTCAATTAAGACTCAGGACATATGAGAACTTGTACTATAACGTCATGTAACTCGGTAGTGTCCCAAATTTTCTGATCAAGGAGATTATAGGGCCAAAGAGGAAAGTGATCAATGATGTAGAGTGTGCCTAAGGAGAGTCACATGGAGAGAAAACATTCTCTCAGGCTTTCACAGAAAGCACATTGGCCAAGCAATGGCTGTGACCCATCCACATGGCTGACACTGACAAAGGTTCTACAATCTGAGGTACAGGGTCTCAGGAAAAATCCTGAGGGGATTTCACAGACCTTATCAGACCCAAAAGCTACAACTCTTGTTGCATAGGTCCTGCTTTACCTTGGTCTTAACCATCCAGCAGAAAAGTATAAAAATGAAATATAAGAAGTAAAATCATGCTGTTATGTTGAGCTATAGGGGACTCAGTTCAACAATTTCTGACATAGCCAGTCAAGCAGAAGACCCAATACTATTGTGGGCTGCTGGACTCTTTTGGAATGTTTTGCTGAGTTTACACACCTATAATATTCAAATAACAGAACTTAACAAAAAAAGTATACAGATGAATGTCCATTTTGTATCTGTGTATTCAGGGTGGTTAGGACAGATATATAGTTACATTCTCTTAATGAATAGAATGATTAGTTCTAATGGTGTTTGTAAATGGGATGTCAGATCCGCATCTTGTACAGCAATTAACCACTAAGAAGAATGTATGCAGTGTGTTAATTATTGAAACTGTCCTACCGATTTGATTTGAAACTGTCTCATTGCTATTTATCAATAAAATTATGGCAAAAAAAGTGTACCATGTGACAAAACCATGGATGAGCTGTGCTCAAGATATACAATGAATGAATACAATTTTTAAATGTGTTACAGTGAAAGATATATTGCCATGAGTGCCCTCAAAATATTCATGTCATCATTCTTGCCATTTTGTCAAACAGTTCTGGAAGCCCTCTTTCAGCAGCATCTTCACAAGGAGTGATCAGCTATACACTGGGTGCTCCTGCTGAGTGCCAGCCGAAGAGCGGGCTCACAGAAACACAGCACGTTTGTCTGCATCAGCCCTGTCTGCCAGGTCTGGCACTGGGTGGCCTCTGCCTCTTGCCTGAAGTCAAGATGACCACATAAAGTAAGCAGTTTGGATGGACTCAGGACGCTGAGGCAGCCACAGCAGCACAACTAAAGGCTTTCACCAAACAGGGTTTCCAGACCTGCTTCAGAAAGTGGCAAAAATGATGAGATATATGTATTTAAATTAAGAAAGAAAGTTTTTTTAAAAAGCAGTTTAGGGCCAGCAAGATAGTTCAGCGGACTAAGCACCTGTTTTGGAAAGCACAGGACCGGAGTTCGATCCCTCATCCAGCATGCTGCACCGACAGTTGCCCCTGGTGGGGTGGAGCACGCCTGTAATCCCAGAGCTGAGGAGGCTGAAAACAAGAGGATCACTATGAGGCTGTGCTACATAGTGAGACCCTGTGCCAAATAAATAAAAAGAAAAGAAAAAACACTAACTTAATTTTCTTTTTTTCTCATTGGTACCTGTATGTCGCACATCCCCTCTACACTCTGTGTGTGCAGCTGGTGCTTGTCCATAACACCTTGATTCCTTTTTCAGCTACTTCTCTCCCTTCCTTCATCCCTCCAGCTCCTGATCCCCTCTTCATTTGAGAAAGCTCTCTCTCCATTTCTCCTATTATCGATCTCATTTTGCTCTTTATTTATAACTTGCACTTCCATTGTATCTTGTCTCTTGATTTTGTAAAATCTTGGGCCAAGGATATCATTTAGTGGTGCATCTCTTACTCAGCACATGTTGGGTTCTGTGTTTGTGTTCCCAGCTCTGCAAAATCAACCAATCCATTCATCACAGGTCCCCGTTAAGCATACAAGAAAAGCCTATGACTAATTTTCACCGGTTTAAATATACACAAGGGATAATCACGAATGTTTTATTTTGCTTTGTGACAGTCATGCAATGTAGTCCGGACTGGCCTCAAACTTGCTGTGTAACCTAGATTGGTTACAAATTCACATTTCCTCCTGCCTCAGCCTCAGAGTGCTGAGATTATAGATAGGCCTCACTGTAGTGAGCTAATAGTAAACCCTTCTGTGGAGTTTCAGGAGTTCTTGAAAATCGACTTACTTAAATGGACCCCACATTGGCTTGTCCACTGTTTCTAAAATGAGCTGAGCAGCCCAGGGAGTCACTGACAGTTTTTTGCTTCCACATCTGCCTAGTGACTCCAAGCTACCAGTTGACATTTAACTCAATTCAATGTCATATATAGAGCAACTCCAGATTCACTTCCCTCTGCTTCCAGTCTACAGTCTATTTCTCCCCTGTGACTACTATTACGGAGCTTGAGATAGCCCCTTCTTCTTTCCATACAAACTTAATTTCCTCTTTAAAAAACTTATTTTCTCTTGCCAGGCAGGCTGCACACAGACACTCATCCTCGACCTCTCCATGGATTGCTGCATCAGTAGCGTTTGCTTTTGTGGAAAATTAGCCCTCAGCCCAAACCCCCCGCTGGTTAAATCCATATACAGATTGTCTTTTCTCATTACATGCCTCATATTACCTGATTTTCTTGGCACATCTGGAAAGCAAAAAGGTTTCTGACAGATCTCTGTCAGTACCCTGTCTCTAGGCATTGGCAATGAGAATAAGAACTCTCTTGGAGCTGTGGTATCTTAGTCACCGAACATTTGCCTAAAAGGCATGAGTTGTGGGTTTCATGCTTCAAAACCACTCAAAACTTTATGAAGATTAAAAACTCAGATTGATAACATTGTTCAATAGAATGTTCAATTTCAGATCAAAAGAGGGCAACTTTTTGCATGGTGTTATCAAGGTGTTCATTGCAGTCTGTCAGAGCATTTAGCTTTCAGAGATAGACAATTGCATAAAACTGATGGCTGCATAGGAGATGTCTTTGTTTTGTCTGTTTGTTTGTTTTTTGGCAGAACCAGGGATTGAACTCAGACCCTTGCATTTGCCAGAAAAGCACTTATTCTACTGAGCCATCTCCCCGGCCCCTGTTTTTTTAATAGTATCTTGTTGTGTAACTCAGGTCACACTGTAATTTGCTCTCTTCCTGTCTCAGCCTCTCCCCTGGAGTGCTGGGTTATAGGAATGAACCATCACACTCAACGTACAAGGAAGCTTTAATTGATTAAAATAAAACATATATATTTTAGTTGTGCTTTGCTTACAGCTTAGAAATTTAAGTAACAGCATATTGCTTATAATAGTATATAATTGGATATAAATTTCTTTGGAACCACCTGGTATTTATGCAGAACAGGGATCTATGGCTAAGTAAAACAGTCTTTACTAGGACCAGTATACTAAGCCATGCTAATTGAATTTGTTAATGATATAAAAATAAAACTGGAACAGGAAAAAGAAAAAGGAAATTAAAACTATAATGTGCTGATATGATACAAAGACCTATTTTTCATGCAGCACACTTGAATAGCAGACTCATAGCTAGAGATCTAGTTCTAGAATGACCTACATATTTGCTTTTTCCCCCTCCTTCTACTTTCTCCAAAATTACCCTCATCTTTCTAATTACTGACCACAATCCAGAGTATTCTCTCTTATTTTTGTGAGCTTTTTCCACTCCTGCCAGGGAAGGGCTTAATGTCTCTCTGCCCTGAAACCTGGGTGTTTTAGAACCAAACTGTAGATAGTAGGAGATGGTCTATATCTGATGGGAGAAATTTCAGATGTTACTGAAAGCTCTGGAGGCACCATGACTGCACCCTGAAGCCCCCTTCACCTCCAACACTGCAAGCTACCTCGTAGATCTGTTCTTGGCTAATATCTTTGGATGTAGGCTGGCTAAAGGAAAATCACCATATAACAAACACAAGCAGATTTCTCTTCTCTTTAAGTTTAAGCAATGCTGTCTTTTAAACCCTGGTGGCACCTCCGCTCACCTGCTCCTTTTCCACAGACATTTCTAAAAATCTCAAGTCTCGCATGCCTGAAAACAAAAGGTACAAATTTAGCACTGTAAGTGTTTTAGCTAAATTAGTATGTACTTCTGTGTTCAGATTTGAGAGGTCCATATTTGTTTTCAACCATTCAATTTCTAGGGCCGGGGAGATGGCTCAGTAAAATAAGCACTTCCCAGGCAAGCGCAAGGGTCTGAGTTCAATCCCCAGTTCCACCAAAAAAAAATCAATTTCTATCTCTGATGTTATATAAGAAACCCCAAAATATGGTGGAAAAGCCTGGCACAGTGGCATATGCCTATAATCTCAGTACTGAGGAGGCTGAGGTTTTAAAAGGATTGCCATGAGCTGAAGGCAGCCTGGGCTAAATAGTGAGTTAAAGCCCAGTCAAACTACATAGCCAGACCCTGTCTCAAAGAAAATAAAATAAAAGAGTAAAAAAGCTCTGCCATTGTTTAATAAATGCCACATAAAAGAATTATCTTGATTTATCAATTGTTTTCAGTAGTCACTAGACCTAGTCTCCATTTTTATAGAAATTCCCTTTACATTAAGTCCTAGGCTTACAAATTCAGGACTTCAAGTATTTATACACCTTTAATCTATTCAGCTGGGCATCGCTTCTAGTAGACACTGAGCAATTGTTAGCAATCCCTGTATTTCACCAATTCCTGCAAAGAAGTCCTTGGCTGATGCACTAGTCTACTGAGTAACACATGGAGAACCACAGCATGTGCTTCAGTGAGTCATAAAAGCCTGAGAAAGTTCACAATGCTGAGCAAAGGTAGCTCCAGTTTGAGTAAAACCAGCCCAGAAAAACCTGCTGCATCTGACCACAGCAGACTGTGGCTGAGATGCAGGCTTCATCAGCATTAATGTCATCAGTGGTCACCTCTGATTCTCAAAGCCCTATTTGACATAGGCTGTGACAGACTTTCAGAGCCATGGACTGGGTGGGATTGATGGCAGAAGAGCATGTGCAGCTTGGAGAGTCGAGCTTGGCCCCACATCTTGGCTTCTCATATCAAGCCAAACATAGGGCCTCCTACTCACAGGGAAAGTGTCTATCCCTTCCTCTGCTGACAGACATGTAGATTGCTACCAGGGTTAACTATTGCGTGTGATACTAATCTAATAGGCACGTTTCATTATATAACTGCCCACTTCCATAGACACACAAGGCCAAAGTCCTGCTGTGACTAGGGAGTCTGGCCAGTGACATGTTGGTGTCCTTGGCTCACTGATCCTGATGGCTGTAGCCACGCTGATGAGGCCTGAGATGGTGGTGGGGTTGCATCTGGAGAACATGCTGTATGTTCTGTTCAGGTGTGTTGAGAACCCATCACTGCTCTCCAAAATATAGTACATATATTTTTTAAAAGAAGAAAAAGATTGACCTATAATAAATAAAGTCTGGCAAGAAGGCTATTTAATCCTCTTTGGAAAGCAGTACATTTACCTAAACCTCTGAGTCATACATATTCTCAGAGCACTGTACACAGAATTTACAACATAGTGAGGTAGCTCCTTTTATAATTACTGCTTTACAGATGGAGAAACAGACTTGGACATTTAGGAACTTACTAAGAAGAAAGAAAACACAGGGACAAGTAAAGGCTGGTTCTTATTTTCTGGGAAAATAAATGGCAGGACTCTTCTTTAAAAAATAACTCTCTCTCTCTCTTTTTGGCGGGGATTGAAACACGTAGCTGAATTTGAGGGAATTAGGGGCTAGAGAGATAGCTCAGTGGCATAAGCACCTGCCTGCCAAGCACAGGGTCCTGAGTTCAAACCTTGGTAGCAGGAAAAAAAAAATAATAATAATGATTAACTTTGAGGGAATTAAACAAAGTACTGCTCATAATAAGCATTGTGAAACTTTACATTTAATATTTTTTAAACTTCACATTTCTTATGCTAAACTACAAGTGGGACTAAAGAATCAAATTATGTAATGAAATATAATATTCTCAACAGAGAATCAAAACATCATTTCTTTGAGGATTAAGAATACAATTTCCACACAATTCATGCTTACTTTGCATTACCAAGGAGCACTATTTCAAAAGAATGTTTATTTTATGCTAATATAAGCTATCATCCACTAATTAGTTTTAATATAAACCAACATTTGACCAAAGGCAAAACTGATCTACAAGGTACTTATTCAAAAGTAACTGCTAACGAAGCTCAAGTCACTTGAATATTTATTATAAAGAATATTCTCTCTGTATCTATCATTTAGAATATGGAAATGTGAGTTAAGATCACAGTGGATTGTACATAACTTCATCTGAGGACATACAGCACTGTACTTCCTTCCCAGAATTACAGCAAGTCTAGAGGCACAGCAAAAGGAAAGAGCAGTAAGCTTGATAAGCTCCTTTTAATGAAAAGCAACTATTCATTAGTGGTACAGATAAGAAAAGAACAGAGAGAGAAGGAAGAAAGAAAAAAAGACTAATTTTGTCCCTCCTTGTTCTTTACTATTGATAGTATCTTATTACCAACAAAATAAGTTCTGAAGTCCTTAGGATGTGAAGCCAGTTTTTCTGTCTTTGATTCCTATGCTGCGTTTCTAGGCATGGTTCCTAGGTTTCAACTTCACAAAATCACTCAAATTCTCCAGATTGGCTCTTCACCTCTGGCCTCAGAGTCTTGGCTCACATACCGCTACCCTCCTTAAAATGTCCCTATGCAACATCTAATGCAAAGGCCATGCGGGATAGGAAGTTTTCCCAGATCATATTTCATTGTCCATTAACATATATCTCTCTTCTCTCTTCCTGTATAATCCGGGCATTTTTTATGTGTGTAAAAGTACTCACTGCATTCTGTCTAATGTTACAATTAACTGAGACTCTCCTATGCCTTTTGCAGAGCTTTAACCTCAGGGCAGAGACAGCTGTTTTAAAAATTATGCTAGGACTGCTGGGGAGATAGCTCAGTAGAATAAGTGCTTGCCCAGGAAGCACAAGATCCTGAGTTCAATCCTTGGTACAGCAAAAAATAAATAAATTAATTAATAAATAAAACAAAAATAAAAAATCATGCTGAGGCTCAAACCCAGAGCTTTGTGAATGCCAGGCAAGCACTGTACCGCTCTACTGCTTCCCTAGCCTCAGAGACCACATCTTGTTACCCACATCCCCTGCACTCTCTTCCAATGCCTAGGATGCAAAGTACCCTATAAGCATAAGCTCTTTGTTGGAAGGAAACATAAAGATCTAACAGGAAATGCCATAAGGTGTTAAATATTTGTGTACGAATGATGGAGGAAAGATATGGGGAAAGGCTAGAAAAAAAATTGGGAAGTTCAATAAAAACTTTTAAGGTCTTATATGTCTCATAATTTCAAGTCTTTGGTATACATTATCCCATTTAATTTTTATAATAATACAATAAGGTAAGTGTTGTTACCTTTCTAGGAGGAAAAATATATGTATACACAAGATAGTTACGATAGTTATATGGCTGATATCTCTTAGTTCATTGGAAAGAAAGATTTGTGCTAATATTGTTTGGATAACATTTCATGCCTATATCTTGTACTGTGAACTATTATGAATGTAACAACATATGATGTATTAATTGTTGTTACTCTCCAACCACTCTGTTTGGAAACTCTGTTTTATTGTTTTTTTTCTCTCTCTCTTAAGAAAAACAAAAAGAGAATCAACGACAAAGAGATGCTAAATCCCAAGATGGAGCAGCTAACGAATGGTGAAGTCACTGTTTGAGCCCAGGCAGTCTTCCTGTTATCTCCTGTCTTAGTTTTTGAGTCAAAAGAAGAGTGTCACCCAGGGAGGAAGAGCATTCAGGAAGTGTGTATAACCAAAACACAAACACGCTTTCCTTCTGCTAACCTGCAGACAGTCATCCTGAGTTAAATTGGTATAATTATCTTAAAGTTAAAATTCTTGTCCCAAATGGTCTACATTCTCACTATGTTTAAAAATATTCATATAATGTTTTCATAAAGTAACTTTCTGTGATTTTTAATGTCCAAATTTCCATGAAAGCAACATGCTTAGTTAGTAGCCAATACAAGGAACAGAGCCACAATACAGAAAACACAGAAAATTTAATCAAAAGCCAGTACACCTCCATCTGGCCCTTTCATGAATTCTTTCTAGAAAAAAAGAGAGCTTTCTTTTTCTATCATCTGGCCCTAAAATGGCCTATTTCTTCTGCTTGGTAATAACTCAAAGCAGGTTGCCTGTAGGAACAATTTTTAAAGTCTATTTTTCATAACTTCAATGCTGGGCAAATTTTTCAAATGTTCCTATTCCAATCAAAGCTTAATGAAATATTTATAAACTACTGAATGTGATGGTTTGTTTTGCAATTTTTAACCAGAATGGAATAACACCAGCTCTTGATGTCATGTACATTCTCTGTGGTCATGCCATGAAAGTGATATTACGACTATCTCATTTTAGGGAGTGCATGGTTCAGGTCAAGTTTCCCAAAACTCTTGAAACATAGCTCAGCATACAGCAGGGAAAATGTAAATGGGAACATGGAAATGCCTCAGAAGTTGGTGTAAGAATTACCTGACAAGAAAGCAGAGTATGCCTTCAATATCTGCCCCATTAAACACACACTACACACATATTATACCTTGACTCCTGGCTCACCCTGTGTTGGAAGGTTAATGTGGAAGGGGACATCCTTCACCTTGCAGTCTGAGGAAATGTTGCCACTCTGGGCCCTTCTCTCTCTTACCTAGAGCTTCTTCCATCAAATGGCCTCACAGTACTGCTGTTTCCTAGCAAAACTGTATGCTTTACCTTTCATATTACAAAAACCAAGGCTAAATTAGCACTTAAGGATATATCCCCTCTGATGGATATAGAGGTGCACAACTGTAAGTCCAGCACCTGGGAGGATGGAGGAGGAGGAGGAGGAGGAGTGCCTTAAGTTCAAGGCCAGCCTGGACTATACAGTGAAGCTCTATCTCAAACACAACAACAGCAAATAAAGCCAAGACATATTCTTCTTGCAATTTTTCTTTTTTTTTTTTCTTGTATTTTAACAACAGGAAAGACAACCCTCTCACAGAATTAAAGCCTCACATGGCAAACAAAACTGTATCTGGGAACATGCAAACAAATCATTCTTTATAATAAATTGTGTAGATCAGTACCTCATCCTCTTACATTATGCCAACCCTTCCTACTTTTCACAAAAGCTCAGGGTCCTCAGCCACCACGCTTCTGTTGGTAAAGTGAATATGGCATAGCATCATGAGAGGGGACAGAAAATCAGTTTGAAGCTTAAGTTCATATCACTTTTTTTAAAAAGGCGCTACTTCCCGATAAATGAGCTGCTGGCTTGGGGTGTCTTGCCACGACACACACATGAACACGGAGCAAGGAAAGTCACTGCACAAATCACTCTTGGCATGTGGGACGCAGCTGATGGCACCTGGCAGCCTCCGTGTTTTGGGCGACAGTGCTTTGCCAGCCATCAGCTGTCATCAAAGAACACACTCTAGCATTGTTCCGTGGTTTGCTTCTGCAAGGGTCTTTTGTGTGTGTGTGTGTGTGTGTGTGTGCGCGTGTGTGTGTGTGTGAGTGTGTGTGGTACTAGTGCAATAGTGGTGAATCTATGGCATGCGTGCCACAGCGGGCTGTTTGTAATCATAGAAATCCTTAAGAGGTTCACCATCACTGAAGCAGAGGTTTGTCCATGGTAGGTAAGCGCTCTCGTGTTGAGCTACATCCCCAGTCCATTTTATTATTTGGAGATAAGATCTCCCTACATTTCCCAGGCTGGCCTTGATCGTGGGATCTTTCTGCCTGGAATGTCTGTGCAGCTAGGATTGCAGAACTGTACCAACGCATCCAGCCCGTTGTCACTTCGAACCATTTTACCATTCGCAGAATTGTATTGGTGGTCTTTTCATTCCCTCAGTTCATACTGGTAAAACTCCAATTATAAACCAAGAATGGCAGTCACACTATCACAGAGGGCTAGATGAGTTTCTACTGAGTTGCTGTGTTTAAGCATTCAGCATGGTCCTTGTGATGCCTCTCAGATATAACTAGCACGTTTCACTATCTATAAAGTTAAATAGGATTCAGTCTCTGAAGAAAGGGTCCCACACCTTGCTTCCTGTTTACCAAAGCTCCTGTTTTCTGTGCCCCAGCTTTTCATTTCTCTCTCCCACCAAGATGACAGGACTCCAGATGTTGTTTCTCCTTTTTCAAATTGCATACCACCTCTGATGCTTCACTTTCAATCAGGACTAATAGGCCCTAATTGCAAACATTATCGATGCGAATGGCACTGCTTCCTGACAAATGAGCTGCCGGCTTGGGGTGTCCTGCCACGACACACAGATGAACACGGAGCAAGGAATGTCACTGCATAAATCACTCTTGGCACGTGGGATGCAGCTGATGGCACCTGGCAGCCTCCGTGTTTTGGGCCACAGTCCTTGGCCAGCCATCAGTTGTCATCAAAGAACACACTCTAGCATTGTTCCGTGGTTTGCTTTTGCAAGGGGATCATTTCTAAAATATTCTGTTCAGTGCATTTCCAAGCCATTGGCAGAGCACAGGCAGAACATCAGAACGTTTTGGTGACTTTTATATGACCTGGAATGAAATTAGGAAAAGTAAAAGACTGTTTTGGCTACAGTTTGAGAACAAGTGTTGCCAATGTCAAAGGCTAGGTACACACATGTGGCTTTACAGTGATTTTTTTCAAGGATTCAGAGAGAATCCTTTGATTAACATTCACTCTAAAAATTAAACAAATCTTTCCCACAGAATCCATTCTACAACTGTTTAAAGCTTGAGCATTTAACCTCTCAGCTTCACTGACAAATTAATATGTTACAGATGATTTCAAATAAATAGAAAGGCCAGGAATAGGGAGCCTGAGCCAAATACAATAAGCTCAGCCATCAGTGAAACTTGGGGGAGGGGGAGAATAAAAATATGCCTTTGATCAAATGCATATTACAGAACATAGGTGATACAGAGGACAGTAATTAAAATCAGAAAGGAAACAATTCTTCTATTTGTTGAAATTGGAAGCTTCTACTTAAATCTCTTTACTTTTCTATTTGGGTTTTTTGAGAGAGGGTCTCACCATGTAGTCCAGGATGATTGAATGTGTGGTCCTCCCACCTCAGCCTCCAGGCTGCTAAGATTACAGGGGTGCACTGCCACACCTGGTTTAGGAAATATTTTCTACAAAGCTTTCTGACCAGGAGGAAGTGCTGTTGTCAAGCTGGGGCAGTAGATCACCTGCCTCTAGTGTCACTGTATTCAAGTTCTTCCAGCTTAAGTGCCACTCTCTCAGCCTCCATGTTCCTCTCCCATGCTAACCCCCATGTGTCCTTTAATTATACTCTCAGCAATTATCACCAACAGTTTCCCATTCAGACTTCTTCCCTTGAGCCCCTCCTACATTCACTGTGTGTAGTTGGTACATACATATGACACATATCAATCACTTTTTATATTTCTTTCCTGCTCCCCTCCTTATGTCTTCTGGCCCACTTCATTACAGCACATGAGCTCATGGTTTGTCATCTTCTTTTCTCAATTTTTTTCTTAATGTGTTTGTTTTTGGAGGATTGAACTCAGGCCCTTGCACTTGCCAGGCAAGTGTTTATTCTACTGAGCCATCTCCCCGGCTCCTGTCATCTTCTAAAGAGCTGAAATGACCCAAAAATTTATAAACTAAAAGAATGAAAGAATAACAGACTTGAAATACTAGTTAGAGGCAGAGATCTCAATTTCAGTAGGCCAGTTCTCAAGGTGAGATGGATGAGAACATACAAGTAGGTACGGCTGACTTCCATGGCACACACTACATCTAGAACATTCTGAATGGCTTAGCCAGATTACTATAGACGAGGAAAGTGCTAGTCTCACTTGGAGTAAATGAACACACACAAAGAACCTGCCCTACTCTCTGGACTAATGGTGCTATCTGCATATGCACAGAACAGTTCAGATACCTAAACAAGGTTGGCACGGCAATGTCTTTTGCCTTGTGATTCTCATCAAAGTAGCCAGAAGAGGACATGATAGGCTACACTATTGTAACAGAGTATAAAATGTTAGTGCTAGACATAATGCAATTTTTCTTCTCTCTTCATTCATGGGAGAGGGTGTCCCTACCATCTGCTGGTTTAAAGTTCAGCCAGAATGTAGGGGGGATAAATTAACCTAGAAGTGAAATTTATTTCCTCATTGATCCCACTGGGCAGAACTAGTGTGGGGAGCAGCATGTGGAAATGGGTATTAACCGTTTTTATCAAAGTATATTTTTGTTTTAATCAAGTAATTCTGCCTTTTGACACCTTGTCTGGATATTTAGCCAAAAGGATTATTTCCTTTGCAACAGTTGTTCTTAGCCCAGAAACTTTGAAAATAGGCACTCAGAAACCTACCATTTTGCATTTTTATTCTTTGGCAGTATGCTCCAGGATACACTTAAGCTATTGTATTACTTACTTCTATATAAATTATCATAAGCCTTAGCAGTCTGAAATCACAGGTATTTGTTATTTCAGTTTCTGTGGGCCAGGAATGAGGAGGGGCTAAGTTGTGAAGCTCTGGCTCAGAGTCTGGGAAGAAGCTGCAAGTCACGTACTGACTGGGGGCGACGCCCATCATGCCCGTCCTGGTCCACTTTTGTGGTTACTGACACGATCTGGTTCTTCACAGGTTGCTGTGCCGAGGATCTCAGTTCCTTCCTGGCTGAAGGCTGTCTCAGTTCTTTGCTAAGCAGCTCCACAAAGGGCCGCTCATTTCTGAGGAAAGACAAAGAGAGAACTGACAAAGGTAGAAGCCTCATCTTGGTAACCTTGATGAGGTGATGGTCATTTGCTATATATTGTTCATTAGAAGTGAATCACTAGGTGGCGCTTCCCATTCAAGGGGAGGGAAATCTACAAGGCATAGCTGGTTGAGGGTCAGAAACATTGGGGAGGGGAGGTTCCCCCCCCCCATTTTCTTTTCTCTTCTTTTTGGTACTAGTGATTGAACCCAGGCCTTTTCCTCTGAGTTATATCTTCAGCCTTTTCAATACTATTTATAAATTTGAAGACAGGGTCTTGCTAAGTCTGTAAGTTACCCAGGTCAGGTGTGAACTTATGATCCTACCACCTCAGCTTCTCAGAGTACTGGGATTGTAGGAATGGGCTACTGTGTCTTGCCATATGTAAATTTAGAAGTCTCTGACCTTTTATGTCATCTCCACTCTAAAATATAATGTGAACATAAATAGTTTAGCTATGTCAGATAGCAAAAGACTAGAATTTCTTAAAAAGTAGTTTTAATCGGTGAATTTTGACAATAACAGTTAGATAAAGTGTAAAAAGATAATCATATAACAATACTTAGAACTACTTTATTTTAAAGAAAGTTTAAAAAAAGATACAGAATTTCAAAATGATAAAAAATTAATAATTGTTATCATATGGCATATTGTTATTCTCAGAGTAGTTACTCAGATTGTCAGATACAGCATATGATTGATCAAACAATACAAACACTGTACCTTTCAATGAACTAATAGAAAGCTTTAGTACTGAGATATATATATATATATATATATATATATATATATATTCTTCCCTTCTTCTTCTCTTCTTCTCTGATCTCTATGTTTTAGTTTTTTTCCATAGGCTAGAATATATCAGAGTGAAGGAAAATTCAGATTGTATCAATTCTCTATTTACTAACTCCTTTATTTTCCCCAATATCTCTTGAAATAATTTGATAAAACCCAGAGCCCTTACAATGACCTGAGTATCTGGCTACATCTCTAGTTGTTCATCTCATCTCCTTCCCCTGGACTTAAATCAGGTAGTGTCTGCCCTGGATACTACACTCCCCAAGGACAAGCCCCATGACCTTTGTCCTTCACCCAAGCCTCAAGACATTTGCCCTCATACAACTTCATGATCTTTGCCCTCATACCTTAGAAACTTCTGCTCTTGGTTTCTGTGATGGACTGCCAACTGGTGGTTGACTTGTTACACCCAGCTGAGCTGAACTAGTGTGGTGCTGGGTGTGGGAGGCCCACCTGGGGATTGTTGTACCCTGTCAAAATTGACTCCATTTTGTTGCCCTTCTAAACTCCCCAAGTTCCTGTTCTATATGTGCCGATCCCTCCCAATTCCTCACCCCTGTGACTCAAGTCTTATATCTGTTCCCCAAACCTTATCTTTTTTTATTTTATTTATTTATTTGTGTGTGTGTGTGTGTGTGTGTGTGTGTGTGTGTGTGTGTGTATGTGTGTGTGGCCAGCTCAGCCCACCAGGGGGCAGGGTTGGCTGGCATGTGGTGCTGGGGATTGAACCGCGGTCCCTGTGCTTTGCTAAGCTTGTTCTAAGTAGGTGCTTTAGACCACTGAGCCATCTCACCAGCCCCCCCAAACCTTATCTTAATGAACTATTCCTCCCAATTCCTCACCCCTGTGACTCAAGTCTTATATCTGTTCCCCAAACCTTATCTCAATGAACTATTCCTCTCCACACCTTCCCTGTTTTTGCGGTTTGCACCTGATCCTTGTCAATGCTCGGGGTGCACTTAGGCACTTTGTGCCGGGTGTTGTCGCTGGGTACCAGCTAAAATTAAGCACTTCTTTTAACTTTTGGACTTGCCTCATTGTCATCTGATTTTTGAGCTACAACAGGGATTATTGCCAGCAGCAGAAGAGGCAACTACAGAAGCTGTTGGGAGGCTGTTAAGGAAGCTGTTTGGAAGTTGTTAGGGAGCTGCTGGAAACGGCTGGTTCTCCTGGGCTATTCAGCTGGGGGACCTAGTCATGTTGGCTTTCTGGATGAACTGGCTGTTCTCATTAGAGGAGCTCAGTGCCTCATTGTCACAAAGGATGACTACAGTTTACTTTGGAGGAGCTCTGGTTCTCACCTTGAGCATCATTTCCTGGCTCCAGAAGAGAAGATGGTGCACAGCTCAGTCTCGTGGAGAAGCTTGTCCCCTTGGCTTTCCTGATGGGAACTCGGGTTTCTCATCCTCAGAGAAGCTCAGGACCTCACTGTTGCTGAAGATGGCTATGCTTTTTAGGAGAGCGCTGGTTCTTACTCTGAGTGTCACTTCCTGGCTTCAGTGCAGATCCCCAACCTGCTAGCAGATCCCTCATTCCTCTGGCACAGACATTCTAGCTTGCACCACTGAGCTTTGCACCTTACCAGGGCAGACCAGTGAAGCAGGCCTGCACAAGCCTATCTGTGGGCTCTAGGCCTCCAGATGGACTCGTGGGGTGGGGGCACTGTTATGAGCTACAGGTTTTCAGCTGGACTCATGCAGGATATTAGGATCCAGGCCTTCAGCTGGATTCTTTCGTCTTCAGCGTGTGGACAGATTTCCTGAACTCTTTGTATATAATTCTTTGGGTGATTCATTATAAAATAATATAAAATATGTGTCCTCTGTTGTATTGTTCCCTTGCAAAACCCCAAACCACAACAGTGTCTAGTCCTCTGCACCTTTCCCAGGTATCTTTGGGAAGGTCTTTCCTTGATTTCATTATTCTCAAATTTGTGGAGTCCCCAGAGATACAGAGCAGACCCCTGCTTTTCTCTACAGTGTGTATCATTAAGATTATTCCATGTATTTACATATTTATTCTTCCTACTAAAATGAAACCTTTCACAAAGCAGGAACTTTTAGCTGCCACTGAATCCCACCACCAATACCAGATGAAACAGTGTAGGTCAGGGTACTTTAGAGAACTCACTCAAAGTAATTTTATATGTGCTGAAATCCAAAAGGCAACTCCAGAAAGAAGAGAATTTATTCCTCAGCACTGTAATTCTCCTGTCTTAACAAGTAGCATATTGCACAGTAATCTCTTAATAAGTATCTGTTGTTGAAATTAATGAATAATTTGAAAAGAATCACTGCCACTGATGTGTCAAATGTGCAATCTGTTTATCATCTTTCTTTCTTTTCTTTTTTTGAGATGGAGTCTTGCTATTGGTTCAGTAGGCCTTCACTATGTAGCCCAGGGTGGCCTCAACTCACTATCCACCTGAATACCTAGATCATAGCTGTGCACCATAGCATTTGGTGTATCCTAACATTTTCTAGGCTAATATATTCTAGAAATAACTAGAAGTCATGCAGTTGAAGAGACGGATGGCAAAACCTTTGGAAAGGCATAAAGAGATTAGAAATTTGAAATTGCTCATCTCTGAACAAACCTCTGAACAGAGTGAAGCTCAAAAGTCCTCTTAGGGGAACAGTCTAATCCTGCAGTCTAACAGCCCTCTTGCTGAATTCCTTTGAAGAAATGAATTTAAAATCCCTCTGCTCTCGCAGCTAAGCCCAGAGGAGCAGGCTGGTTTGTGGTGTGCACGCTTGCTTCCCACTCTTCCCTCATGACAGAACATGCTCATCAACCACAGGATCCTTTACCACAGCTCCAGGACCCTCTGCACAGCTCTCCTGGAAGCCAGGACTCTCG
The DNA here is from genome assembly GCF_000260255.1 of Octodon degus. Taxonomy (NCBI): domain Eukaryota; kingdom Metazoa; phylum Chordata; class Mammalia; order Rodentia; family Octodontidae; genus Octodon; species Octodon degus. Next base: position 3,610,914 of record NW_004524796.1, on the reverse strand, counting down.
TGACAACTTCTATTTCTCATTGTAGCCTGTGCAGATTAATCAGTCATAGGCAAAATTGCCAGAAACTACTTTTCTTCATTGCCTAAAACAAGAATTACAGATCACAGCTTTTTATATGTGTAAATCTGAAACCCCATACTTAGTCTTTGGTTACTTCACCCCTTATTAGTCAATAAAGTGATCATCATCTGGGGAAATATGAGATCCAAGCTTTTTGTGGGAAAAAGATGACTCTTCTTTAAAATACAATTAAATGTCACCCCTTGAATACATCTCCTTAGATGTTTCAGATCAAACAGATGATTGTCACCTGTATTCAAATCCATTCAAATTCATAAGAATTGATAGAGTGGGGCTGGTGAGATGGCTCAGTGGTCTAAAGCACCTACTTAGAACAAGCTTAGCAAAGCACAGGGACCACGGTTCAATCCCCCAGCACCACATGCCCGCCCCCTGGTGGGCTGAGCTGGCCACACACACACACAAATAAATAAATAAATAAATAAATAAATAAATAAATAAATTTTTTTAAAAAAGAATTTATAGAGTGTCTGCTATATGAAAAAATTTATTTCCAAGTAAGAACAGGTTACTGAGAGATGGGAGCTAAAAGCTAAGTTCCCTAATCGTATTTAGAGATGACACATCATAGTATCATAAACTCTTATAAATAAATGATGGTTGTTGATACAAGTCCTATCTTTCTTTTTTTTTTTTTTTTTTTTGGCGGAACCGGGGATCGAACTCAGGCCCTTGCGCTTGCCAGGGAAGCGTTTATTCTACTGAGCCATCTCCCTGGCCCCAAGTCCTATCTTTCTGACTCTACTAATTGAACATTCCTAATAACTAAGCTGAACTTCTAACATTTACTTTTGAAAATTCTTTGGAAAAATGTGTAACATTTTTGCAACATACAGACAAACGTGGTAGCATATGTCACCTTTATAAAAGGATAATTTTCAAAGATTGCAACAACGGTTATTGAGTAGCAACAAAAATGTCAAAACAACATCTTACCTGTCCATTAAAGATAGCCCAATGGGATTTTGGTAAGACAATCAGCAACTAATTAAACCTGAATGAACCTATTAGTACAGGTTGAATATATCTAGCCCAGAAGTACAAATTACAAACTTCTTGTAGTGGGAAAAAATGGAAAATTACACGTGTGACCTCAAGGCAGGTCATAGTCCAAATGTAAGCGCACTACACATACTGCATAAAGCACACTGTATTTAGGGTACCCAAATATGGTGTGTGAAAACTATAAATGAATTATGTGTTTAGAGTTGAGCTCCATTCCCACAATATCTAATTATATATATGAAAACATTTCAAATTCCAAAAACTGAAATTCAAAATAATTCTAGTCCTAAAAATTTTGGATAAGGACAATCAACTTATATAGCAACTTCAGAGTATTAAACATTTTGGATCTAAATAGACAATTTTATTGTTCAATTTTTTTCAGAAAGGTACCATTTTCTGTATAAAAATGTTTACACAGGTTGGTTACCAAATAACTAAAACTGTGTAATAGGAACTGAGCAAAATAAGATCCTACTCTGCCATCTAGTGGACACACACTGAGTGGCTTAAAGAATGTAGCCTGAAATTTAACTTTTTTTAAGGGAGATACGAAAGATTGTATATATATTTTTCTATATTCCTAATCAGACCTCATCACAGAGAATGAAATAAATTATTTAACAAACACTTCTTAAGGCTTTTTTTCTGTTTTTTGGCTGGCTCAGGCTGAGAGAGAGGCATGCATCAGCTTGAGTTTTACACCTTGTCAAATATGTGAATTTCCCTGCTCCTGCAGACTTTAGCCACTTGCAAAAGCAGAGCCCCAACCCCAGCTCCAAATCTCTCAACTCCGGTCCAACCACCCTTGCACACCAGATGGCGTTTGCTGTGCCTGCTATGGGGCCAGCAAAGGTATTCTGGGCAGCTAAATTTTACTTTATTGGTTCCAGTTGTCAATCTTTCAAAACAGCATAATTGCTGCTCTCACTGACCCTGCCACCCACAGACTCACCCCAGACTCCTTCAGCGAATCCTCATACTTCGCACGTGCATGTCTTTTCATCATTAAGCTGGTTCCTCTTTGAGTGTTATACCCACATTTGAACTCCTCTAGGCGTCTTTGTGAAGATATGGTGGGAAAATGAGAAGCAGGAAAACAAGTACATAAAGAACAAGGAATGCATCCCTCGGCTTATGCTGTGATGGGTGCACTGAATCTTGCCCTGTCCGACATACAGCAAGAAGAGGGTAGCAGCAGGAAAGAGAAAGATGAGAGAGGAGGGAAAACAAGAAGAGAAGCAAGATGTGAAGAGAAAATAAAGAAAAAGAAGAATCAGATGAAAAAGTGCAAAAAAGACAATAAGTCCTATGGCCTGTGATTGCTTATGACATTTCATTACTAATGCTTCATCTTATTATAACTGTTTCCTTTGTAAACATTTGGTACATTTTTAAGATTCTCTAAATCTCCTTAATGCAGGGCTGGGGAGATAGTTCAGTAGAATAAGCACTTGCCTGGCAAGTGCAAGGGCCTGAGTTCAATCCCTGTTCCGCCAAAAATAAACAAATAAAAATAAATAAGTAAATCTTCTTAATGTGTAGGTAATATATACCTATGTCTTATGTACTATAATGCAAGTATTTATACAATGTTTGCTTTTTAGTATGTATTGCATGTTATGTTAGCCCTTAGCATATCACTCTGTCTTAAATTCAGTGTCATAATTGCAAAAATGTGTTAAGTCTGTGTTCTCATGCTTGTTTTGGTCTCAGATTTTCTTTTTTTCTTGTTTTTTATCTTTAACCATGTCTTGCCCTTTTTGTTCAAAGCCAAACCCACTGAAATGGTAAAAGGATCTGAGAGAGAGACATATAAAGGAACTGTGTGAGATATAGCTTAGGAACTACCATGTTGACAAAAGCTGCAATGCCAAAGGTTAAAATTTCCCCCAAGTGTCTTGTGATTTTTGTCTCCCCAGCCAATTCCACTCCAGAATCTATACTGAATAAACTGTGATTTATTTCCTTCACTTAGTCATCTCCCTCATTTTAGGGGCAGTAGTCTGTTCTACTACCTCACTTCTCTGATGTACCTCAGAGGGGTGGTTGGCTTTCAGTTTGTGCAGCTACTTTGTTATTGTGAGAATGGGAGTGATTACTTCTGATGACTTCTAAGTTCTTTGTTTATGGACCAGAATCAAAGTTCTCCCTACAACACTAAAAATGATAACAAAGAAAAACCTTATGCTAAGGACGCTATTTAAGGTCAGTATCAGGGAAACTCAATGAATATCTAAGCATATCAGACAGTTTTGAAGGATAAAGAACAATGCTTTACATTTCCAATCACTCTTCTTCCATTAACTTTGGAATCAGAATTGTGTTACTTTTAATAAAATACATTTATGAGGTAACTGGAACAAAAATGCAGGTACTGATTTTCAATTTAATGTCTAAGGTTCACTAAAAAAAAAAAAAAAAAAAAAAACTAAAGCTGCAATGTTTCAAAGTACAATGTTGTACTCCAAATCTGATTTCTTATATGTAATTTTTACAATATTACTATTGCATGTTTCTTTAGAGCCTCAAACCTTAGTGTGCTTGGAATAATATAGATATCTATAGATGCCCACAAATTGACCCTCCCTGGTTTCTGCCATCGTTCAGTAAGACTGAGAAAACGTATTCTGACGAATAACTGCCGGCACTCATGATTTTGCAGCAGACAGTCTGCTGACCAATCATTAAGATGCAAGGGAAAGTAATGTGTTTAACATCAGAACACCTAAATTACAGTTCTAACCTACTTGCTTAGCAATATTGGGCTTGAGGTTAACGTGAGAATTTTGGTGTCAAACATCTCATTTTAGTAGCACCATTTATTGTGTACTTAACATACTCAAGGCACTTATCTTTTTTATTTATCTCATGTTTTCAATAACTCAGGTGAAATTTGGGGGTTTTTTGTATTTTTTTAGGGAAGGGTCTACAGGGTGTTCAGGGTCTCACTACTAGATCGGACTCATAGTGATCTGCCTGTTTATGGCCTCCCAAGAGCTGGATTACAGGTACGCGCCACCATACCCAGACTCAATGTCTTAGTGTGCTGGGGGCAGGGCTGACACCACAGGCCAGGGGATTGAATCCTGGGCTCCTGTGCTTGCTTGCAGGCACTTTAACAGGTGAAATTTTGAGGCTGGGGAGATGGCTCAATGGAATAAGTGCTTCCCTGGCAAGCGCAAGGGCCTGAGTTCAATCCCTGGTTCCGTTAAAAAAAAAAAAAAAAGGAATTCCAGCAGGTGAAATTTAAAAAAAACAAAAAAACTGAGGCAAAGAATATAACTTGCCTAAAGGTATACAGTTAGAAAGTGGTAGAACCAAGCCCCGCACACAGTAATCATTGGGTTTACAAATTGAATTTATCATTCCAATGTTGTTAGAGAAATTTATATTGATCTTAGAAATGAAATGTTTTATAAATTATGAATCTGTTAGAATTATGCTTTTCTACAATGGTTCCTGAAATAATACCCTAAGTAATTTCTGGATGGAGCACAGAAAAGCTGCTGAAGCTACATTGACATCATAGGGCACAGCAAGTAGAAGACACATAGACAAATTTAGGGTGCTTCCTGGCTCACAAGGTGGCTGTTATGCTGTTCTATTTTTGCATCATTTTAGGCTTCCACCAACTCACTATGCAGCCAGATACTCACACATTCATGTTTATACCACATACTTCTGGAACCTGGTCTCAGGATACCCACCTGTTCTGGGTTAGTCGTAGTACTTCTCCAATGTGCTTTCAAGAAAAAGTCTCCTGATCTTAGTTCTCTTTCCCATCTTGCAAGATGGCGGGTGAAAAAACTGAGAAGCCAGACACTAAAGAGAAGAAACCTGAAGCCCAGAAGGCTTCTGCCAGTGGCACTGGTAAAAAGGGTAAGGTGAAGAAGGCAAAAAAGTCCAAGAAGGGGCAGCCCCACTGCAGCCGAAATCCTGTCCTAGTTAGAGGAATTGGTAGATACTCCCGATCTGCCATGTATTCCAGAAAGGCTTTGTACAAGAGAAAGTACACAGCTGCTAAATCAAAGGTTGAGAAGAAAAAGAAGGAGAAAGTTCTTGCTACCATCACAAAACCGGTCGGTGGGGACAAGAATGGAGGTAGCCGGGTGGTTAAGCTTCGAAAAATGCCTAGGTACTACCCTACTGAAGATGTGCCCCGAAAGCTCTTGAGCCACGGCAAGAAACCCTTCAGTCAGCATGTGCGGAAACTTCGAGCTAGCATCACTCCTGGCACCATCTTGATCATCCTCACCGGGCGTCACAGAGGCAAGAGAGTGGTCTTCCTGAAGCAGTTGGAGAGTGGCTTGCTACTTGTGACTGGGCCTCTGAGCCTTAATCGTGTTCCTCTACGAAGAACACACCAGAAATTTGTCATTGCCACCTCTACAAAAATTGACATCAGCAAAGTGAAAATCCCCAAACACCTCACTGATGCTTACTTTAAGAAGAAGAAGCTGCGGAAGCCCAGACACCAGGAGGGCGAGATCTTCGACACCAAGAAAGAGAGATACCAGATTTCAGAGCAGCGCAAGGTGGATCAGAAAGCGGTGGACTCACAGATTTTGGCAAAAATCAAAGGTGTTCCTCAGCTCCGGGGCTACCTGCGATCCGTTTTTGCTCTGACAAATGGAATTTACCCTCATAAATTAGTGTTCTAAATTTCTTACTAAGAACCTAATTAAATACCTGATACATTAAAAAAAAAAAAAGTCTCCTTTGCACTTTGGGAGGAAGGACAAATCTCGTCACTGGGGGAAGACAATAAAGCTGTGATGGTCGGTGGCAGAGGGTGAGAAGTGGGAAGACCTTCTTATAGTGCTCATATCCCCAGATCTGTTGTTCATAAATCCAGGCATGTGGTTGACTTTGAGGATTGTTTATGAGACCAAAAACTGTCCTTTTGTTTTCCTTATGCACGTCTGAGTTTCTATCATTTACAACCAAGGGTACCAACACTGGCCAGGGCAACACACTTCTGTTAAGATTGCCTGGTTAGACACTGATCAGGAAAAATCATCACTTCTGAACAGCCCATAGCATTTGGAGAAATTCTTAACAGGTCACTTTGGTCAGACTTACTTTCCCCCATGATAATTGATAAAAAGTGACTTTAAGTCTGTGAAAAAGAGTTTTAAGCTGAAAACCATTAGTGTATTACTTTGCTATGGCTGTTGAAAGAAAGTACCACAATCTGGGGGGCTGAAACAAGAGAAGCCTTTGTCTCACGGCTCAAAAATGAACCTGTCAGCAGGGCTGCTTCTTTCTGATGGCTGCGAAGGACCTGATCTGGCCCACTTTCCCAGATGTGTCCTCATGTCACCTGCCCTTAGCGTGTCGGTGTGTCTGGATTTCTCCTTCTATTAGGACATCAGTCACTGGATTAGTGACTGCCCAAAGGACCTCATTTCAACTCAATTACTTCTGTAAAGACACAGTCTCTAAGCCTCGCAGGGTAATACATGTCTATAATACCAGCATTCCAAAAGACAAACCAAACCAAACACATACCAGAAATAAAACCAAAAATCTTCAAATAATGTTATATTTTAAGGCACTGTGGTTTAGCATTTCAAAATATGTTACAGGAGACATTGAATTTGCTTATCAAAAGTTGGACCTCAGATTTTTTTTTTCTGTATTTCTTCTGTTGCTCCTTCCTAAAACATCACGTTTAATTTAGGAATATGTGCTTAGTAGGTTTTTTAAACTGAAAATCAAGGGTGCTGAAAAGGGCCTACAAATTTACCTCTGATAAACACAAACCTTCAGCTTGTTTTTTGTATATTTTTAGGGAAGGGTCCACAGGGTGTTCAAGGTCTCACTACAACATCGGACTCTTAGTAATCCACCTGTTCACAACCTCCCAAGAGCTGAGATTACAGTTGCACGCCACCACGCCCAGTCTCAATTTCCATCTCAGCGCACCCTTGGGACGAGGACGGCATAGCAAGGCTGGAGATTGAACCCCAGGCCCCTGCGCCTGCTTGCAGGTGCTTTAATCCACTGAGCTATTTGGCCAGCCCTGAGCTACTCAGCCGGCACAAATCTTCGGCTTCTGCTACAGTCATTTTATGTTTATTTCCCCAACTAGATTGTAAACTCAATGAGGGAAATAAACATATATGTTTATATCTTGAACAAACCTAAGCCTCAATATTGGTGAATGTATTTTCTTTTATTCAACACCACAGGCTCCAGGAAGAAAGAGGTGAACAAGAGATCAATGCTTCTGTGCCCATCAAACTACTCCTTATGAAAATTAACGTGTGTAATGAGCATGTTCTGGGGCTTGAGGAGATCAGTGATCACCAAAACCCATCTGGGGAGCCCTGCGTTGTAGCAAACGGTCTCAAATACTCTGAGTGAGGGTGGCAGCTATAAACCAAAAACATCCTATCTCTCAGGAAGAATGCTACATATAAGAGGAATACTACATGTAAGTGGCCAGTACATGTTCATTTTGTTAAACTGAACCCTTTCTTTTATGCACTTTATGATATGAAATTTACAAAAGAGCAAAGTATAACATTGGTTAGAAAATAAAGAATCCAGGATAATCTCCCCTTATGTCAAGATTCTTTTTATCGCATAATGTAACAGATTCATAACCCTGGGAAATTAGTACTTCATGTAAGTTAAAGTGGAATCCTAAATGAAAACGTATCTTTCATGCTGGCAAGTGGCTCTGCTTTCTGAATCAACTGCAATTTTAGGCAAATTTCTACTAAGTAGTAAGCAAACCACTGCCAGAATTTTCTAATGTGGCTTCCTAGCAGCTCTGGCCTGAGCAGTCTGCTCTAAACCATGTTGGGTTTTAAATGGTCAGTTTGAGAACCTGTTTAACACAGATTAGTAATTATCCCAAATTGCATGGGTACCAAAAATGTCTGTTCTTCGCTGGTTCATACCTTTATCGGACTCCCATTTTGCATCCTGTTTTGATGAGTCGGTATTTTAATACAATGAAAAAACTGTTCTTGTTAAAAATTATAACTCAATCTTATAAAGACAGCCAAAAGAGAAGTATATGCTTTCAGTCATAATAGAGCACTGTCAAGTTCACCTACCGACTACCCTGTATATCTATAAGGGAATGTGTAATTTTGCTTGACTATTAGGGCTCAGATTCCATAAAGTGAAATGTTTATGCAGAGACTTGGTAAATTTTAAGCTTTTCAAATGTATACTCTTTTAGGGTCAGGGAGATGTATCAGAAGAAGTGCTTGCCTGGCAAGCACAAGATTCTGAGTTCAATCCCCAGTACCACAAAACAAACAAACAACAACAAAAAAGCTATATACTCTTCGGAAATCAACTTTTCAATATCTGTGTTCTTTGATTATTAAGTTAAACAATTTTTTATCTTTTTGGAAGTATATTTATTTTGTTTTCTGGTACCGAGAATCAAATTCAGGCCCTTGATTTGCTAGGCAGGCTTTTGTACTGCTATATCCACGGCCTTTTTTTTTTTTTTTTTTTTTTGTGAGAAAGGGTTTTCCTATGCAGTTCAAGCTGGCCTTGAACTCACTTTCTTGCCCAGCAATTAAACTCACAGTGTCCTTCCTGCCTTAGCTTCTCAAGTGCTTCAATCACAGGCATGTGCCACCATGCTCAGTAAGTTAAATAAATCTTTCATAAGTGCTCACTACATACTTGCAGGTATGTTTGTTTTGTTTTCTTTTAGGGGGGGTAAGGAGTAAATCCAGAGCCTGGCATAAGCATTCTCCCACTGAGCCACATGCCCAGGTCCTGTTTTTAACTTTCTAAAATTACATTTTGACTCCAGGGTCCTCTGATCAGAAAATAAAACAAAAATCACCCCTGTGAAGTATAGGAATTTAAAGCAATCAGAAAATATGAATATTGAAAGATGTACACATAAATTGTATACACCGACTAAGCCCAATAAGTTTAAACTTGTGGCTAACCAAAACTCACTTATTGATGCTCTTGTATTTGGTCAACTGTTCACAGGGAGTAGCACTGATGATTGCCAATGCTTTGAAGAGATATTAAGAGAACAAAAAAGTGATCCACAGACTGGGAGACAACTGCAAGTTGCACTCTAATAAATAATGAATTAGAATAAGCAACTCTCAAAACTCATTTAAAAAAGAAAAAAAACTACTCCAGTTTACAACTGGGCAAGGGCTCCCCCCCTTAGTGATAGAGTACTTACCAGCTATGCGTGAAGCCTAGTTCAATTCCCAGTACCACCAAATATCTGCAAAATATATGACCAAACACTTCATGCTGTTAAAAGGCAACCAAGCTTCATGCTGTTGAAAGGCAATCAAGCTCATTTTAACCCCTGAAGAAATTCAAGCTAAACTCACAAGGAGTGACCTATCAGAATATCTAAAGCCAAAGAATGCTCAGGTCAACTGATGGTAAGAATGCAGAGCAACCAGGACTCTACACATTAATAGGGGGAATATAAAATGGTGCTTTAGAAGTGGGCACTGCCCTAAAAGTTGAATTAATGTATACTTGAATGCGTTGTGGCCCAACCATTCCTAGATTTACCCAAGAGAAATGAAAGCAAATGTGTAGACAAAGACCTATGCATGAATGTTCAGGAAGCTTTGCTTGCAGTTCAAAATTAGAAGCAACCCAAGGACCGCTAACAAGTGAATGGATAAGTAAAAGCAAACTGTGACATATCTATCCAATGGAATACTAGCCATTACTAGAAAAAAAATGAACTCCTGATACACAGAATAAGATGAACAAATCTGTAGTTGTATTGAATATATAAAATTCAATGAAAATGACCTAGAGCAATAGAAAGCAAATCACTGATTATCTAGAGGTAGGGCATGGAGCAGAGGAAGATTACAAACGGGCACCAGGAAATCTTCACATCATAGATGCTATTTTAATTATGTTTTCATAGATATATACCATACTAAAGCTTTTCAAATTGTGAATTTCCACCATGTGCAGTTTAATGTGTTAATTACACCTATACAGAACCATTTTTTAAAAAGCAGGCAAGGTGTTTTGATTTCTGGTATCTTTTTAAAGAAATTAAATGTTCTGTAGCATAGCATAACTTTTTTTTGGGGGGGAGAGGCAGTACCAGGGATCGAACAAAGGACCTTGAGCTTGCCAAGTCGCTGAGCTATCTCCCCAGCCCTGCATAACTTTTTTTTCCCATAATTTTATTAAGAAATAAATAACAAGACAGATTCAAATCAAATTGGTAGGTCAGTTCCAATAATTAACACATTGCATATTGCCTTCCTAGTGGTTATTTGTTGTACAAGATGCAGACATGATATCCTATTTACAAACACAATTAGAACAAATCCTTCTATTCCTTAAATTAAGAGAATGTAGCTGTATATCTATCCTAACCATTTTGAATACACAGATACAAAATGGTCATTCATCTATATTCCCTTTTCTTGTTTAGTTCCATCATTTAAATGTTATAGGTGTGTGAACTCAGCAAAATATTCCCAAATAGTCCAGTAGTCCATAATAGTACTGGGTCTTCCATTTGACTGGCAATGTCAGAAGTTGTTGACCTGAGTCCCCTACAGCTCAACATAACACCATGGCTTCATTTCTTCTACTTCATTTTTATACTTTTCTGCTGGATGATTAAGACCAAGATAAAGCAAAACTTATGTAACAAGAATTATAGCTTTTGGATCTGATAAGGTCAGTCAAATCCCCTCAGGATTTATCCTGAGACCCTGTACCTCAGATTGTAGATCCTTTGTATCAGTCATGTGGATGATTCACAGCCAATGCTTGGCCAATTTGCTGTCTGTGAAAGCCTGAGAGAATGTTTTCTCTCCATGTGACTCTCCTTAGGCACACTCTACATCTTTCCTCCTTGGGTCCATAATCTCCTTGGTCAAAAATTTGGGAAACAACTGAGTACATGATGTTACACTACAGGTTCTCATATGTCCTGAGTCTTAATTGACCTTGGAAGGCTAGGGCCAAAATGTTGGCTTTCCTTGTGTCCCTCCTTTTTCTCGAATTTTTGGTCTGCAAACTTAGGTTGTTAACCCTCCAGAAGAGAAGCTTATTGTTATTACCATATAACCGAGGCTGTTGAGCTTAATCTCACTATCTGTCTGAATATTAAACATCTTAGGCATAACATGGAACAGGTATTTTTCATAAAGTATTGATATATTAAAATTTAAGACCCTACAGAATATGACCAATAAAACCTGCATAACTCTTAAGGTACACAAAAATTCTTAACCTTCTACACAAAATTTAACCCTGTACCTATGTGTAATTTTTCATGTAGATTATCATATTTTATTATCAGATTCTCAAAGGGTTTGAAAAAAGAGAAATATTAAAAATCATTTTAAATAATGAAAATTTTAAATATTAAAAATCAAATTCATTATTTAGATGAATATAAATAATGAATTGTCGGGGCTGGAGAGATGGCTCAGTGGTCTAAAGCACCTACTTAGAACAAGCTTAGCAAAGCATCAGGGACCGCAGTTCAATCCCCCAGCACCACATGCCAGCCAGCCCCGCCCCCTGGTGGGCTGAGCTGGCCACACACACACACACACACACACCTCTCTCTCTCTCTCTCTCTCTCTCTCTCTCTCTCTCTCTCTCTCATAAATAAAAAATAAAAAAAAAATTTTTAAAAAAATAATGAATTGTCATCCTCATTAGATTACATGTTTTTCTAAGACCAATTAAAATGAAAATATGTAGATGAATGATACAGCCTAAATGTACCTTCCACTTGTTCAGATCATAGCATGTAACTAACTCAATCTATGCCAATGATGGTGACCCTTTTAGAGCTTTCAATAATAACCAACAGTCGGCTGTGGCACATTTGTTATAGGTTCACCCCCACTATTTTCCTGGGCAATAAACAATTATACATAACAACCTAACAACGATCTGACTTCTCCCTTGTACAAAGAGAGCTATTGTAATAAAGGAGGTGCTGCATCCTGCACAGCCCTCAATGTTCTTGGCAATAACGTGAGAGGACTAAGAAATAAAGATAAGAGACAAAAGGTGAGGTCAGGTGCAGCCCTCTCTCCAAATGCCAGGAAAAGGAACTGCTCAACCACTGTAGCTATTTTATTTACACTCTCAGGAGGTTGGCGTCAATTTCAACCTCTCTGCCTAGCAACTCATCTGCAAGCTGGAACAGCTCATTTAAGCGGCTGGAGGAGCTCATCAGGCTCTGCCTTGCCCCCACACATACAACCAATTTCTAGCTTCAGCAGCCCCCTCCACAAGAGTTTAGACTGGCCCATGATCTCACATGTGCACTTGGAAACACAGAAATCCAATCTAGTGAAAGACTGAGGGCCATGTGTGATTTCTCCTCAGTACTCCAAACCGTCTGGAAATCTACCTGTAGTTCTGATCTTGGGTTCCATGGCCACCTAACATACCAGTATGACCATAAAATTCCCCTCTCTGATTGCTTAAATGGGAGTTTCTATCACTCCCTACAAAAAGACTTAAAATACTATTTACATTGAAAAGAAAACGCTGGGTTCACTTCATATTGGAAAATTATTTATTATGACAAAAATAAAATTGTTGACTTAAAACAAATGTTACACTATATTGCACCATGATTGCAAACGAGCCAAATCCTGTCTACAAGATGAACATTCCAGAGCAAACAGCACTTTTTTTTGTTGGGTAAGTAGGCATGCAAGCAACGCATTATAACATAATTACAGAAATAAAAAATCATGAATACCAGCAACCTAAATATAACATACTAAAGCATTTCACAATAGTAATGAAGTATTAAAATTTTTAAAATGCCATTTAAACAAGCCCACCATTAGAAGAACATGCTTTAAATCATTTGCAAGAAGTGATGTGAATGCACCAAGAATTTGCTTTTAAAATTTCTTTGTTAATGCTTACACACTGGGCCAATGGCACACATTTCAGTTGGTTAGGATTCAGAAGCAGCTCATCGCAACAAGGACATTTTCTTTTCTCTGTACAATACTGGAGGAAGGGAAGGGGCAGAGAGATCTAATTCATTGTTTTGGCCTTCTTAATCCCATCGTCTATTTTGACCAAGCTGATTTGCTTAGGTACTGTTAACCTGAAGCCTGATAGATACACATTTCTATTTCAATCTTTAAATGAGCTTAGATCTAAAAAGAAACACTTTCAAGTAGTTTAACATTCAAAGGCAAGAAGTATTTTCAGTACAGGGCCTGCTGCTTCCTCTATGTGCTCTAAACCCCCAGTTTACAATAAAAGGGCAACATAGGATCACAACCACAACACTCTGATTAGAATAAATCCAAGGACAAGGCTGCAGCTGCTTTGAGGTTTACAACTGTGTTCCACAGAACAGATGATAAAATTTATAATTGTTCCATAACTGAAAAAATCATAACAATCATTTACTGAGCACTTTTAATGAAACACCAGCTAAACTTTTTAAAATTCAAAATTAAAAGTTTTCATAACTATACTGAAAGTTTACTCCAAGAGAATAAAATAGGTGCTTCAAAGTCCCTGAAATTCCTGAGGGAAGAATGTAAGGTTAAAGAGTATAGTCTCTTATGACTAGGGCCAATACATGCAAATAATTCTTATGCAAGTGAGATCAAGTGATAGCCATTCCCTATCTTACCAATACTGATATAAATATATGCAACAGCATAATCTAATCAAACTTATTTAGAATCCTTTCCTTCCCTCTATTTTATGTAATTAATTATTGACTAAGCACCTCTGTGCTTTACTGAAAACTATGCAAATCTGACAAGTCATGTTAGCCCTGCTGGTGGTAAATAATCAAGAAAACAAAATTCCCAAGGAATGTCATTCCTTAGTTGTAAAGTATGTGTATTTCATACACAGCTTGTGTGAGGACAATATTTATGGGACAGTGCAACATCCCACAAACTTGAACAAAGCACCTTGTGGATTAGACAGTGAGGTAATTTTTAAATTAACACTTTAAAAGTTTGTGCGTTAAAACATTACCATTCTTTTAGAACTTTATTTTCTATTCCAAAAGCCATGAATAGGAAACTTCTCTACTTCCAGAAGAAAATGTAAATTACTGTTTTTAAAGAAATGCCAAAAGATGCCTCTATCTGATTATAGTTCAAATTCTAAAACTTTCATCAGCATTCAGTTCTTTGGCCACAATAAAAATAATATAAGCCACTTACAATAAAAGACTAGCATTTTAAGTGCCTTAAATGAGAGAAGAAATTTCTTCTTCCATTCACACTTTCTCTTGTGTCTTTATGAACATATTTCTACTCCAAGTTTTTAATTTCAAATGCTCTGAGTTTATTTCTAGGTATGCCTCTAAACCTCCACAGGAACATTTTCTAAACATTTCACTAAACCATATACATTTTAAAGCCAATGTACACACATTTTTCCCCCTTTAAGTTTAAAACAAAGGGGGGAAGGGAGATAACTGAGTGGCATGAGTGCCTGCCTGGCAAGCACAAGGTCCTGAGTTCAATCTCCAGCACCAAAAACAAACAAACAAACAAAAAACATGTTTAAACCACAGTAGTCAAACCTACTTTTTACATTATCTTTCTCTGCTTAGCTTTGGCCACCTACAATTTTGGAAGGTGAGTGCAGTACTGAGAATCAAACATTAGTGTCATAGATGACAGACAACCACTGTATTATTGAGCCATATCCCCAGCTCTTCTAATTTTTAGAAAGGGTCTCACTATAAATTACCCAGGCTGGCCTCGATCTTGTGACCCTCTTGCTTCAACCTCCTATACAATTCATACAATACTTTTTTTGGAACTTGGACTTTTGAGTTTCAGTCTTCAGATAGCCCTAAATGAATAAGGATTAAATAGTACTGAAAAAACCCGGGATACGAAGCAGTTTCAGGTATATACAGACACTAGTTAAATACCATTATCCTGGTCATTATTATTCTTTTAATAGTGGAAAGTCAAACAGAACAAGAGCTTGGGGTATCATTTTTCTACAGGGAAGAAAATGAACTAATCATTTTCAACCAGCTAGTAAATCCAGGGAAAAAAGCAAGGTGAACTTTCTAAAACAGATTATTTCCAACACCTACTGATGCTTTATAAGCAGTTAAATATTTTCTTAACAATATGGCTTGTTTTCTCTTTTGCACTGTCATTAGCTACTAGTTCATTTTAAAATGAATACTAGTTATTAATTGGTACTTTGAGTGTATTCATATACTAAATGCAGTAATAATAGATGGGAATCAAATAATAAGTTGAATTCTGTATTATATGCATCTTATGTGGGACTTTAAAAATTATTAGTAATAAAGACTCAGAATTTTAAAGCTAAAAGACATGGTATAGCTCCAACTGGCTAAAGTTCCTCACTATGAAAAACAAAAGGCAGCCCATTGAAAATACTTGTCTTAGGTCAACTAGATAATCGATAAATAGGCAAGTTAAGATGCAGTCTATTTCTTCAGAGAACCAAAACAATATTTGATTAGGCACAAGACAGTGTATCTGTCTTGAAATGATTTTTCCCAGACAAAATGGAGAGAAAAAAAAAAAAAAAAACAAGAACAAAAAAACCCTTTTAGAACTAATTTAAAGTTTTACTGGTTCCAAAACCATGGGCTTACAGCCACACTCTCAAAGGTAGTCTTTGAAGATGAGTGTCAATAAAGTTTCTAATCTACAGCCATATACCAGCAGATTCTTCTGATGCATGCTTTTAATTGTTTAAGGTTAATGGGTACCATTCAGAATGATGTCACCTAAGGAACTACATTAGAGTTTTTAAAAGTACTGTTCCACTCAAGAATTTCTCTGATATTTACGTAACTCTTCAGAGACAACTATTAATACCATTGTCTATGACACTGTTTTCATTACAAAACAATGATTTTTCTCTTTAAGGTTTTGATAATCAAACTTAAATTATGCTTAATCAAAATGGCTATGCTACACAGAACACTGCCACTTAAAAATTATTTTAATTAATGAACCTTGTATTATCTTTCCCCCTAAAGAATCTAGAATAAAATTATATCTTTAAGCATACTAACATAAAAACCTAAAAGCAAATATAACTTAATTCTTAGTTCTCAAGAGATCACACATATTAATATTTCAGATCTTTAGGAATTAATTATACTAACAATAAAAATATTCAGTAAATTCCCTAAAAAAACCAAAAAAAAGTCATTCTAGAACAGTTCTCAAAATGTTTTCAGTAAGAATGCCTGGGTTAAATGAGGAACATAAAATGACTAGAATTAAGAAAAATGCCATATTTGAACTTGGCATGGTAGCTATACATTTTAGTTATGTCAAAAATATTTCAGTTAAAATTTAATGTCATTAAAAAATAAAAAAAAATCAATGTCATTTTTGAATTAAAAATGAAATCTAGAGTAATTTAAGGGAAACATGGTGGGTTGCTTGCCTTCTACCTATTAGGAACTTTGTTTTTTGGGTTTTTTTTGGTGGAACTGGGGACTGAACTCAGGCCCTCTACTGAGCTATCTCCCCAGCTCCCCTATTAGGAACTTTGCTAGGTAAAATGTAGAACTGAAAGAGAGGGTAACACTCGAATTATTCCCTTCCTGAACTACTTAGCAGCTTCTGACTCTAAAGAATAGGTGTTGTACACAATTGAGAAATTATCTCAAAATATGAATGAAGGCACTAATCACATACTTACACTTGCATAAGATATTTGTCTTATAAAGTTGGCTAATTTGCAATAAATGCCAAAATCAATGGCTCTGTATTAGATGCTTGCTTGGGTCAAACAATCTCTTGGAGCAAAGGACAATCAACTTTCATATGACTGTAACAGAAAAGATCTGAGGAAAACCTTTTAACTTTTTAAAAAATCTGACGAATTTTCCAATCATTGGCACAAAGTCTAGTTCAATGGCAACTCCAGCCTCAATAAATGCTAACACACATCACTTCTAATGCAAAAGTAACAGAATTTAAAAAAAAAAAATCAATAAATGAATTGTATTTAAAACAAATAGGATATTTGAGTCTATTCTAGTAGCTGTTTGACAAAATACAATTGACTATTAAAAACACTTTCAATATAATGCTGATGTGGTAATATAAAAAATAATCATATAAGAATTAAACTGAACCAGCCACTCTTATTAGATACAAGAAGGCAGATAATTATTTTATAAGGAAATACTGGAGGATAAAATATATTTTCTCAGAACAAACTTACAAGAATTATCCTTAGTATTTATGGTAAACAATAAAACCAAGGAGAAATTCAGGCAAAATGTGCTTTAGGTAAATGGTATTTTCTTAAGTCTCCCCCCACCATTTCACACACACACACACACACACACACACACACACACACACACCCCACAAAGCATTCATATTGATTTATAGCTGCTTTTCTCTTACATTCTTGATTATTGTTATATTTAAAACAAAGTTAAACTTAGCCGGCAACTTATATACAATCACTAAAAAAAAAAAAAAAAAGAATCAAAATGAAGGTAAACTATTTTCCAAAGTCCAGAAAGTTTTCTTCTGGCATCTTGTCTTTCCAGGGTAGGCTACAACTAAATGGAAATCAGAAAAATGTTGTCAAATTCTACTAAATTAATTCACATAATAAACCAAGAACATCTGAAAACAGACCAAATTCCTATCAATTTATACATAAAATATTAAAATGAAAATGTCACTTGATCCAAATACTGCATAAAATGAATTACTATTCTCTATACATATCCCTTTCATTACAGCAAAATTTTACTTGAAATAAATAGCACTGAAAATACAGTATTGTCTTCCTTCTTAACTTAAGGTATGTATTGTTTAGATTATTTTTCGTATTAGACAACTGCCTCAAAGTTTTTAGTAGTATCCAATAAGTAAGCATTTGATAGATTA
The DNA here is from genome assembly GCF_000260255.1 of Octodon degus. Classification (NCBI taxonomy): domain Eukaryota; kingdom Metazoa; phylum Chordata; class Mammalia; order Rodentia; family Octodontidae; genus Octodon; species Octodon degus. The sequence continues at coordinate 3,592,945 of NW_004524796.1, read as the reverse complement.
TGACTTCTCCATTTTATTTTTTTAATTTGTAAGTTAAGATACTAATTTTAAATGTCATACTAATATTCTAAAAAGGTTAGATTTAGCAATTTTCTATATGATTTTAGAATGCAAAGTATAATCACAAAAATGAGAACTGCTTCCAACCACAAAAAGATTTAAGAAAAGCCACATGGTTTTTTAAGTAATATAGCATTGGTTCAAAAGTGCTGACACTTTTGCTTCATGTACTGCCCAAAGCAGAAGTGGTAACTCTTGCAAGTAAAATAGCTGAAGTTTTGCTGTGTAACAAAGTTGTTTGCAAATTAATAGCAAAATATATTTTAAGCATATTTTTAGTTCTGGTATGGTATAATAACTTGATAGTTATGTATGCTTTGAATAACGTGACATTCTTTTTAAAAATACCAGATTATCCAGCAATACCTACTATCAAAGCTGGGTTCTCAAATATTTGACCTTGATTAGTTTTTGACCAAAGCTTACAGGTAGAAAATGAACTTAATTCCTTTGGACAAACAGCCTACTTAATTTTCATATTAATAGCAACTTAAATTATGCCATGACATGCAATAATATGAGGGAAATTTAATGGCAAGTATTTATGATGTTTAATTTTAATCTTCCTTATTAACCTTCCAGGCAGATTTCTTTCTTTATAATCAATTTTGTTCAAAAGATAGTTATGGAGAGAGTATATTTTGTGTTGGAGAGGTTCAAAATATTGGGCTTTCCATTACTACTCTGTGAGACCATCACTAACTAGGAGAGAGAGTGGGTTGTAGTCAAGAACTGAAAGAAACTGGTCATAAGGGTTAGAACAATGCTTCTGAAAACATTATACATATGACAAACATATTTTTACAAGGCAGTCACTGAATAATTAGAATAAGCAGTCAGAAGAATTCTGTTGTCGAAAATATACATAATGTTCATCCAACTGAAGTTTAGTGCATTTTAAAAAAAAGTTAAGAAAAAAATCTTTTATGTTCCAGGTCAGCTGCACTTGATTCAAGTGTTGCTTATAGAGGTTTGTGTTGTTATAAATTAAACATGCTGCTGCCTCAGCAGCCAAAGATACTAGGAAAAATGTCCATGTCACAGAATAAATAGAAGAGTCTCTTTCAAGCAAAAAAGTTATCTCACACCAATTCGGGAAGTCATCCACTCCAGACCTTGGCATAACCTAATCCAAAAAAAAAAAAAAAAAAGAAAAGAAAAAGCATTTTCAAAATTAAGAACTTTATGATTAAACACTAAAAAGCATTACTAGTTTTAAGCCTTACTTAAAAGCATGAGCCAAAGGTGTACATGTAGCTACTAAATTGTACACCACTAAGAGAAAAACTAACAAGTTAGGTAATTTAACAAAGTTCCAAGACACAAACTGGGTAACCCACTCATAAGGTCATTTTCTTCTTGGCCTAATACCCACTTCCAAATTCTCAGGAAAAGAAGAAAAGACTAAGACGCTATTTGTCTTAAGCACTTCTCGTCTGAAAAAATGCCTCCCCAAACATTCCTGAGAATAAGAGATACACTGTTGTGATAAGTTGGCAACGTAGGTTTAAGTCCTTGCAGAAAATGTGTAAATTTTTTAAACCTTCTTTAATTCAGATAAGGTAGTTTTCTCTTAACTGACAAATGATTAAAGTAACACATGAAAAATAAAAAAAATTTGCACTGTAGAAACTTACTTTAAAAATTATTTCCCTTTTTTTGTTATTCATTATATTTTCATTTTTAATGTAAATTATAGTCAGTAATTTTGCTTACTAAAATGATTTCAACCTCCTGACAATATAAAAATATTTTTTTTAATTTAGAACAACAATAAAAAGAGTAAGAGCAAGAAAAGAAAATAAGTTGGCCTAAAGAGGAAAGAAATCTGAAGCCATAATTTCAAGACTAACACTTACCCTTCTCCTGTTAAAGCACAGCAGGACTGAATGTGCCATGGATGATCCTTAATTGAACTAAGAGTGAGGTATTTAGAGATTTCAGCAGCAGTCATGCACCCCTTCATATCCTGTTTGTTTGCAAAGATAAGCACCGCAGCCTTTCTTAAATCCTGCAATCAACAAGTATTTATATGTAAAATATCATAAGTCAAACTGAATGAATGAAGCAGGATGATAAAACATACTCAGCTGGACTGTTCAATTAAATACCCCTATTTTAAACTAACCAGAGGGTCAGTGAGCTAGCTCAGAGGACTAAGCACCAGCTTAGGCAAGCTCAGGAACAAGGGTTCAATCCCTGGCACCACATGCTGCACCAGCCATGTCCCCAAGCATGCTGAGCCGGCGACCGAGTCTGACCATGGTGGCATGTGCCTGTGATTCCAGCGCTGGGGAGGCTGAAAACTGGAGGATCACTATGAGTTTGAGCTGCGTAATGAGACCCTGAACAAACTTAAAAAAAAAACAAAAACAAAACTTAAAAAAAAGTGACCAGGTATTAACATTTAATTTTGAAAATGTACTGAAATAAAAATAATCTCAAGCACATTTGAATGATTCACTCTAACAAAAGCAGGTGAACACAAGCCAGGTATTTAAAAGTGGAGCTAAAGGAGTCAATTTAAGAAAGAAAAAAGTGAACTCAAATCATTTCATTTCAGTGGTACTAAGGATCACACCAAAGGCACTGTGCATGTTGGGCAAGATTTTAACAATGGGCCAGACTACTGACTCATCATTAAGCCCAATGTGCAGTATGGTATTATGCTGCCAAATACTACAGAGTTCTCCAAAATTTAAAATAGAATGCCAGAAGTGGGAAGCGAACAATACTTAATCTTTGTATAATATCAGCTCACTGATTAATGTTCACTGCACCCCAGAATTGTTTCCTTTTCTTTCTTTCTTTTAGTAACTGGGTCTTGTTATGTTTTTCACAATTCTCTTGGACTCCTGAGTATCTAAAATAACAGGCCTATGCCACGTGCTTAGCCTGCACTGTTCTTGCTACGTAAACACTGAAAATAATGTAAATATTCATTAATAGAACTGATTGCTATGGAATACTCTATCACTAAAAGAGATGAATTAAAGTTGTACAGGTTGACATGGCTAAATCTAAATGTAAAAAAGTACAACTTACAGAAAGACAAATAATTTTATGGAAGGTTTTAAGAACACAGAATATCATTAATCTATATAATTTATATTAAAACGTAACACAAAAATCATCACTACTTACAAACTGCCTACCTCTGAGATAACTCAGAGAAGTTAAAAAAAAGTCAGATCTAAAGGTGTTGCTTCAAACCTAAAAATGAACTGAACATGGTGGTACACGCCTGTAATCCCAGCACTCAGGAAGCTGAGGTAGGAAGATTGCCATGAGTTCGAAGCCAGCCTGGCCTACATAGGGAAACCTTGTCTCAAAACAACAAACAAAGAATAACAATCCCAGGGGTGGGGGTGGGGGTGGGGGTGGGGATGGGGGTGGGGTGTAAAAGCTTCTAAAATAACTAAGATTATAGGCATGCAACACTTTGCCTGGGCAGTGAATACATTTTATTGTCTGACTTTCTGTGTCTCTCCAATACACAGAATTAAATGATTTCAAATTATTCATTAAGGAACTTTTGAAAAGACATTTAACATAACACATTAATCTTTTATTTAAAAAAAAGCAAAGTCAAACTATACATATCTTATTCTATTACTTTTTAAAAGATTTGCCTTCAAAATTTACCTCATGAGCCAACATTCTGTATAATTCTTCTTTCGTAATTGCTAGTCGCTCCCTGTCAATGCTGTCGACTACAAGAATGATGAACTAGGAGATAATTTAAAAAGAAAAAAATTCAATGATTCTAAGAAATTCAATGATATTGAGAAATTTTCTGTAAAATTTGATATGTCTTCACAATGGTGTTATATAATATGGAATATAAGATATATATAATCCAGGCCGGGGAGATGGCTCAGTAGGATAAGCGCTTGACTGGCAAACGCAAGGATCTGAGTTCAATCCCCAGTTCCGCAAAAAAAAAAAAAAGATATATATAATCCTATGTTAATAAGAAAATTGTAACATAACCTCAATAAATAAAAACTGACCAAGTTTACTTTTCTTAAAGAAAAGTGCTACCTACCACTATATAATATTTCATTTTAAAAATGGATAATAAAAGCTAACATTTAAAAATAAACAGTAATTTAAATAACATTCTAAAACGTCAAAGTACTCTTATTATTTAATAATTGCTAATGGATTACTTAAGTATAAGATAGTTTGCCTGCTGGAAAGAAAAAGATAAATACATTTTTTAAAAACTAATGAACAAGACATTTTTACAAAACAAGTACAAATACTAAAATAAATAAATATGCTGAATTGTATATATCAGCATTAATATGTGAAAAAGATGCAGGTGAAATTAGAGAAAGGCTGGAGAAACCTGTTGATGGAGGTATACGAGAAAAAAAAACCCAGGATATGCACATCAGAAAAATTAAATACATAAAGCCAAGTTTGGTAAGTAAAAAGATTTGCTGAAAAAGAGCATCTTATGAAGAATTAAACATCTCATGCAAAGATGTTAAAACTTTTAAAACTTTTAAAAATGAGACTAAATAGTGCTAAATGTTTTATATATTGGGAAAGTGACCCAAAGGATAGAATCAAGTTCCAGAGATGACTTTAAAATTAGGGTGAGTAAACAGTATAAATCAAGAAGGGTTTAGAAAGAAATAAAAGAAAAAAAATCATAAAGAACAGAATATTGAGACGGTGCCAAGTTAAAGAAGAGGACAGTGTCAGGAATTATCCCCTGCAGTTCCCTGTATTAGAACAGACACACTATAGTTACTGCCTGTCACCTCAACAGGAAGAATCTTCAAAAAGCAAGATGACAAGTATGAAAAAAGTAATGAGTGAAACACTACATACATTAAGTTCCTACCTGGAACCTGAGGTTATGAATGCTATGTTCCATGCTGGTATTCAGCAAAATCTTTTCTTTGTAGTAATTACGATGCTCTTATTGAAATAGTTTATTAAAAGAACATCTTGTGCAAATAACATCCATAATTACTCTCTTTCTAAACCTAGGCTAAGTCTTCTAGAGTTTGAGCAATTTCAAAAACTAGCACTTGAAATGTTGCAAGTATGGTATACATGAATCATCCAGAATAAACTTTGATGCATCATGAAAGATAATTGCTATTTTCAGAACTAGAATTAACTGTGAACTTTTAAAAAAGTACTGATGCTATTTAAATGTCATACCAAAGTGTTGGCTTCTCAGTCTCTTCTGCCTGTCTGTACCCTCTCACTCAAGTAAAATAACCCAGTGCTACTCCAAGAGCTGAGTGTCTGTCATGTGTCATCTGGTTTTACTACTGACACACAGCACTCGAAAATGTACAGGCACATATGACATTACAACACAAATTCAGGAGAACATGTCTTTAGTGTAAGAAGCCAACTTTGTGCTTCAGAACATCTTTGCCTTATATCCTCTTTCATCTCCAATTTTTAAAAGGTTTCATTTTTAGAAAAAATACATAGAGGTAATTGGTTAGGTGCACTTCTTTCTCCCTACGGCGAAAAAATACTTGGATGGAATTGTACACTAGAATTCTCAAACATAAACTCTCAACATTGCATGATCTTAAGATCTGTCTCCCGGGGCTGAGGAGATGGCTCAGTAGAATAAGTGCTTCCCTGGCAAGTGTAAGGGTCTGAGTTCAATCCCTGATTCCGAAACAAAAAAAAAAAAAGATCTGTTTATCAAAATATAAAAACAGAAATAGAACATAGATCACATTTATTCCTCAGGCTGGGTTTGAACTAACAAAAAGGTGACAGAGACTATGAGGATGGTCTACAATTTTAATTCTATTAAAATAGGAATCAAAATTCTGAATTGCTATTTGTAAAGCCTGTATTACACCTAAATATCTTATACTTCCTCTAATCAGGCCATCTTACAAAGTTTTGAGATCTTGGGAAAAGCTAATGTAATTTCTCAGAGTGTCAGATTTATCTAATTTTTAAGGATATTATAGTTACTGTAGCAATATACTCATGCAGCCTAGCCAAAAGTATGCATTCAACTAATAACAGCACTCCGTATACTTCCAAAACTTCAGAAGTCATCATAGCATACCTCTGTGTTTGAGTAATATGTGTTCCAGGATGACCGCAGTGATTCTTGTCCTCCAATATCCCACATAAGAAAATGAGTGTTTTTCACAACTATTTCTTCAACATTGCTTCCTATAGTTGGAGAAGTATGAACCACTTCATTCATTAAGCTGTTGAAAGATAGGCACCATCAGAACATTTTTGGCTATACTGAGAACTTGAACACTTTCTTCTTTTGGTGGGGTTTTGAAGACAGGGTTTCAGCACACAGTCCAGGCAGGCCTTGAACTCACAATGGTCCCTCTGCCTGACCTTCCCAAGTGCTGGGATTTCAGGTATGTGTCACCACACCCAACTTTTGAAGCAAATTTTAGCTCTGTATTTTTAAGATGAATAAAATTTTCTTATTTCTATCAACGATAAGACTTCTTAGCTAGGAAACTGATTTTTTTTTTCTTTTTGGCAGAACCAGGGATTGAACTCAGGCCCTTGGGTTTGCAAAGCAAGCACTTATTCTACTGAGCCATCTCCCCGGCCCCAAAATTGTAGAATTTTTTTTTTTTTGGGGGGGGTATGTGATACCAGGGATTGAACTCAGGACCTTGTGATTGTTAGGCAAGCACTTCTTCCACTAAGCTAACTTCCCAGCTCTTTCTCCCCCCTCCCCCGCTTTTTTTTTTTTTTGGTGGAACTGGGGATTGAACTCAGGCCACTGTGCTTGCCGGGCAAGCGCTTATTCTACTGAGCTATCTCCCCGACCCTCAGAAACTGATTTTTTGGAGGAGTTTTTCTGAGTTAGGGTTTCATTAGGTAGTCCATGTTGGCCTTGGACTTTGTAGGCCTGGCTGGCCTCAAACTCAGTATCCTCCTAATCCAGCCAATGGATTGAACTACACATAATATGGACAGAAGAAGGGAGCACTGTGGTGTGATGCTTATCAGTTAGATGAGAACCCATGCCCTACTCTGTGATGCCCGTATCACAACGTAGCAACCACTGGGTACTTGGCTATGAAGGACATCTTTGTTAGGATGTTTGGTAAGAAAGTAGAGAATTAGCCATAAAACTTAATTCAAGCTTATTAATTAAAACTTAATTCAAGCTTATTAAATAATACTAGAGTCTTACAAAGATAAGGCCATGGGCAAATTAAAATTTCACTTAAAAGGCACTATAAATATTTTCACAGTTCTGATGTTCACACCACTTTTACTATCATAAACATTTGGTTGAGTCACATTGTGACTCACTGAACTCATATGTGTTTGCTGACAATTCCAATAGTGTTGGAATTGAAGAGACAACCTCCTCTTGGGTCCTCCCCCCCGCCTTTTCAGGGGTGAGGGCACTGGGGTACTGAGTGAAATGCAGGGCCTTATGCATAGTCAAGGACTCCACCACTGAAATACATCCCTAGAATTCTCTTGAATTTTTTTTGAGACAAGAGTCTCACTATGTAGTGCAGATTGGCCTTGAACTTAAAACAATCCTCTTGCCTCAGCATCCCCAAAAGGGATGACCTTGAATTTTATATATATTTTTAAAGCTATGTGCCAAATGATTTTAGTAAAAAATGAGACAGTTTCTGAAATGTTTGTATTTGCTGCTTAAAGGCTAAGTCATATTAAAATATTCAATGACCAATTAAAGTGGTCATAGCTATTTGACTTCAAAACAATAAACCATCAGGAAATAACATTTTTAGCAAAGTACCTGAAAAATAGGTCATACATTGGCATTATGTGAGTATTTCTGGTGAGGTTCCCAGACAAAAGATAAGTAGTAATGTATTTCTCTCAAAGTCTCCAACTTCTTCTTTTTGCAAGCTAGAAAAGCACTATTTCGAATGTCATTACTTGTCATTACAAGTCTGGCTATGTTAAACAATTCCAAAGCTATGAGTCAGGGAAACAACAGCTTCCTAGAGATATTAACCTATTTACGTTTATTTCAGTGCAGGAAGAACTACATGAAACCCTCTTTATCATCGCACCCAGCACTGTAATTTGTGCTTTATGTTAGTTTTCTATTAATTATTTCCATCAAAGTCAGAAAACAGTGAGTATCTGTGAAGGCTTAAAAAACATACATGTCTATTCACTTCTTTTGTAAATTTTGTTTGGTAAAATGAGAAAAAAGTTTATGTTTTTCTATCACCTTACAAGAGGAACAGCATTTCATCTTATATAAATGGTTTCAAGAATAAAAAAACTATTAAGTAAGCACCAATACTTACAATTGATAAAGAATGGTGGTTTTCCCTGCATTATCCAGTCCCACTATAATTACTTTGTGTTCTGCAAAAAGGAAAACCAGAAACATTTAATACTATTGCATAATTACAATTGCAGGCTTTCAGCAATGATTATTAGTTAGCTTGTTAATGAGAATTATTTAGTGGGTACTGCTGAGCTAAAATAAAATAAAGAACTAAAAAAAGTAATGAAAGAAACTATGATGCTAAGGACTTGGCTAAAGGAAGGCATCTATTATGATGCTCTCAGCCCAATTCTCTTGTAAAGAACGTGAGAAACAGAGAACTTGGGTTGGGAGAGGGGGATCCACACAGTAATATACATTTAATGAGCTCTACCTGCTTTGCTTGCCAGCTTAAGGTCTCTGTTTATGAAGCTGGCTATAAGTCACATTGTTTTCACATGTAAAGTTTTCCTTCTTGCAATGTACCAGGACTTTTTTTCTTCCCTTCGCTTAAAAATCCCTCATTCAGAGCTGAAAACTGCTGGAGGTACTCGCCAGATAGCTTAGTGGCCTGCTTAGGTAGATGCAGGGGAGGGGTTTCGACACCCAGCCTGCAGCACCACCACCACCCTGCCCACCCCTGGAGCAAGAGACTGGGCGTGGACTGGTCATGGTGGCACGTGCCCATGATCCCAGCGTTTGGGTGGCTGAAAAACAGGAAGGATCACTATAAGCCCAATCTGTGTAGTGAGACCTTGTAAACCCTGTAGTAAATAAATACATTAAAAAAAAAAAAAAAAAAAAAACACTAAAGGCATTTCCCTGTCACCAAGACACACATACTCTCAGTTTTTCTTTCCTTCCAGTAAATCTACAGAAATAAGATAATACTTGGTCTTTAGTATTATTTTCTATATAAATTCTACAATTTTTCTGAGCAGATACTACTTTCACTTTGTACAATAAAGTCCTCTTCTATGATTTGCTCCTCCTGGGCAATGCACTAACAGTCACTTTTAGCAGTTGATAAAGCTATTCTTCTCTGTCAAGTGGTAGAGATTTTTTGAATGCAGAAGAGAACACGCCCACATATTCTCTTTTTTACATTTTAACCTACACAGAGTATATCAAAGATTCCTTTTCTCCAGGGTAGAATTGATTTGAAAAGCTACTAGGTAACTTTACCAGGCAATGCTAATAAAGTTGCCAAAAGAATTACAAGCAGTCAATCCAAAATCAGTAATTTGGCACATTCCATCCACACTGGAATTTTGTATTGCTTGATAAACTGAGAAATGACAAAATTCTGATAATACATCACACTAAATATCAGGTCATGCTCCTATTAAGTGTTAATACTCTGCCATCCAAATGAAAACGAGAGGTCATAGTACACAGACTAGTTCTGGAGCTGATGAAACATCTTTTTATCTTTTAATAACCCTATAATGCACTGCCTATAATACTGAGAACAGCGGGGCTGGTGAGATGGCTCAGTGGTCTAAAGCACCTACTTTGAACAAGCTTAGCAAAGCATAGGGACCATGGTTCAATCCCCCAGCACCACATGCCAGCCAGCCCTGCTCCCTGGTGGGCTGAGCTGGCCACACACACACGCAAACACACACACACACACAAATAAGTAAAATTAAAAAAAAAAAAAGTACTGAGAACAGGGAGCCATGGTCCACTGGAATCACTATTTAACTATGGCAGATCCTGCTTTGTAAAATAAAGCAAAACTCAACCACTGTAACTGTCCCTCTCTAATTCTTTTAGTTCATATCCCCTAATTTCTTTCTTTTCTTTTTCTTTCTTTCTTTTTTTTTCAGAACCGGGGATTGAACTCAGTCCCTTGCGCTTGCCAGGGAAGCGTTTATTCCACTGAGCCATCTCCCCAGCCCCCATACCCTCTAATTTCTAAGAAGCAAATTCTGAAATGTGTACTTTGTTCTTCTTATGAACAAAAGCTAATCAGCAAAAGAACAAAAAGAATGTTTGGGACTAGGTATTCTAAATTTGGTAACAAATTTAAATTCCACTGCCCAGCATCAAGATATCAAGATGTCCTGAAGCAGTGACGAAGAAGTCACTTACCTAAAAGTCAGCAAAACACAGGTGCAGATACTCCTGAAAGAGTGTGCAGACAGCACCAGATGGCTCACTGTGGAGTCAACTCATGAGAATACCTGAGGCCATTTTCAAGCAATCTTGCTTCACATTTTGTGTCATGTTGATGATTACAATATTTAAAGGCTTGATGGGAAAACATAAATAATGCATCATTTTGAAAGGTTGGTCCCAAATGTGAACTAAAGGTGGGCAGCATTTGGATTTCACTGAAGTTTCGTGAAGTTTCAAATGTCTGATAAGCTTAAGGTAGGATTCCAACTCCTCCTTTCCTCCACTCCACCAATGACAGGGAATTCAGACAGGTAGAACAAAATATACAACTTCAACTCTGTCTTGTGGTGAGGGTGTTCAAAATTATGCTTAGGATAAAATGTGACCTTACTTCTGAAGTTAAAACTATCATCTGTAATCTGAACTCATATATGTGTAACACAAATTTAACAGAAAAGAACAGCTACATGCTTTACTGAAGCATACAATAAGGGCTTATTTTTACAGCTATATTATAAAAAAATTTTAAAATCATCTATACAGTAAAAATAAAAGCATATTCAAAGGTCAACCACTAAGCACCAAGCTAAAAACGAAGCTGTGTTTTGCTGCTTTTTGCTGCTACTTAAGTAGGTCAATGACCAAAGATTTCACTTTACATATCCTAATTAAGAACCTTTTTTGGCCTTTCAAGGAACAATGAGAAAAATATGGATAGTGACATGCAAAATGTGATTAAAATATATGGCGAATGTTACCATTCAAAAAAAACATTACCATAAAAGACACATTTCCCGGGCCGGGGAGATGGCTCAGTAGAATACGCACTTGCCTGGCAAGCACAAGGGCCTCAGTTCAATCTCCGGTTCCGCAAAATAAATAAATAAATAAATAAATAAATAAATAACACATTTCCATTAGTCTCTCTCAAAATACATCATTCTCCCCCACTTCAAACACACTTATCCTATTGTCCTTGCCACTTTCTGAAGCAATTGTGGAAGTCTTCTTCCCCATCTCTCAAAATTACAGTGAATGTCCCACTGTCCAACCAAAAGGCAGGTTCTTAAAACCATACAGTGTGTTCTCATGCGCTTTATTCAGTGATATGGCACCATGTGGCTTGTGGTTCTTTCCTGAAGTCAAAATGTCTAAGAAAGGTAAACATTTCAATTGATTCAGGCTATCAGGACAGCACACAACACAGCAACAAAAGATACAAAAGAAAATTTCCAAAACTGTTTTAAAAAGGGGCAAGAATGACGGAGTAAATGTGTTTGGAGGAAGAGGGAATATCCTGAGAGGGATTAATAGAAACATCTTTTATTGTAATAAATACATTTTAAAAATTCAAACATTCAGTGTATTTTTCAATCACATACTGTGTATGTGGACACTCTTCACTAAAAGGGAAAAAACTGAATATGTTGTTTTAAATAGTCACTAATGTCTATATATGATAAAGGACAAAAATTAATGACACAGTGTTGTACTGTGTTTTTAAAAATGCATATCAAAAACACAACTACTATTGGGTAGAGTTATATGAGATTGCTTGATGTTAATAAAGGGCCCTCTACCTTTAAAAACAAAACTGCATGCTCCTGTACTTCTATCTTTTTTTCTGTCACAGATAACAAGGTGTTCATATTACCTCATATTATACACTAAAGCACCCACAAAAATCAACTGAACTATAGTGCTTCAGTGTCAGAAAGATGTTCTGTAAAGCTGCCTTAGTATAAATGATTTCCTTCATATGCAACAGTTTAGAGCAGGTGAGAAAAGACACTTGCTTGTCTTTTTTGTATTACTCATCAATAACTTTCATTATGCTGAACTAACAGTTAAAAAAAATTAAAATATCACTTATGCCTCAACTACACACAAGAAGGGAATGCCACAAAATCAAATTTTAAGTGCTGACAACACCAAATGAATGAACATTAGGCATTTACCATCATTTTTTTCTAACAGAGTAGGGATAGAGGTTTCTAGTTCACTAGAACTGGAATGTCTAAAGTTATGAGGAGCAAAATATATGAATATAAATCTTTACAATTTTAACCAAACCTCAACACATACATAAACATACATTCTTTACTTCTAACCCCTCAAACTACTTTCAATAAAAGCTAAATATTTAGCTAAGTGGCTGAAATAGTCCATGTCATCTAGTGTTAAGCAGGACAAATAAAACACCTTTAGGGGGTGGAGATATGGCTTAAATGCCTGCCTGGCAAGAGCAAGGTCCTGAGTTTGGAACCTGGTACCATTAAAAAACAAAAGAGTCAATTTAAACTTTGAAGACAGAAATTAAGCATTTTTTCAAAAGCATTATTAAAGTCAATTTTCTGTCAGATAACAAGGTGTTCTCATGCTTAGGATAGGAATGTTTATATTAGGAATGTGCTACGTATACTTTAAAATCTTTGTGGAAACCAAGAAAATTTTAGATTTAGCCATCATCATAATCATTAAGGTCAGTGAATTAAAATTTTTCAGAGCTAAGCCTTCACACCGTTAGAGTTATCCAGGAATCACATTTCACCACAAATACCCCCATAAAGGGCTGGGATAAAATTCTTCCAGTGCAGCTTTGTTGTTCATCTGCAGAGCCCAACACAAGCCATGTTTATTTATACTAAATAAAGAGAAAAATCAATCTCCAAGTCTGTTTAATTTTGATGCAGAAATGTATCTACAGTCTTGGCTATAAAAAATGTTAGTTTTTTCAATTTCTTTACAATATGCTTTTTAAAAAAAGTACATAAAGAAAGACTAAACAAGAACTCAAGATTTTTTGTTTTTGTTTTTGTTTTTGGCAGAACAGGGGATTGAACTCAGGCCCTTGTGCTTGCCAGGGAAGCGCTTATTCCACTGAGCCATCTCCCTGGCCACACTGGAAATATTAGGTCCCTGTGAAAACTCTACTTCAATCCTTAGGATCATTCCAAAAAAGGCAGAAAAAAAAAAAAAAAAAAATTTTTTTTTTTCATATACTCCATTCCTGGGCCTGCCAGTCCAGCCCCACCCCAGGGCACCCTGAGTTGGCAATTGAGACTGGGCATGGTGGTGCAAGCCTATAATCCCAGCTCTTGGGAGGCTGTAAACAGGAGGATCACTAGGAGTCTAATCTAGTACTGAGCCCCTGAACACCCTGTAGACCCTTCCCTAAAAAATAAAAAAAGAAATTTAAATTAAAAAAGAAATTTAAAAAGAATAGCTTATTAGGTAAAAGAGAAACAACCTGGCAAACAGTAAGATTAAATACAGGTAAAACAAGACAAGTGAAGAGTCTAAGTAAGCCCCACTTAATGCACACTGTAAGGTCACAGGCCAGGCTGAAGAGAAGTGTCTGAAGCTATAGTTCCTCAATGCATAACAAGAGAATACAACATAGTTTCCAGAAAATTCAAATGCTGCCCTCAGGTAGGTTATGGTTTAAAAGGCAAATGTAGCCAGTGAGACAGCTTAGTAGAATAAGTGCTTGCCCAGCAAGTGCAGGGTCCTGAGTTCAATCCCCAGCACTGCAAAAATACAATACAGTACAATACAATACAAGGCAAATTTTTAAGAGGCAGAAACAATCTAGGTTTTTAAGCTTGTCTGATTAAAGTCATAGTTTAAAACTATATTTTATACGATGACCTAGTACATACACAACTGAAGTTTCACAGAACAATGCCTTTATGAATTATATTCAGATAGTTTCTACTTTAGGAGGTTCATTCCTATTTTACATGCTGGTCCTCATAAAGCTCACAATGTAATGTATTAATGATTTATGCTGGACAGTTTGGGGGAAAGTCTGGTTTAAGAAATACAATTTAAAAAAACAAACTGGGTGAGTACAAAAACATGAAAAATGCTGAAATCCAAGAAGCTCAATAAATTTCAAATAGGAAAAATATAAGGAAAAAGCAAAGCTGTGTAGGTACAGAATGGCTAATTTCTTGAAAGCCAAATGAAAGGCGAAAGGAACAAGAAGAAAAGGTCAGACTACGTGGCAATAAAGATACAAATACTAATTGAAAAAAAAAAAAAGAGGCTAAAAAAATGAAAACTTTGCATACAAAAAAAAAAAAAAAACAAAAACAAAAAAAAAAAACTACCTAGGATGCTATATTCAGCAAACATGTACTTTAAAACTTTTTTTTGCGGAACTGGGGATTGAACTCAAATCCTTGTGTTTGCCAGTCAAGCATTTATCCTATTGAGCCATCTCTCCAGCAACATGTACTTTTTAAGAACAAAAACAAAGTACTTTTTCTGATAAAAGAATAATCATCAACAGAATTGCAGTACAAAAAATGTTAAAGAGTTCATGTGCTTTAAAGACTTGCGGGGAAAAATCAGAAAAGTCGAAAAGGGCTAATAAAATATCAATAAAGGCAAATGGGACAAAGAAAAGACAAATGGTGCAGGCCACACAATAAACTGTAACATACAGCCATACCCACAAACTCCACCAAGCATTCCAATTAAAGGGTAGAGAATTTCTCAACACTTTTTAAAAAAGCAAGTTCTCTGTAAGATAATAAATCACAGAAAATCTAAGACTACTACAATCATCTTAATTATACATCACCCACAAGTATAGAATACACATTCTTCTAAAATAAAACAGATCTAGACACGAGTATCAACGACAAAACCAGGAATAGTGTTGCACGCCTGTAATGCTAGCACTCAAGAGGCTGAACAGGAATTGAAGGCTGGCCTGAATCACACAGTAAGATCCTGTCTCAAAACATGGACATGTAGACACACATAGTCTCAACAAATTTACAATAAAATAGAAAACCACAAGACAATTATAGTAGGAACTAAGCTCAAACTATTTAAAAAAAAAAACAAATAGGGGTTGGGGAGATAGCTCAGTAGAATAAGCGCTTGCCTGGCAAGCGCAAGGGCCTGAGTTCAATACTCGGTTCTGCAATAAATAAATAAATAAATAAATAAACAAATACAACATCTGCACACTAACAGAAGCACAAACCATAGCTCTTAAAAGACATTGTTAAAAAGTAAAAAATATTTAATTAGATATTAAAATGAAGCACAATAAAATGTGTGTAATATGCTTAAGCCATATGTAAGAGGGACATTTACAGCTCTGAAATATTTAAATCTGATAAAGGAAAACAGAATAACACAATGGTCCACTCTTGACAGGCTAGGTAGTAAAAGCAAGTAAGTCCAAAGTAAATAGAAGAAAGGAAATAAGTAACAAGAATAAAATAGAAAACAGAAAACTGATAAAGGAAAGTAAAATCTATTGCCTTTTTTAAAAAGATAAAGTTGGAGGCCTCTAATTATTAGCCTCCAAAATTTACCATCAAGTTAATAGTAATGAGATGGTATAATATGACCTACAGACAGACTGATGCAAAAGAAAACAGAAATAAGACTCATATTTATATGACCACCTGAGTTTAAAGAAAGGCTTCATCCATTTTGAGGGGAAAATTCTTCAGAAAATTATGCTGACACAAGCAGATGTCCAGGGGGGGGGGAATGAAACTCAATCCCTGGTCACATCATAATCTAAGAGTAATCTGTGGTGGTCACAGAGCTAAAGTGTACAGGCCTGAGTTTCTAGGAAGGGAAAGAAAGTTCTTTTTTTTTTCTTTTTTTTCTTTTTCTTTGAACAATAAGACTTCACCAAAATTAAAAATTTCTTAGCACAATCTCCAAAGAAAGAATAAAAGTGAGGGTACAACTCACTGGTACAGCAGTGACTTGATGATCAGTTCCTAGCACTGGGGGATACTGAAAGGAGGTGGCATCCATTGGAGGAAAACACAAAATACAATGTCTGATAAACTTAGTTTCAGAGTACTACAGATTAGTAATTGCTCAAATTATATAATAAAAAGACCTAATTTTTTCAAGTGGCAAAAAAACCTTGAACTGTCTTCAAAGAAAAATATCAAATGGCAAAAAAGAGTGTGAAAAATAGCATATCCTATGGTCATCAGTAAAATAGAATCACAGCTACTATGAGATATACATAACAGAATGCCTAAATTAGGAACACTGGCAACACCTGTTGGTAAGGCTGTGGGATAAACAGAAATCTTTTAAAAAATTGCGGGTAACTTCATATAAAGATGATCTAACAGGGGCTGGGGAGATGTCTTAGTAGAACAAGCGCTTGCCTGGCAAACTCAAGGGCCTGAGTTCAATCCCCAGTTCTGCCAAAAAACAAAAACAAAAACAAAAAACAAAGATGATCTAAAACCTCTACAAAATAGTCTAATGCTTTTTTAAAATAAATAAATAAATAAAACTAGTACTCAACGAGGACAGAAATTGTATTGGTATAATACTCATTTTTTAGAGAATGAAAAGTATATCTACAAAAAGTCAAAAGGAAATTCATAACATCAATATGTGAATAATTAAACAAAACAGTATATTCATGCAACATAATTATAAAAGGGCAATAAAGGGCCTGGGGAGATAGCTCTGGGTCCCAGGAGATAGCTCAGTAGAATAATTGCTTGCCTGGATAGTATAGGGTCCTGAGCTCAATCCCCAGTACTACAAAAAAAAAAGTGCAATGAAGAAAAAGAAAGGTAATGTGAAAGGCTAATTCAAAGAGATACAGAAGAGCTGGGATGATGGTGGATGCCTATAATCCCAATACCTGGGAGACTGAGACAGGAGAGTCACCAGGAATTTGAGGCAAGCCTAGGCTACATAGTTGCGTTCAAAACCAATCTGTGTTTTTAATTGATTTCTCTGAGTCTCTTCAACATGACTCCTGTTCAGCCATGCTGAAGCTGCCCTGAAGGCTAATGTGATCATGGTGAGACCTGTCTCAAAAGAGCAAAACCCAAAAGCCCCAGAGATATGAAAGCAAAAGTAGAAGAAAGGGGGCCTGCCCCTTAGCTCAGTTCATTAAGTGGCTGCTTCAACAAAGCAGTCAGGCTCAGGTTGCTGTGGTTCGATAGCCACAACTCAAGCCAGCCAAACCTGCCCTGAAGGCATTCAGAACATAAAAAAAAACAAAAAAGTAGAGTAGAAGTGTACTGTAACTGAAGTGAAGACAGCATTTGTAAAATAATACCAAATAAAAAATATAGTAGCTGAACCAAAATATCCAATGAGACGTTTGGAAGACAAGCAATAATAAAAGAAATTATTAGGGGCCAGGGAGATAGCTCAGTAGAATAAGTGCCTTCCAGGCAAATACAGGGTTCTGAGTTCAATCCCTGATACCTTAAAAAAAAAAAAAAAAAAAAAGAAAATTAAAAAGATAATACACTAGGATACATTAGGAGAAAAAAGACTTTAATAGCCAATTTATAACAACAGTATTTTCAGAAAAGTAGAAAAAAATTCCTAAGAAAAAAATTCCTGAGAATTTTTTTTAATTTCTAGAAGAAACACAGCTTTACACTGAAAAGATCTTGACAGCTCACAAAAATTACTGAAAACATAAAACACAGTACACCCTGTAAAATTTTAAAATTCTAGGATATAAACAGAAAATTCCAAAATACATTACAAAGAAGGGAGAAAAAAGCCAAGAATGATAGAGGTCTTCTCCACAATCACTTCAAGTTGGAAGTTAAAACAGTCTCTTTAAAATTTTGAAGTTACTTATACAATTAACCCAAACTTAAGTCAAAACTGAAGATAAATGAGTACATTTTCAGATGTTTGGAACTGCAACAAAATCTACCACTAATGGATACACTAACAAGAAACTTTTAAATGATGGGCTTCACCAAAGTTACACACAAAGGAAGAGGAAGACATGGCTTAATAAAAAAGAAAGGCATAGGAAATCCCTAGAAGAACAAGGACAATTCCAGAACACCAATGTACAGAGCACAGAGAGCTATGCTGGGATTACACCAGGACGGAAGTCAAGGGTGTAAAGAAGAAAAACAAACTTTTAGGTGCAAGGTGGGAAAAACGGTTATAGAAAGGATCTGAGATATTGTGAAATCTCTTAAATCAAATGTACAAAGGAAATTAACACAGTATCATAGTTATTTACTTGGGAAAAATGGAGAAAAGGAGGATTATATACACCATGAATTAGCAATAATAAAACTTTACAGCCACAAAAGACAGTTCAAATTAAGTCAAATTTATATTAAGATAATGGGCATGCTGTGCCAGCCTGGCCCCTGTGGCACACTGAGACAGTGATTGAGACTGGGCATAGTTGTATGCATCTGTAATCCCAGAGATTGGGAGGCTGAAAACGAGGATCATTTCAAGTCTGATCTGTGTAATGAGACCCTGTAGACCCTGTACTAAATATATATAAAAAATTTATATTAAGATAATGAAAAAGAGTAACAGACAAAACACTTTCTAGTCTACCACAAGTGTTTACAATTTCTAGACAGGCATAGTATTCAAGAAATATGTATGGGACATGGGGAAAAAAGTTAAGTGTTTAAAGAAAAATAATTGATACACAGCATTTCAAGACTTCAGTATTATTTTACTTTTTTAACCTATATGTATTTGATATAGTTTTATACTTAAATAAAGCAAAACTAAGAAATTGAAAGTATCATGGTACTTAGAATACAGCAGTTAATAACACAAAATTCATGTCTCTAGGAATTTCCACTAGAAGAAATAAAAACACACATAAAGGTAAACCACAATTATAGATAGTAACCAGAAAAAAAGTGAAGAGACTGAATGAAAGTGAGGGTGGGAAAAGTGCTATTTTTGAAAAAGTGATCAAGAAAGCCTCTGAGGAATAGGATGTAGTAAGAAATCTGAATGGATTAATGGATTGAAGTTTATAAAGGTAGGGATAAACAAGGTTCTAGAAGACAGGGAGCAGACAGTAAGTTTAAGTTTAATATGCTTAAAACCAGGAAAAAGTCCAGCTACTAGAATAAGCTAAAAGAAAAAGAAAAAAGTAAGACACAGCATCTGAGCAGTAAAAAATAACACTTTCATAAAAAGTTAGGTATCAGTGCTCAGGATGATAAACATGAAACTGATCAGAGAGGAAAAAAAAATCAATAACCAGTGATACAGCTAATCATTAGCTAATGATAGCTGATCATTAGCCAGTGCTATTACTTGGCTAATAGCTCAGTGGTATAAGCACTTGCCTGGCAAGCACAAAGTCATGAGTTTGATCCCTGGTACCACACACACACACACACACACACACACACACACACACACACAAAGATGTTATTAATATTTGGATAATAAGTGAACAAGAATTAAAATCTTAGGTCATTTGCCTTTCTGGTAACATTAGAAGAAGGAAAGACTAAGCCTACGAAAGTTAAAGAAATTTTAAAAAGCCAACTTTAGAGACATGAGTTTAAAAGTACCAAACACACCGTCAAGTATCTATTTTGTAAAAAACATACATATACAACCACTTAGATATAAGAGTGTTTTGAAAAGTATTTAGATTTTGAAATTATTTCTTTCAATAACTGTGTCAAATTAATCAGTCTTCTGGCTTCATATTAAACAATACAATATTATAGAGGTCAATTATGTATTTTCAAATTCTTTACTTAGGCAATATGTTTTAGTATAATTATACAAAAAAAGTAACTCTTTTATGAGAAGATGACTGGGGATGTGTAATAAAATAAAAAATCTATCACACAAAAATCAAAAAAGACATAATAATGAAAACAAGGTAAGATAAGGGAAAGGAGTCCATAAAACAGATTTGCACTTCTTAACCTGGCTACCCACTAGAATCATGTTGGTATTCACACTTAATTGGTTTAAAAGGAAGCCCTTGACATAATACTCAGCCTAAAAGAAGAACCTTTGGATTAGATGTATATGGTTGAACATAAAATGCTCAGATTGGTAGTTAATTCTATTAATACAGAAAATAAAAATACAAACTAAGATAGGAACCTGATCGCCTGATATTTCTGCTTCGAAAAAAGTGCCCGATGACCAATCTCTTCAATCACTCTAATTCCTCTATACAACTTAATGTCCTGGTCAAAAGCTGAGGCCCCTCTGGGCTCTGAGGCCCTCACCTATCCTCACCAATCTCACCTCATCTAGTTGCAACAACCAAACTCAGATACTATACAACTAAACTAAACTACTGTCATCTTCCTCAAATGTACCAAATTACTTCCTTCTTTTGCATATTAGTTTTTCTGCCTAAAACAGTCTGCCCCTTTTCTTCAGTGTACCTAAATTCCTATGCTCTATTTAATCCATATATGGCTTATTCTCTATAAACTCTCCCAAGAAGTACCTGAGAAAAATCATCCACTTTCTTCTTTGTGCCATCACTGGCACAAAATTAAATAGATTTCTACAAACATCTATTTAATAATTTACATCATTTCTTTTTCTAGGTTTAATTCACTAATCTCTGAGTGCTTTGAGAGCAATAATAACCTGTGTCTTTTCCATTTTTGGTCTTTGTACCTCCCATGCTTAATTCTGAACACTAGATCATGAACTACAATACTAATAAATGTTAAAAGGGAGAGAACAGGGCTGGCCACACAGCTCAGTGGATTAAAGCACCTGCTTAGGCAGACACAGGGACTGGGGTTTGATCCCTGATGTGCCATACTGGCCCTGCCCCCGGGGAGCGCTGAGACAGAGATTGAGACTGGGTCTGGTGGCGCGTGCCTGTAATCCCAACTCTTGGGAGGCTGAAAACAGGAGAATCACTGAGTCTGATCTGTGTGAGACCCTGTAGACCCTGTACTAAATACAAAGAGAGAGAGAGAGAGAGAGAGAGAGAGAGAGAGAGAGAGAGAGAGAGATAAAAGTGGTGGAATAAACATTAGCTTTAAATTTTGAAGAGGAAAGCTAAATTCTAAGGAGAAATGGGCTCTGAGATAACCTGAACAAGGACATGACTACAAAAAGTAGCCTGTGAATGTGTCATCCTCTCTTGTATCTTACCTTTATCTCTTTCTTTCCTTCCGATTTTGATTAAGGAAGCACCAAAACAGAAAAGATAAACAGCAGTGGTAAAAGAAAACGGAGAATGGGATAGGGTTCACAGGACAATCAAAGGCTTTGATGGATTTTCATTTTTTAAATTAGGGGAACATAATCAAAATACCATTACTATACCTCACAGAACTAGAAAAAATATTCCTCAAATTCATCTGGAGCAAAAGACATCTAGAATAGCAAAGGCAATCTGGGCAAAAAAGGCAAATCAAGAGGAATCATAATCCCTGTCTTGAAATTATACTACAAAGCTACTGTGATAAAATCAGCATGGTATTGGCAAAAAAAAAAAAAAAAAGAAAGAAAGAAAGACCTGAGAACCAGTCGAACACATTAGAAGATGCAAGCACAACTACAAATACACTGAGCCACCTGACAAAGGAGTCATACATCTACACAGGAAGAAAAGTAGCCTCTTTAATAAATGGTGCTATAGAACCTCATTCTCTATCCGCCAAAAACTAAAACTAGACCCATGTCAATCACCATGCTCTAAACTAAGGTCAAAATGAACCATAGATCTAAATATTAAAACAGAAACACCAAATCTACTGGAAGAGAAAATACGTGGAAATCTTGAAGACATAAGGGGAAGGAGAGACTTCATAAAAAAACACCCAAACTACATGGTACAATCAACAAATAGGATCTCATCCTAATGAAAAGCTTTTGCATATCAAACAAAATTATGAACAAATTGAAAAGACAACCCACAGACTGGGAAAAAGTTTCAGCCAACTGTCCCTTAGTCAAATGATTTCTATCTAGAACACAAAGAATTTTTTAAAAATTCAGACTCCCAAAACGGCATTGACTCTCAGATGAATACAAATGGTAAATACATTAAAAAGTGTTCAACATCATTGATCATTGGAGAAATAGAAATTAAAACAACACTGAGCTTCCATCTCACCCCAGAAAGAATAACATCAAGAAATCAACCAATAAGAAATGCTGGAGTGGCTGTGGAGAAAAAGAAACCTTCCTCCACTGTTGGTGGCAGTGTAGACTGGTGAAATTAATGTGAAATTCAGTGTGGAAATTTCTCAGAAAGCTAGAATTAGAGGTCACATTCTACTCAGCTATTCCTCTTCTGGGTAAAGAATTAAAAACAACACACCACAGAAATTTACGTGCACCCATGTTTATAGCAGCACAATTTGTCATAGCTAAATCTTGGAAACAACCCAAATGCCCATCAACCAAAGAATGGATTAAAGATGTGGTACTTTTATACAATGGAGTACTACTTGGCCATAAAGGATAAACCTGAGATTTTTACAAATAACTTGAGACCACACTTGAAAGTGAAATAAATCAGACATGAGTAAATAGCGTATCATCCAGGTGTGAGAAACTAAAAGAGTAAATAAGTTTTCAAATATACAACAGAAATTGTGGAATGAGAAGAAACTGTTCAAACGGAAAAAGGATCTAGGATGGGAGAAAGGGGAAAGGATAGGAGAGAAAAGGGAAAAAAATGCACGTCAGTTATACTATTAGTGTCTCTTAGCTCATTAAAATGGCAGGTTTGTGCTAATATTGTTTGGAGAAAGTTTTATGCTCATAGCTTGTTCCCTGATTATACTTTGAAGATAAGAACATGTAATATATTAACTACTGTTATTCTATTATTGTTATGAAATTTTATTTTTTCCATTAAATAATAAATTAGGAAAACAGGTGATTATTAATCACTGCTATATTATTAATCCCATCGATACTTTTAATGGTGCATTATACTGTTACATTACTCTCTATTACAAGGATTAGAAATGTAAATTGTTGAAAAATAATGTATTTAAATTTAGAGATAATAAAAAATGCTATTTACCTGTGGTAACCGCACATATATATACACACATACGTGTACCTATAGGAACCTCACTAAGTTACATATGTATCGTATGTTTATAAAACTGAAGACTATTTTATTGTTCTCGTCCATCTACAGAGCAAATGAACCAAGCCATTGCATCCCCTTCACGACTCATTAAGTCCAGAACATATGTGTGCACACCAACAGTAACAAATTAGTACCACCACACAAAAATGTTTCATACATTGTGCCCGGCAAAATTAAGCTAGCTGATTTTTAAACTGATTTCATTTACTAAGTAACTATTCCTGTGAAAAGAACACCTAAAATTTGACAGTCCCTATTTTGATCTGGGTGTTGTCTTCCTTTAGAAGACCTCGCTTCTCACTCATTCTGACTCAGAACAGGCTGTACAACTTCTTGGCCCTTTGGATAGGCAGCGGCCAAGTACCTCGCAACCTGTTGTAGACTAATTACGGACACGTAACACCTTACACAAACCGAAAGCGCAGAGTTTCTTTAACGCCTATAGGAAAGAAAGAAGAAGAAAAAGGAAAGAACGAAAGCAATCAAGCAAAAGAGAGAAGAGAGAAGGCAAATACGACGTGGGGAGAGTTCGACGATGACTTCCAAAAAGAAACCCGCGCGCGTATCTCACTAGAACAAGTCGCTCGGAGTCCTACAGAGCGCGCAACACAGAGAGCGTGAAGGTGCACTCGAGGCTCCGAGCCGGCAAGGCCAAGCCGGCGGAAAACGAAAGAGTAAACAAATGAAAGAGTTTCAAGCTCGCGGGCAGACTCCTTGGCCCGAGCTAACAGGAGACGCGAGGGTGCTTCCCACGAGACGGAAAAGGCCGGCGAGGCATCGTTGGGCGCTGGCCGTTCCGCTCCCCCAAATCCCAGACCCGGTTCGGCTCCCGGGACGCAGACGCCCGGCCCGGGGGCCCGCCTCCCGCACGACTCGGCTCCGAAACACCGAGTTTCCGCCGCCCCTCCGCCGGCCACGTCCCGGCGTCTCGGGCCGCCCGGGTCCCCAGATCCCGTCCTCCGCGGTCCCCGCGGGGTCAGCCCCGCCGCCGGGACGAGGGTCGCCGCGCAGCTCCCTCCTCCTCACCTTGGTTACAGAAGAGGCTCCACAGTTTAGCGAAGATGAGCCCCATCATGAGCACCTGGCCGGGCCGCTGGCTCCCTCAGCAGCAGGTGCCGCCGAGCCGGGCCCCGCTCCGCCGCGCTGGCCGTGGGGACCGCGGAGAAGCCGACCGAGACCGCGCGGCGAGGGCACTGGCCAGCCGAGCGGCCTCGACCCACCGATTCAGCCAGCGGCAGAGCCGCGCCGTGTCGAGAGCCGACAGACAGTCCTTTGTTCCGAGCCCTCTGAGCCCAACGCCGACCCGTAGTCCCCGGGTCTGAACCCACCTACCCACCCAAGCTTCCACCAGTCCCAAGCCCCACCTCCGCCCCGCCTCCCTCTGGATCCGAAGACCGCCCATAGCCGGATGTTCGACGCATGACGTCGACGCGCTTACGTCAAACTACGCCGTGGACGTAGCGTTTCCTCCGGCCTCTCTTCCGGTGGGCGGGAAGCGCACCCGCGAGATAAGTGACTGGGTAGGGAAGTGCGGAATTTATCTTGGTCCGAGCTCCCGCTACGGTCACCCTTCACAAAGGATACAGGACTTACTTTGCTACGCTTACCAGGTTGACAACTGAGTTTCTGGTCCTTAAAAAGACATGAAGACCGCAGTTTCTGATTTAGAAGTCGCTATTTGCTGCCCTTTTAGCTGTACTGGTGTGTGTTTTTACCCCTTCCCCTCAGCTGGAGTAGAGGTCTTGGGTTCTGTCCCGATTTTTTTCTTTGTAATCATTTATTTACTTACTTACTTAGAACAGGGTCTCGCAACGCAGCTCTGACTCCTAGCTGGGTCTCGCAACGCAGCTCTGACTTCTCCTTTGGTCTCAGCCTCCCGAGAGCTTTGATTACTAGTGTGCGCCACCACGCCCGTCTCGGTATCAGTGACTGGCAAGGCGTGCCCAGGTAGTTGGGCTGGCAGGGCATGCGGTACCGGGCATCGAACCCCGGTCCTTGCACTTGCCAGGCAGGAGTTTAGATCGCCGAGCTACCTCCCCAGCCCCACTGCCGCGATTCTTAATTCTGGATAGAATTGATCGGGAGAGGAGCCAGAGAATGAATACCTGTAGCTGCGAAGTTGGAGATTAAATACACACACACACACTTTGGCCAAACATTAGGTAAGTTTCTGGATCTTAAATCTATGTTTAAATAATTGAAAGGTAACAGACAACAAAAAGCGTCAGCTGAGTGATAGAGCACTTAACTAAGCACTTAAGCGCCAAGTGGTAGAACACTTAAGCCACACACACATACACAACACACACACACACACACACACACACACACAGAGGAAGCTTCTCCCTTGGCGAGAGCTTAACTGAAGGAACAGTGAATTAGACAGTAGGATTTCAACCCTGGCCAACATAATCTAGTAACATACCAAAATACTTGCCTGTACCAGTGTGTGATGTATTTCCCACCAGTGCTAAATTTTAAAGAGCCTTTAAGACTTAGACACAGGATAATGTGCTCCAATGTAAGATATTAAAGGCAAGTTTCAACTTTGTAATACAGACTAGAGGGAATGAACTAAGCCTATGCAAATATGCTTGATTGTAAGGACCATCAGTTGGACCATAAATATAAATCATTTTATATTTGTTTAAACACAGGCTTAAAAGGACATTTCTGGTCAGCTTATTAAAAGATACTGTAACAGCCTTTGCCGTTATTAGACATACTCTTATTTTATTGGACATTCTGGCTTTCAGATTTCTAAGAAATACTGAAAAGAACAAAGTATTTGTCTTAAAAGGCGGACCTTTAAAGCAAAATATATAGATTTCCTAATTTTATGATGGCATAGTAATACTTTAGTGATAGTAAACATGAATTGTTCTTCCACTTTTATGTAAGTGCAACGCATATATTTGAGGACTGTTATTTTATTGCTTCTACTCTTTTGGAATACCTCAATTTTGCATTAGAGAAATATTAAATTTTTAATTTACTTTGTGTGTGTGTGTGTGTGTGTGTGTGTGTGTGTGTGTGTGTGTTTTAGGGAAGGATCTATAGGGTGTTCAGGGTTTCATTACTAGATCAGACTCATAGTGATCCGCCTGTTTACAGCCTCCCAAGAGCTGGGATTACAGGTGCTGGCTCCACCATGCCCAGTCTCAATTGCGGTCTCAGCGCACCGCGGGGTCGGTGCCCACACAGCAGACCCAGGGATTGAACCCCAGCCCCTGCACCTGCCTGCAAGCTCTTTAATCTGCTAAGCTATTTGTCTGGCCCTTTAATTTGCGCTTAACATCCACTAATGTTAAAAATGGGACTGCTTTTGTATGCAATAAGTAGTTTTTCTTTTCTGGACTTTTATTTTTTATTTTATTTATTTATTTTTTGAGGAACTGGGAATTGAACTCATCTTTTTTGGATTTTTTAAAAAAAATTTAAAGAATAAAAATAATTTTAAAAATTAAAAACGATAAAGAATTTCAGTTAATAAGATAGGAATTGAACAGTGGTTGTCATATTGCATATTGTTGTCTTCAAATTGTTGTCTTCAGATTGTTTAGATTACCAGATATAAGCATGCACAATTGATCAGTAGTTTTTCATGTTGAAAAGTTTATTTCTAGATTTAAAGATTTAAAATTTTTAGTAGTTAAAAAACTGGCCCCCATTAAAAAAATGAATGGTAACAATATAGTTGTGCTACTATATAGTTGTGCTACTAAAATATAAGTCAAGCTTATTACTATAAGAAAAAATTCACTTCTGCCAGCTGTGATGGCTCAAGGAGGTCTGTAATCTCAACGGAGGCAGAGGCAGGAGGAACGCTGCAAGTTCAAGGTTGGCCTGTGCTACATAGCAAGCTCAAGACCAGCCTGAATTACACAGTGAGACCCTGTATCAAAAAGAAAAGAAGAAAAAAAAAAAAAGATAATGCTATCATTGGGCTTATTTTCTTGTGTTAATTGAAAGAACTTGGGGCCAGGAGATAGCTCAGAAGAACAAGTGCTTGCACAAGGGCCTGACTTCAATCCCTAGTTCTGCCCAAAAAAAAAAGGAAGGATGGAGAGAAGAAAGAAAGAACTTCAGTGAAGATGTATACAGTAAAATATCCATTTCACAAAATATTTGAGAAAAGTGTAAATGTTGAAATTTCAAGGAAGGAAAACGTTGAACAATTCAGGGAACTTCAAAAATTTAAACTATGTCTATATTTCATTTCTAGAAACTATTACAAACAGGTAATATTTGGAAGAACTGGTCGCAGCTGGAACTGACTTCAGTTTCTTCAATCATTTTGTGCATAGGTTGGAGGGAGAGTTCAGCAGTGTGTCTTGCCAACTAGTGATTAAAGTCACTTTTTGGGGGACCAGAGAGATGGCTCAGTAGAATAAGCACTTCTCTGGCAGGTGCAAGGGCCTGAGTTCAATCCCGAGTTCCACCAAAAAAAAAAAAAAAAGTCACTTTTTTTTTAGAACTATGGATGAAAAAATTTCCTTTTAAAACTCATCAATCTTTAAGATAATCCCCATTATTAGTTTAGGCTACTTTGTCAGTTTCCAGAGGAGTTGGGATTGACAGATTTCTCATCAGGAAATTCTCTTCTGCAGTATGATCTAAAATATCAGTATAATTTTTTTGAGTAAATATCTGTTGAGATAAATATTGTTTTAGAGGGGAGATAGCTCAGTGGCTTAAGTGCTGGCCTGGCAAGCGCAAGGTCCTAAATTCAATCCCCAGTACTGCCAAAAAAAAAAAAAAAAAAAAGAAAAGAAAATATATGTATATATTGATACAAAAGAAGATATTGCATCCCTGACAGGGAGAGTATGTAGATAAAATTTATGTTATTTTGTACTCACAAAAAAGACCTATCATACTCTGAGTTTCAAAACATCTATTGGGTCAAAATAGCCTTGAGTCTGTGACTTTGGTCAAAATCAGAATGAACATCTCTTCTGCACTTGAGGGCTCAGTGTGACCTGTTTTCCCATAATTGTTTTCCCAACAGTACCACAGTGCATTCATCATTAATACCTGTAGTCCTTATGACCTGCTGATTTTCATTTTTTGCTCAGTGGAAGTCAGGGTGGCTAATAAATTTACCTGTTTGCAGAAGTTGAATTTTCCAGGTCATCTTCTCTTTAAAAATGGCTGTTTCTTACCACATTCTCTTCCCTTTGCCATAATCCTATTCACTAAAGTAGAAGCTCTTACACTTATTTCCAAATAACTCATTTAACACTTGAAGTCTTCTTTCCCTACAAACACAAATTACCTCTTTCTATACCAGAATTTGGGTTTAGTTTTTCTGTCCTGAATTGTCTTCTACTATCCTACAGTCATTCATAATATATTCTTACTATCTATCATTTATTGAGGGATGACTTTACTCCAGCACTTTTCTAAGCATATGACCTACTTTATTTACTTTTTTGATGACACTTTGAGGTCTCTATTATCTCTAACAGAGAAGGAAAATGAGGTAGAACTTTAATAATACTCCTGAGGCTGCAAGAACTGGAGTTTGAACTCTAGCAATCCTATATCAAGGTAAAGTCAAATTTTTAACAATTATAAGATACAGATCATTGCACACAAAAAAAATACTATCTATTTACTGGGTAAATATGGTATGATGGAAAGACTACTGGCTTTAGAAACCAAATTATCTTTAGCTTTTCCACCTGTAAGAACATGGAGTTATTTCAACTCTGGGAGTTTTGGTTTACTAATTACTAAAACATAATAATAACTACCTTCCAGAATATGTGACATAATGGCTGTGTTATTTTCTACAGAAATTGGTGAAGTTTTTTGTTTGTTCGTTTTTTGTCATAGAAAGGAGATATTATACTTAGAATGAAAATCCATGTGAAAATTAATGAGAAAATAAACTTACGAAAAACCTTTCTACAGTTACATGTGAGTGGTCTTGGGGCAGTACAAAACAAAGTGAGACACAAAAAACTAAGCCAAGGAGACAGGAAGGCTTTTACTTTGTTCAATCATGAAAGGACTGAATGACTTTGTTTAGGTAACGTCTTCGTTTCAACTCTTTTCCCACACCTGCTCAGGACAGATGACATCTGACAAAAAGATTATGGAAAGGGTGTACTACACTAAGTAGGCCAACAGTCATACAAAGTAGCACGCAGGCTTAGAAATACCCTGTGGGTTTTAAATTTCCCCAAGCATTCAGGCATATTAAAACACCTCTAACTGGGGCCGGGGAGATGGCTCAGTGGAATAAGCGTTTCCCTGGTAAGCCCAAGGGCCTGAGTTCAATTCCCGATTCCGGAAAAAAACCACTAACCTAACCTACTTCACCCTCTAGGTGGAAGACACCTGAAAGTGTGCAAATTGGACGCTTCACTCGGGATAGCAGTTGTCTTCCCCTCTGGTAGCGGCGACTCGCGACTGCTGATTGGTTGCCAAGGAGTAAAGGGGTGTGTCAAAGGCGCCGGAAATGACGTATAACGGAAGCGACTTTCCGCCGAACAGTTGGGGGCGCGGGTTTGGAAAGAAGAGAGGAACCTTGGAGATATTGCTGTTGATGACGTGCTTTCCCGGTGGTGTTCAGTTAACCAAAGAGCCAAACACTAGGCTGCTTCTCTGTTTCTTTCTGCAACGTTTCACCGCTTTGCAGTTTACTGTTTCCTTGAGGACCCTCAGAGGGCCAGAGCCTGGTGTGTTGGGGCGAGGAAGTTGTAATTCGGCAAAATTCGAGAAGCCACGGAGGGTTCCACGCTTTTCGTCCTTAGCTCGGCGTGACCGGCGCGATTTCTCTGGCCGCCTGGTGGTCTCGATACTGAGGGCAGCTATTCATTGTGAAGATACTGCTCTCTGCAATTTGGAAAGAAAGCCTACGCTTTTCAGCCTCTCGAACAACTCAACAGGAAAAAAAAATGCCTATTTTTCCCAAAGTATCTTTAAGACCTGAAGTTGAAAACTATCTTAAAGAGGGCTTTGTGAATAAAGAGGTAGGTCAGATAAAAATATTTAATGCTTGCGAATATTTAAATATACGTCCTAGAGAAATAGATAAGAAATGTTTACAGCCTTCGTT
Source organism: Octodon degus (assembly GCF_000260255.1). Classification (NCBI taxonomy): domain Eukaryota; kingdom Metazoa; phylum Chordata; class Mammalia; order Rodentia; family Octodontidae; genus Octodon; species Octodon degus. The sequence goes on along the minus strand of NW_004524796.1, from coordinate 3,562,582 downwards.
TATTACCGCTTGTCTATCCGAATGTGAGTACAAAATCAAGTTGTCCTTTCACAGACACAAATGCCCACTGAGATGAGTGGTGGGTAGAACCGACATTTTAACATTTAGGAGTAGGAAAGACGGAAAAATGGGCATGACAGTGAAGGAGTTTCAAGGATGGAGGGAAGAACCCTGTTCTTAACTAATACCCAGTATATAAAATACACACGTTGACGGAAATTGCTCGCTCCAGCATTGGGGTGAAAAGAAAACTGTAACTTGTTGAGTGCCTCTGTAAATGTTTTGCCAGCAGTTTTCACACTTCCTTGTTGATCGTCCTGTTCGTTTGTAGTGCAAGTTTTCATTCTAATCGTTGAAAAAAGTGAGGGCCCAAGAATCACGTAACTGATCCAAAGCAGCATAGTTATCAAGTAACTTGAAACCCGAAGATGTAAAGAAAAAGAAATTCACATTTAGAATTATAAGCACTTGATTTGTCTTCCAGGTCTTTGAGTAAAATTATTTCTTTTTTAACCTTGATTTCCTCTTCTGTGAAAATTGAGGATGGTTGAAAATACAGTTGTTTTTTTCGGTCAAATTTAAGTGAAAGTGACTTGAACACTTTTGGCCACACAAGTCTTCAAAATGTGGTGGGTTTTTTTTTGTTTGTTTGTTTTGTTTTTTTCAGTGCCAATCACAGAAGTCCTTTTTGAGTGCTGATTCTCTTTGGTTGTAAAACTTGTGTTCCATTCCACTTCACAAAGCTGTCTCTAGACAACTTTGTTTTCCCTGAAGCTTTGGTTTCTCAGTCCTTTTATGCCAAGGTATTTATTAAATGGTACTCAATTTTTTAATATATTTTTCAAGCCAGGACTTTTAGATTCTATTTCTACATTCAGCATTTGCTTACATCATTTTTGGGAAATTTGCATTTCTTTTTTTTTTTTTTTTTAATTTTTAACTTTAAAGACGAAAGAAAAACAAGAACAAAGACAAAAACAAAGCACCATGAGACAGTAAAAATGGTACAGAATTTATATTACATATGTTACCGTCAAATTTGTTGGGTAGACAATAGAAATGATACACTTAAAAAAAAAAAAACAAGATGAAAGATTTATTGGTGGTTGTTATATTGTACACTGCTGTCTAATGTAAATTCTCAGATTACAGATATTAGCATATAAAACTGGTCAAAGTAATTTAAAGCATTAGCTGATACCTTCAAAAGACTGATTTTTTTGAGAAACACTCACAGTGTAGTCTGGAGGGGCCGGGGAGATGGCTCAGTAGACTAAGCACTTGCTTGGCTAGCACAAGGACCTGAGTTCAATCCCCAGTTCCACCAAAAAAAAAAACCAAACAAAAACAAAAAACAAAAATCCCTCAAGGACCACAGTGTAGTCTGGGCTCGTCTTCAACTTGCTCTGTAGGCCAGCCAGTTTGGCCTTTAACTCAGGATACTGATGTAGCCTCATAAGGATTTATAGGCTTTCACTACTGTGCCCTGCTTCATGAGGTTTTCTTTTCTTCTTTTTTCTTTTTTTTTTCTTTTTTTTTTTTTTTTTTTTATTTAGTACAGGGTCTCACTCCATAGATCCGTCTCGTAGTGATCCACCTGTGTTCAGCTTCCCAAGAGCTGGGATTACAGGCGCACACCACCATTCCCATTCTCTATCGTATTTACATGATGCACATTGTTTTATAAATGATCTAGATGTCTTTCTTTGACTTCCACTCTTTTTCAAATCCATAAACTGTATGACTTTACAAAAAGGAAAGCCACCCCTTTGTGAAAAAGCATGGAAAGGAATAGTTAGTATTAGCTAAAACTTAAGAAAATAAATATGTACAAACTGGTCATTTAGTAGGCTGATAAGTGGTGTATAAATACCTAACACCATGCCTGACTATGCCTCATTGAGAGCAGTAATCTGAGCAACTACATTAAAGACAGCAATGTGCAATATAACAACCACGGTTGAATGTTTTTCAGATTCTGTGATTCTGTAAAGCAAGGTGTAATTCCCTAAGTTGAAAATGCATGGTTGAGCTAGATGTGGTGGCAAGTGCCTGTAATCCCAGCTCTCTGAAGGGTGAGGTAGGAGAATCACTGGAAGTTTGAGGGCAACCTGCGCTACAAAGCAAGACTGTCCTAAAAAAAAAAAAAAAAAGTTCCAGTTAGTTATATGGGAAGCTGGTTGTTTGAGTCTTTATACCTTCATTTCTGACAGGTGTTCGCTACTTAGCTTTTTATGGACCATCTGTATTTGTTACATTTTAAAAAAAAATACGTTAAAATGTTGATATATGAATATTATGTTTCAAGTGTTGGTATTTTAGGGGACCTGCCCATTAGCTCAGGTGTTTAAATACCTGCTGAAACAAAGCAATCAGGCTCAGGATGCTGTGGTTTATCCTCTCATCCTCAAGCCAAACCAGACCTGCCCAGAATGCATCCTGAGCAGCAAAAAAAAAAAAAAAAGAAAAAGAAAAACTCCTTCAAATGTTGGTGTTTGAAATGGCTCCTAATAAGTATGCTACAATTTGTGACTAGTTCTATAGAATTGCTGTGAATAGTTAACATGTAAAAATAAGTAGAATGAAATCTTGAAATTACATGAGTAAATGTAGTACATATTAAGATTTTCAAACTATTAATGCTTTGGATTTGAGGCAGTATTTTTCTATCAACCAGGCATAGTCAGACATAGAGGTAGGTATTTGTTACCACAGTTGAGTTCAAGAATCCTGTGAAGTATTACCATTTCCTTAATGTTAACTAACACAGAAATGAGAACTCCAACTTGAGCTGGAGCTGAACAGGTGTTTCATTAGATGGAACAAATGTATAGCCATCTTCTGTTGCTTATTTTCAATTTGTATGATGAAAGAAAAGCATTAACGTGTTCTTTTCATTTCAGGTTGTATCTGGATCAGGCAAAGAAGAAGCAGAAAACAAGTTTGAAACTCTGTTAAATCGCCTGTCACATCCTCCATCATTCACAACTGTTAGAGTGAACACACATTTAGCCACAGTTCAGCATGTGAAAACTCTGCTGCTTGATGAATTTCAGAAGGTTTGTGTAAATCTTTTCCTATGTTCAACTAGGCTTCTACAGCCTTAGTTCTACTTCAGTAAAATTCTATAAATCATGTATTCTAATTTTATAAATGAAGAAATTGAGAATCATAAATATTTTATTTTTCAGGGTTACTTAGTGATAATGCTAGAACTTGAAGCAAGAACTTCTAAATGTATGAAGTTTTAGGATAAATTTCTGAGTCTTCTTAGTCTTGTTTTTCATTACAGTGTACATGAAGGGGTCATTCTGAACCTGTTAATTCATAATCAGAACATAATGATGAGGGCAACTCATATAGTGTCTGGTAAGGAAGATACTTATGAGCTCTTGTGCAGTTATATTTTTAGATGAGTAATTAGAAGGTAGATATTAAAGCACCTTGTTATCTTCAATAAAATTAGGAAATAGAACAACATAAATAATTTGTTTTAAAATCTACTTACAGATTTGACTGACTTTATCAGATCCAAAAGCTACAACTCTTGTTGCATAGGTCTTGCTTTATCTTGGTCTTAACCATCCAGCAGAAAAGTATAAAAACAATATAAGAAGTAAAGCCGTGCTGTTATGTTGAGCTGTAAGGGACTCAGGTCAACAATTTCTGACACTGCCAGTGAAGTGGAACACCCAATACTATTATGGACTACTGGACACTTTTAGAATTTTTTGCTGAGTTAACACACCTATAATATTCAAATGATGGAACTAAACAAAAAAGGGTATACAGATGAATGTCCATTTTGTATCTGTGTATTCAAAATGGTTAGGATAGATATATAGTTACATTCTCTTAATGAATAGAGGGATTTGTTCTAATAGTGTTTGTAAATAGGATTTCATGTCTGCACCTTGTACAGCAAATAACCTCTAGGAAGAGAGTATGCAATGTGTTAATTATTGAAACTGACCTACCAATTTGATTTGAAACTGTCTCATTGCTATTTGTCTCTCAATAAAATTATGGAAAAAAAAAATAAAATCTATTTACAAACTGCAGAGAGCAATTGAAGGTGTGCAGGTCCAGATTTTCCTGTCTAGTAAATTACTTATAGAACTTGGGTATTCTGGTATACCAATTTGACAGGGATATAAAATCTCATGAACTAGGGTCCAAGTTAGTGAATGAGTCACACTGGGTGGTGAGTCACTCTGGGCTCTTAGTTCCTTTCCAAAGGTTAAGATTTGACAGGAAAGCCTGCGTCATGGGCACTGTGTAGGAGACTGGTAGAGCAGTTCCTTAATTTAGTAGGGAAGGAAATTTGAGAGAGTATTAGGCAATAAATCTTTGCTTCTCCATGTCCAAAGTTTAGTGTATGTCCTAAAGAAATATCCCAACTGGTATAGTATTACATGCTTTTTCCTCAGATTTGTTGGGATCACTTTTTTTTTTTTTTTTTTTAATTTTAGGGAAGAGTCTACAGACTTGTAGTGATCTGCTTATTTACAGCCTCCCAAGAACTGGGATTACAGGTGTGCACCACCATGCCCAGTCTCGGGATCATGTATTAAAAATGAAATATTAGACTTTTCATTTGTTTGGCAAGGACAGAAAGAAGCTAGAACCTTCATACCTTCTGTTTTTTAATGCAAAATAGTATGATCTCTTTGGAAAACAGTTTGGTAATTTCCTAAACGGTTAAACAAAATTGGGCAGCCCTGCAGTTCTAGTCCTATAGATCTAACAAAAAGAAATAGACATATATCCACACAAAAGAAACTTATTAGTCTGTGTTTGCTATACATGCAGCGTATGTTCATCTTGGGGAGTGTGTGTACTTGTACGTAATAAATACAATTTGATGCCTTTCACTCCCTTCCTCCCTCCTCTAAATCTCCCCATTTTGGTTGTTGATGTTATTAATCTTATGTTTATGACATATATAATGTTCACATGCATCTTAAGTCTATTGATCTCCCTTCTTTTGCTGATACTCTCTTTGACCCCTTAATAAAATAAAAGAGCCAGTCAAGAAAAGGGCAAGTGAAATGAACAGACGCTTCTCAGAGAAAGTAAGTGCATATAGCCCACAAATGCATGAAAAAAATGTTCAATGTTCCTAACAACTAAAAAAATGCAAATTAAAACAGTACTAAGAGTCCACCTTAAGCCAGAAAAAAATGTTATCATCAAGAAATAAAAAAAATAACAAATGCTGGCATGGCTGTGGTGAAAACAAACAAAAAACTTCCTACAGTGTTGATGGGTGTCTTCTTTTCTATCTTTGCTGGGACAAAAATACCCAACAGCCAAAGTTAGAATGCAAAAGGTTCGTTTAGCTCATAGTTTGTATGGATTCAGTCCACAATCCACTGGCTCCAAGGCAAGGTGGCATGGCACAGGGCAGCACTTGAAGGTGGCAGAAGCAGCAAAAGCAACAAGTGATCTTTGTCTTCTTACCCACTACCACCTCTGAACACAAGAGACTATTGGGGAACATTTTAGATACAAACCATAACACCTCAGAATCAAAGAAAATTTTGAGATATTTTGGTTTTTTACTTTCTATGGGATAAAATGAAATTGCTCAGACCAAGCTTCCTGTTGTGGTAGATAGTAACACTGACAAATTCTCTAATGTGAAATTTATCAAAAATACTGAATGCTTTATAATTCTATATGTTTATTTTTAACAGCAGTTTAATGGATTAAGTGTTCCTGTTCTTCAGCATCCTGACCTTCCAGATGTCTTACTTATTCCTGTGATTGGACCTAGGTTTGTGACCTCTGAATTTTAAAATTATGTTTTCCTTAATAAAAATGTATTACAGGATTTTTTTTAATGTTTAGTAATAGTACTGAATTCATCTGTTGCCTCATAAACAGATTCATAAGTGCAGATTTAACACTTTGTTGTGGAAAATACTATTGGAGAAGACAAGGAATGGGCCCGAGGACCTTGAGTGTAATACATTTTAGGCCTAAATAATGTAGTGGTTAGTATTTTTTCCATTTGTGAAAAGGTTTATTTCATAGTTATTTGATTTTCTTACAAGATTTCAATGTTAAATTAAATCTTTTTTGAGGCACAGTAAAACTGCAAGGGAACACATTTCCTGCTTTCATAGCTGAAGTTCATAAACTTTTGTTAATTCATCAGGTATGTTAAATTACAGTATACCAGGCACAGTTCTACTGATTTATCTATTGGTAAGCCTTATATTTGAAAATAAAAAAATATGCCTTCATATGTTAATAGGAGTTTTGTACCCAAGGAGCATTTTATTTATTTATTTATCATTTTTAATGTATTTCATTGTTTCAAGGTCTCACCACACAGCTTGGACTTGTGGCAACCCTCCTGCTTTCAGCCTCCCCAGCATTGTGATTACAGGCATGAGCCACCACGCTCAGACTCTGTGGCTGGCTCAGTCTGCCCTGGGGGTGGGGCTGGCACAGCATGTGGTGCCAGGGATCAAACCAGTCCCTGCGCTTACCTAAGCTTGTCTAAGCAGGTGCTTTAGTCTGCTGACCTATCTAGCTGGCCCCCAAGAACATTTTAAAGGTCCTAATTATGCTGTAAAATTTTTAAACTTAAGATATTATAATAAATATAAAAATGCTCATGTTGTTAAACCTGTAGTAGTCAGCAGCAGCAAAATGATTTTATTATGGTGTATCCATATATGCAGTATTCCATGGACTTTATGAATAAGAGATAATTATATGTACAATTAATATGTTCATGACTGGTTCAGTGTCAAAAACAAATTACTGTACTTAGGATAATTATAATTCTTTTGCATTAAAGCGCAACTACATATTAATTTATATTTATATACAGAAAAAGTTTAGAAGCTAAATGTACCCAGCTATTAATAGCGGTTAACTGTGAGGAGGTTGAATTGAGCGAAGGGGGATAAGTCACGTGATACTTGAGGCTAACTTTTTTTTTAGCATATGCTTGTATTATTCTCGTAATTAAATCATTGATTTTGTAGGCTTTTTCTATTAGTTTATGTATGGTGAGGTTTGTATACTCTGAAATGAAGAGCTCTTCAGTGTCGTTTGTTGAGTTTTGCCAAGGAAGGGTTGTTCGGTTAACCATGATCAGGAACCTAAGATACAGAGCATTTACATCAGCTCTAAAACTTCTCTTGTGGGGCTGGGGAGATAGCTCAGTAGAATAAGCGCTTGCCTGGCAAGTGCAAGGGCCTGAGTTCAACCCCTGGTTCTGCCAAAAAAAAAAAATAAAAAAATCTCTTGTACTCTTCTACCGTACCAGGAA
>NW_004524796.1:3538644-3555191 GCF_000260255.1 Octodon degus | reverse complement strand
TGAGCCAGCTTCCTGGTTCAAACAAAAAAAAAAAAAAAAAAAATCTCTTGTACTCTTCTACCGTACCAGGAAACCAATACTCTGATTTCTGTCATTTCTAAATTTTGAACCAGCTAACTCCTAGAGTAGATCACAGTTCCAGCTGCTTGAGGTTCCATACCTGATGAGGTTGCACAGTTGTAGTTGAGTAGGTTTAAAATTTGGCCACTTCTCATTCTGTCAAGTATCTCTATTCTTTAGTTTTATCCAGTATTTGTTTTTTAGTGAATAGTTTTTTCTTCTTTATAAAATAAAGAAATTTTCTCCAAAATCCAAATTTTACATAAACATGAAATTGTATTTCCTATCACATTTCCCAGTTCTGCTTCTCTAAGCATTGAATGTGAATTCTCAGGCTTTGTGTTTTTACCTGTACACTTGAATGAACAGGTGCATTCGCTTGTACACATTTTCAGAAATAATTTAAAAATCCAGTAATGTTCGTAATTTCTTCTCTGTTCACTGTAGAATATTTCATGTTAATCTTGCTTGTTGCTCATAGTTTTTCATGATTTATATAGCACTTCATTTTAGCTGCATAAATAGTGTGTCTTATCATTGAGCTCAGTTTTAATTTTTAACCCTGTAATGATACACATTGTTTTTCCTCACTTTCATCGTTGCCTAAATTGTTGAAATGCCTATTTGTGGACTTGCACAAGTACGTACCCAGATAAATGAGTACAGTGTGAACATACGGGTTAAAGTCTGTGCTTGTTTGAGTCATGGACTTATTCAAAAGTGGCTCTTTTGTCAGTACTACCTAACAAAAGGTAGTACTCTCTGTGCTTGTCTTTATCTCTAAAATGGTGTTTAAAAATACTTTCTAATTTTAGGACTTTTGTGAGTTTAGAATAGTGAAGGAGGGGCACATTGTAGATAGTAAGTGTTAGCAATTAATGTCTCTCTCTGCCTCTAGCTCTTTCTGTTATCCTTTATTTTCTGAACTCTAATCATTCACTGGTTTTATGTTTTTGTTCTTACTCCACTTATAGAATTCTCTTAGTTTCTTTGAAAATACAAAGATACATTTGAAATTTTTCTGTTTTGTACATTTTTTTATCTGCCTTCGTCTTAATTTTTTTACTGCTTCTACATAGGGTCCGTGTTGAATGTTGAACATATCCTTGCTGCTTATCACTCACTATTTAAGTATTTGCACCTTGCTTTGCAGTTTGCTCAGGACCTGTCCAGAATGGCTTGGGTAAAGCGAGTGCCTTCACAGCTGATAAGACGTGTTTTCTCAGAGTACTTTTGTTAGCTGTCTCCTGGTAGCATAGCTTCTGTGCTGGAGAGCACACTTGATAAAAACTGAGCATCTGGGGGAAGAAAGTTTCTTATTCACACTAAATTGCTTATATTGTTTTATTAACAATTTAGGCCAGGTGTGATGGCGCATGCCTGTGAACTCAGCACTTGGGAGGCTGGGCAGGAAGATCTTGACAAGTTCGAGACCAGCCTGGGCTGCAAAGTGAGCCCAAGGCCAGCCTGAACTGTTTAGCAAAACCCTATCTCAAAAAGACAGAAAAAAACAAAAACAAACAAACAAACAAAAAAAAACTACAGACAAACAAAAAAACAGCGTGGGCCCCATGAACTACAGACATTTCTTCTCTTAAGGACCAAGGTCCATTCCTTAATTCTTTCCATTAAGATCATTTAATGAATTGGTTACTAAATGAAGAATTGTATGTAGTGTGTGCATTACAATATTTAGAGCAAAGAAATAGTCGAAGAAAACTCCAACTTGATGATATTGCTTTTATTTGTATAACTCTTACATGCAGCATTGTAATGTATAACATAAAACTATAGTACCATATTATAGAGTATAATGAGCAAATAATGTACTGTATAAAGTGTACTGTACCAAAAACTTGAGGCTCTATAGATAGTATGTACAGAACTGTACCAAAGAAAACATTCATAACTCAGTCATTAAGCAGGTAAGTCATTAAATGAAGACTATAGTGGGGACCCTCCTGTCATCTAAATTCCCAAACACCAGTCAAGAGATAACTTTATGAATAAACCTTTCAAAGGGTGGCAGATTAGGCTTGTTTTTTGTTTGATTGTTTAGTTTCTTGAGGCAGGGTTTTCTAATGTAGTTTTAGGTTGGCCTTGAACTCACTATGTAGTTCAGTCTGGTCTTGAACTCACGGTGATGCTCCTGCCTCAACCTCCCAAGTGCTGGGATTACAGATAAGTGCCATTATGCCTGGCAAAGCTTGTTATGTTAACTCTTTTCTGCACAGTTGGACAATCTCAGGTTCGTTCTTTTCTCTCCTAACTTTCTTTAAAGATCATAAACTTTTTTTTTTTTTTTTAATTTGGGCTAGCATAAGATACAAGTGTCTTTTTTTTCTGGTACCAGGAATTGAACTCAGGATCTTGCACCTCCCAGGCCTGAGTAATATTCCTGGCTAAGATGCAAAAGTCTTAAGAGACAAATGGTAAAATAAAAAAGTGATCAGATTCAACTACTGAATTGTTTTTCAGAATTATGAGTGAAAGTTTAAACTGGAAGTTGGAAGAAGGCTGTGAAATATAAAGGAAAACGAAGGATATTTTTAAAACTAAGAAATACTTCTCTTTTATACTGTACGAGTCATATAGTTTTATTGCTATGATAATTAGATCTGTATTTTTAGATGTATATTAGTAATAGTGGGTTGTTATTAATGGGTTGTAAAATCAACTTAATGGTCTTTAATGATCATTTTATTAAAAAGTCATATATCTTATGTTACTACAGTTCACATAGAGAAAGTATTGTTTCAGCTATTTTGGGCTACAAAGCAGGTTCAAGGCCAGCCTGAATTAATTGTATAACAAAACCCTTTCTAAAAGATTAAAAAAAAAAAAAAAAAAGTTTTGTTTCAGGAAATGTTTGTTGTAAGTGTATGTCCACAGACATGACTTGTATAGTGGGTTATGGTTTGTTACATCATAATATGATCAAAACCTCAACTTTTTCACAGAAGATGAATTATAAATCTAGAGACAAATTAGGAATAAGTGAAGGACCAGGGAGATGGCTTAGTGGACTAAGCGCTTCTCTGGCAAGCACAAGAGCCTGAGTTCAATCCCCGGTTCCGCCAAAATAAATAAATAAATAAATAAATAAATAAATAAATAAAATGTAAGTGAAATATTTCTTGGCATTAGGAGTGAATAACCAAAAAGCAGTAATATACATGTGAATTGATACTAGACAGCTGGAGGTGTTAGAAAGGAGTTGCTGGTTGGTTAGAAGGATTGAGGTATCTAACAGTATAAGGGTGTAGTGAAGAAGTGAATCTCTTATTAGGGTATAGGTTGAAGAAAAATAATTCTAAGAATTCAGAATTGGGCTTCTGTACATCATAAAGGTGTTAATTCCAAACTCTTACTACTCAAATTGTCTTGGAACTTACAATCTAGGAAACTGACATAAAAATTTAGTCCCATGACAATTTTTTAGGTACTTTGCACAAACCAAGCAGAAGCATCCTAGAGTAGTAAACTACTTTTTCCTCCTTTCTTTTTCCCCTTCCCCTTTTCCTTCTGCTTTCTGTTTCCTCTTTTCTTTTCTCTGTCTTGTTCCATCTTCCTTCTTTCTTATTTTTTGGAGACAGAATGTATAACCTAGGCTGCCCTTGAACTTGAAATCTACCTGCCTCAGATTCCCGAGTACAGACATTTCTCACCATGGTTGGCTTCAAGTGGTACCCTTTGAGTCCAAGCTACAGACTTTCTTATTCATTAAGAGGAATCAAACCATGAGTGAGAATCAACATGATAAATAAGTTACAGAGGTAGGTATTTCCCAAAACATTAACAAATAGATCTCTCTGGTTGTAGCCATAACTCAGTTATCTTAAATGATTAAAAGCAAATTCTGAAAGACCTGAGAGGTAAAAAGGTAGAACTGATAGGGAATTTATGGAAGTAAAAATGCCATTAAAATTAAAAACATTCCACAGGTTAACCTTAGACCCAAATGATCGAGTTGTTTTACTTGTTGATATCTCAAGAAATTATTTAGAATTCAGAGAAAAAACTATGCTTGAAATACCTTACAGTATGGTCTACTAAATGTGTACCATTTCTAATGTCATATTCATTATTACTATACTTTCTTTTTTTTGTTTGCTTATTCTTTTTTTTTTTCAAAGTTTTATTGATAAACAGATAGCAATGAGACAGTTTCAAACAAATCGGAAGTAAAGTGTCAGCAAATAATACACTGCATATATTCTTCTTAGTGGTTAATTGCTGTACAAGATGCAGACTTGTGATCCTATTTACAAACACCATTAGAACAAATCATTCTATTCATTAAGAGAATGCAACTATATAGTTATCCTAACTCATTATTACTATATTTTCTTTAAAGTAAATTTTTTAGGAAAAGGTAATAAAAGAAAAAGATATCAAAAGATATCTGCCTGCTTAGGCAGAGCGCAGCAGCCGGGCTGCATCCTCAGCGTGCCATGCTGGCCCTGCCTCCAGGGTGTGCTGAGACAGCGATTGAGACTGGATCTGGTGATGCGCGTCTGCAAGCTCGGGAGGCTGAGAACAGGAGAACCACTAGGAGTCTGATCTATATAGTGAGACCCTGTAGACCCCATAGACCCAGTTCTAAATACATGTTGAAAAATTAAGGTTTCTTGAAAGCATGCAGTAATATTCAATCATATGGCTCATCTTACATAACTATATCTTTATCTGAGCAAGGAATTTGAGGGTAAAAATAGATAGCATTCATTATTAATCAGCTATTCTTGTTTCAAAAATCAATAATATATGTATTGTTGTATGTTACCCAGTTTCTGTTTTTCTTTTTGTTTTTATTGCTTTTGTTTTTACTCTTCAAAATAAAGGAACATTGTAACAAAAAAAATTTTTAAAAAGAAATAAAGTGAAATCAAGTAGTGGAAAATAGAAAGGTTTCTTCATATTTCTAATGAGTCACAGATATACCAAATAGAAATAATGGGGAAAACAATAATAAAACGATGAGTATTTTCCAGAATTGATGAAAAACAAATATTAGAACTACGAGTCTGAAAGTAAAGCAATCCGTATATTGATACTTCAGATATGAAAGGAAGATCTGAAACCAATCAAGGTAGCAGGCAGGGAGTTTATTCAGTAATCAGTGAAAGAGGTGAGGTACATCTTGCCAGGAATGGGCCTAGGAGACTGTCAGTGAGGGAAGTGTGGTCAGATGACTTAGTGTTTAGGTTTGGGGATTAGGGGCTAAAGATTATGCTGTTTCACTGTTTTCTTGCTGCTGGAGCAGTACACCCAAGACTGAGTAATTTATAAAGAAGAAATTTCCCCCCGTTTTAGTGATAGAGAAGCCCAAGATCAAAATGTAGGCACTTGGTGACAGCTGTCTTGCCATGTCCTCCAGTGGTGGAGGGTGTAAGAGCAAGAGAGGGCACACCTTTCCGTATCAGCATTAATTCATTGTGAGGGCAAGGTCTTTCCTCACCTAAACATCTCCCAAGTTTCTTGGCATTGGGGATTAAGTTTCCAACCTATGAATTTTGGAAGACACCACTGGATGGAAGAGACTTAAAATTTACTTACTCAGTATATAATGACACCTTATTAAGAATTGGAAGCAGGGCTAGGGAGATAGCTTGGCAGTCTAAGCACCTTCCTGGCAAGCACAAGGACCTGGGTTTGATCCATCTGCCAGGTAAGCTGAGGCAGGAGGATCACTACCAGTCTGAGTTGCATAGCAAGACCCTCTGTACCAAATAAATAAAAGATTAAATTTTTTTAAGTAAAAGAATTTGAAGCATACAGCAAAAAATTTTGGAGTTATTTCAAGGATTTGAGAGAGAAAAATACTGTTTCAGACATACTGAGTAACTGCTTGGGACAGCAATAAGTAGCTACCTGCAGATAGTTAGAAATAGTTTATATAGAGTTTAGAAGACTAAACATAGACTTTGTCTTTTTCTAATTTTTGTTTTAGGGAAGGGTCTACAAGGTGTTCAAGGTCTCACTACTACATTGGACTTGTAGTGATCTGCATATTTACAGCCTCCCAAAAGCTGGAATTACAGGCGCCCGCCACCAAGCCCAGTCTCAATTGCTGTGTCAGTGTGCCCCTGGGGTGGGGCTGGCACAGCAGGACCCAGGACTGAATCCCCGGCCCCTTTACCTAGGCACTTTACCTAGGCACTTTAATCTGCTGAGCTATTTCACTGGCCCTGCCTTTGTTTTTTGTTTTTTTTTTTTTTTTTCCAGAACCAGGAATTGAACTCAGGCTCTGGCACTTGCCAGGGAAGCGCTTATTCCACTGAGCCATCTCCCCGGCCCTTGCCTTTTTGTTTTTTATATGGTGCTCAAACTTGTAGGCTCAAGCAACCCTCCTGCCCCATCCTTCAGAGTAGCTCAGAGGTGTGCACCATTACAACTACTCCATGACTTAACATTTTCAGTAATTATTGAAATCACAAGTTGCAGAGGCGTAGAGTGTAGGGGGAGAAGAGGCAGTGACCTGTTTTAGAGCTTGGAGGATTGTGCCTCTCAAAGTAGGTGTATGCTTATAATCCCAGCCCTGAGGGAAGGTGAGGCAGGAAGATCACAAGATCAAGTCCCACTTGGGCAACACAGCAAGATCCTATCACAAAATAAAAAGCTAGGGGCCGGGGAGATAACTCAGTAGAATAAGCGCTTGCCTGGCAAGCACAAGGGCCTGAGTTCATTCCCCGGTTCAGAAAAAAAAAAAAAAAAAAAAAAAACCCAAAAAACAAAAACCCCAACAAATTGTCATTTAAAAAATAAATAAAAATTATAAAAACTGCTGTGGGTGTAGTTTAGTGCTAAGGCCCCCGTCCCTAGTACCTAAAAATACAAACAAGACACCCCAGTCCCTAGTACCTAAAAATACAAACAAGACAAGCAACAGTGTAGGTGGGTGGGCCCAGGAAGGTACTGCATACAATGAAGTTAAGTTTGAGATTTGATAACTGGAGATCTTGAAAGAAAACAGAGCACAGCCTATTCAACATATATCATGTGACAGTTTATCACTTAAATGTTTTAAGTTCTTGTGTATTTTATTGTTTTTGAAAGCAGCGGGAGACCATTTTTCTCCTGTTATTCAAAAAAGGATTGTGAAATGAGTAACCTATTTCCTATGCCATTCTCCTGCCTTCCACCAGATGGACCTCTTTAGAAGTCTTTGTCTTTCAAGTGCCCTTTCTTTCTCCTTCTTTCCCTTTTATAACTATTCTTGTTTATTTCTCTCTTTTCAGCTTTCTCTTCATTCATGAAAATTAGACTAATGCTATTTATATAAAATTTATATTGAAACTTTGAAAAAGTTTTTAGGCAGTGGAAGGAATGTTGCTCTGTTACATAATTTCTCTCTCCTTAACATTCCTAGAAAGAACATAAGGAAGCAGCAGTGTGAAGCCGTTGTGGGAGCCCAGTGTGGCAATGCAGTGTTACGAGGAGCCCATGTCTTTGTGCCAGGAATTGTATCGGCTTCAGGCTGTACGTACTGTAAGGTGCAGGGTTCTCTAAATTCATGTGTACTAGCAAATGGGAAGTTTAGTATATTTTAACTGAGATGCTTTTCAGTTTTACTTTTGTTAGGTATTTTCCAAGCTTTGCATTTAATGTAGCCCATAACGACTTTATCTGATAAGGATTAACAAATTAGACATGTACATAAATTTTCTGTAATTTGTTTTGTTTTGGAAGGGTTGCTTATAGACATCTAAGGAGCAAGTTTGAACTACCGCTTTCTTAGAGATTTCCATTCTACCTAAGAGACTACCATTCTTTTACCAAAGGGCAGATTAATATCATACGATTTTCTTCTTTCTCTAGTTATGAAAGCTGGAGACATTGTTTCTGTGTACTCTGATATTAAAGGGAAATGTAAGAAAGGATCCAGAGAGTTTGATGGAACAAAAGTATTTCTTGGAAATGGGATTTCTGCAGTAAGCCGCAAAGAAATCTTCAGTGGACTACCTGAGCTGAAGTATGTCATTGGGTGTTGCAGGAGAAATGAACATACTTTCTATGGATCAAGAAGACTAAAAACAATGTAAAAATGTATCTGACTGCATTATATGAATAAACCTTTAATATAAATTCAATTGGAAAAATATTTTATATGTAGTTCCATAATTTTTGGAAAAAAATCCTATTAAAAATAGTGTGGGCCAGAGAGATAGCTCGGTGGAATATGTGCTTGCCTGGCAAGCTCAGGGTCCTGAGTTTGATCCCTGGTACCACCAAATAAAAAATAAAAAGGGTGAGTGATGAGATTAAAAAGCCCAGTTAAAACTAGTAACACAATTATTAAATGTTTTTATGGCCAGCCAAATAGCTCAGTGGATTAAAGCACCTTCAAGCAGGTGCAAGGGCTGGGGGTTCTATACCCAGGCTTGGTGTGGTGGCACACACCTGTAATCTTAGCTCTTGGGAGGCTATAAACAGGTAGATCACTATGATCTGATCTAGTAGTGTGACCCAGAACACACTGTAGATCCTTCCCTAAAATGCAAAAAAAAAAAAAAAAAAAGATTTTCTCCTTTTATATTTTAATGATTTGAAAATTTTTGTACCTTTGATGAACATTGAAGCTTATCTTGATAGAACATGGATGAAATGACTCATTTAGATATTTCTAACATTTTGATTAGAAAAATTTATGATTTTAATATAAACAATTTTTTTTAACCAGAAAGCTAGCCCTTGTGTAAGTAATTATGGTCAAAGCAGAGTGTTTGGGTTTGTTCAAGTCAAATTAAGATATAGTTACTTCTGATTCAATCATCTGTAGCCACTTACGGCTCTGAATAAATCCATAGACAAACTGGGCTCGTCTCTTACTTGTTTTAGGAGTGCTGTAGACACCACTGTTACTCCAAGGTTAGCAGCTGGTAAAACTGTACTGAGGATAGTCAGGCTAGCTGCCCAGAACTGTACTATAGCCGTGATCACTTTCCTTGCTACAGCAGTTTTTCTATATGATTGAAATTAATTCTTCTAAAGAAAGAGAACATTGGGTCTGGATGGCAATGAGGTGTGGATAGAAGAATAAAGCTGGGTAGAAAGGAGACTGGGAGGTTGATCCAGAGGGCACAAGTGCCTGCCTGGGAAGTGCAAGGTCTGAGTTTGATTCTTGGTATTAAAAAAGAAAATGTAGCCACAGGGACAAGCTCTTTTTCTGCTTCTGGTGGCCCCTCTAGCTTGTGACACCACTCCTTCCATCCTAATTTAGTGTTAAATTTCTAAAACCCCTTTTTAGTGACACATAAATTCCCCAGTCACTAGTCACTTCTGCAAATCGCCATTTTCTTTAGCCCAAAAGCAGTATTTCTGAACTTCAGGCATCGTATCTCCACTTCAAAGCCATGTACAGTAGATGGCTGACACTGCAACCCAGGGGATGGCATACACATCCTGGATGAGTCTTGAAGACAGCCTTTAAAGGTGCCCTACTCTGCTGGTAACTGCCTCATTTCACTGAGCACCCACACTCCATTCTTGAAAGCATCCTATTCCCATCTCTTAATAAAACCTCATGCCTCTACAGTGAGTCCTGAAAATTCTTTTTTTCATGACAGGAGTCAAGAAATCCACAAAATTATTTAAAAGGATGGGTGGTTAAGTTCCTTATTTCAGCCTCGGGGACCCTTAGACCCAGCCCAGTGCCAGTAGTATTTTATGAATAGTAAAGAACTTACTTTGTTTCTCTTAGAAGGCTTTAGGACTGTAAAGATTATGCAAATACTGGCTGTGTTTATCTCTGGGTCTATAAGGAACTGATACTTAGACTGCCTCATTAGTCATTATTAATGGTATACTTTTCATTTTCTCATCTTGATATCCTGGCTGCAGTTACTATGCTGAGTAATCTTTTCCCTCCCTTTCCCTCTCCTTCCCTCTCCTCCCTCCTCTCTTCCCTCTACTCTCTTTTTCCTTAGCAGTACTGGGGAGTCAAACCAGGGCCCCATACCTTCTAGGCCTGTGCTTTACCACAGAACTGTATCCCCAGTCCCTTTTCATCTTATTGAGACAAAAATCTCAGAAGTTTCCCAGGCTGAGCTCAAACTTGCAATCCTGCATCAGCTTCCCATGTGGCTTGGCTTGTGGGAATTTCTCTGATACCAGACTGAATATTTTCTTTGTTGGTAGTAAAAAGCAGGCACCTTTAGAAGGAAAAAAAAAAAAAAAAACTGTTAGTCTTCTCTTACAGTATATGCATGCCTTCTCTTGAGACCCTTGATGGTCTCAGGTTACCTCTTTCAGATTGCAGTGCATGTAATCGCTGCATACCTGTGGGCTGGCTTTTTTCTTTGTTGGTAGTAAAAAGCAGGCAAAAAAGAAAGAAAAAAAAAAAAAAAAAAAAAAAAAAAACTGTTAGTCTTCTCTTACAGTATATGCATGCCTTCTCTTGAGACCCTTGATGGTCTCAGGTTACCTCTTTCAGATTGCAGTGCATGTAATCGCTGCATACCTGTGGGCTGGCTTTTTCTGTTTTCATCAGCAACACTGCCACTTGTAAAGTGGGACAGAGGTGAAAAAGATCATCTTCCAGTTGTGTCAGCAAAGGTAGTCTGTCTCTAAAAACATGAGAGGAAAGTAGTACTGTGCTTGTCATTGCTTAGCCTCAGCTGGAGCGTAGGTATTTTTTCGATTTTCATAACAAGTACCTAGTATAGTACTTTGTAAACTCAACACTCATGAAATGTTGTGACTGGAAAGGTATTAACAGTGGCCATAGATGGGTTCTTGGGAAGATTAAACAAGTCTATAATCAGATACTCTTTGCTCTTTTTTTTAGGGGGGGGGCGGAACCAGGGATTGAACTCATGCCCTTGTGCTTGCCAGGGAAGCACTTATTCCACTGAGCCATCTCCCCTGCCCCTTCTTTGCTCTTTAATTTAGCCAGAATTCCAAGGAAACTCTTGTGCCTAAGTGAAAGTTTTGATACTTTATCCTTTTTAGTACTAACGTCTTCTCCTTGAGGTAAACATTTACAAATGGATTCATGAGACTGTTCGGAGCATGTAGATGTGGATAAAAATCTTTAAAAGGTGGATGATTTTATGTTTGACATGCAGTTGTGGGTATGTTATAGATACATGTGCTATGTAATTGATGTGGATTAATGTTGAGTTTCTGTGTTTCAGAGGTGTAGGTGTAAGAATGACAGAACCTGTGTATCTGAGCCCCTCGTTTGACAATGTCCTGCCCAGTTACTTATTTTTACAGGTAAGTATAAAAGGAAAATATTTAGGGACATTGAAACGCATTTCGGAGAATTTTTTTCCCCTTATGTTATTGCATTTTTGTGGCTTATTTTATATATAATGTACATTATGTTCTACTTTTGGTTAGAGAAAATTTTACAAGTACCCCTCCTCTCTTTTTTTTTGCATGTTAATTTTTTAAACTACTACTAACTGATACATACATTTGATGTCAATATAAATGTTTCTTTTGTAATTCTGTGTAACATTCAAATGGTTTACTCTTACTAGAATTTTTTTTATTTATTTATTTATTTATTTTTTGGTACCAGGGATTGAACTCAGGACCTTGCACTTGCCAGGCAGGTGCTTATACCACTGAGCTATCTCCCTGGCCCTACAGTCTTTAACAGTTGCTGTGACAAGTCATTTGTTTTGCCTTTCCCAGTTTATGTACTTCTATGGACATAACTTACTTGATTTATTCCTTCTCATTTTTTAGTTAGGTGATACACTAGTATTTCTAGTGTAAGATGAAGGTACTGTAATCTAGTTCTTATTTCCTTGTTTTGGGGCAACTAAGATTGAAGTCCACAAAACAGCAACATCAAGTGCTAGGGAATGGCCAAATGCATATGCATTCAAAAGAATAAAAGTGAAGCTTTCTGATAGTTGGAGGTGGGTTCTCTGTAAAGTGGACATCCTTGATGTTTAGGTCTCGTGGGTCTTTGTATAGTTTTTAGGGATTCGTGACAGAAAGCTGAGATGTTTCTAGTTGTAGGTAGGCCTTTAATGTTTGGAAAGCAGACTTTTGTGTTTTATTTCTTTCAAGCTCTCATTTGGTTAGTGTTTGTTAGACTTTGTTGCTTGCATTTCAGTAGGTCCTGTATAAATCCCGAGAGTACTTGGCTGACCTAATCAGATACAAAAGTTACATTTCTTGTTATATAGGTCTTGCTATATCTTGGTCTTAACCGTCCAGCAGAAAAGTATAAAAACAAGGGATATAAAGTAAAGCCATATTAATACGATGAGCTGTAAAAGGCTCAAGTCAATAATTTCTGAGGATAACCCACTAATATTATATACTGGTAGACAGTGTTAAATTGTTTAGTTGAATTCAAACACCTATAGTATTTAGATGCCAATAGAATATTCACTTCTGACAGGACAAAAAAAAAAAAAAAGGATACAAAGAAACAATCATTTTGTATTTATATATACAACATAGGATAGGTTTACAGCTACTTTCGCTTAATTCAATGAGAAGAAAGAGGTGTACTAACAGTGTTTGGACAGAATATCCTGTCTGCTTCTTATGCTATTGATAACCACTAAGAAGATAACAATGTACAATATATTGATTTTTCAAAACTGTCCTATTAATCAGCTGTGAAACTGTCTCATTCATATTTCTCAATAAAAAAATAAATAAAATATATAATTAAAAAAAATCAATATGTCCTGATAGTCTGTTTTGGTATGCTAAGTTAGCAACTACCCCCACCTTCCACTTCAGAAGCAGTGCTCTTTCTGCCTAGATTCTCCTTTCTCCTGGCTTTATTCCCCCTTTACAGTAGTAACACTGACTGCTGTCTGGGTGCAGTGGGCAGTGAAGGGTCTTGCAAGCTACTTCTGAGAGGGGGCATTGTTGGGAGTGATGGAGCTCACTCCTATGAGTCCTATCTAAAGGTCCTGAGGACAAGCCCAGAAGAGTATTTGTTGGAGCGTCTATTTGCATCACAATCTGCAGCTTTAAAGCTGTCCAGGAGTAAAAACAAATTTGATTAAGCAGTTGAGAAAATAGGATCTAAGTGTCAAGGCTACAAGACACATTATTATTGGTCCTGGTAGGGAGAGTAATCAGAATATCTGATTTTAGATCCCTGACCATGACCTCAATGACTTAGACACTGGTGGGTGTTTGAAGCACAGTTGGTTGGCTTTTAATGTTAGGTCTCTTCGTTATAACATACTGATTGGCATAAAAACAACATTTTTTTCTAGGGGTTGGGGAGATGGCTCAGTAGAATAAGCGCTTCCCTGGCAAGTTCAAGGGCCTGAGTTCATTCCCTGGTTCTGCAAAAAAAAAAAGCAATGTTTTTTTCTTTGTGTATGTTATTTAAAGATAATACGTTATATAAGCATGTAACTTTTTATCCGTAAGACTATAGATGCTGTGTTTTTGAAGAACAATCTTAGCTAAGATTTCTATTGAACTTTTAGAGCTACTATTGTTGATATAGGGGTAAAAATGAAACTTTTGACCTGAAAGGTGCCTAGTTTGAGTTTGTGTTCTCTAAAACCAAAGAGTGAATTTTAGGAACAAATAGAGGTTAAAGGTAGAATATATATATTGGGGGAAAGAAAGCTGTCGGAGAGGAGGACAGAAGGGGGCCTGAGTGGGTTGTCCCCAGGAAACTGTCTCTTCCAGGGACTTTTATAGTGTAAAAACATATGGTGAGGCAGGTCTAAGGAGGTGGAAAACAAGGGAACTCGCTTAGGTGGCCAAGAGATGGAACAAAACTATGGTCAGCCAATGAGATTACAAGCACCATTGCACAGGCAAAGTTGATTAAATCCAGTACCAAATGGGGAAGCAAGTCACATAACAAAAGTGGGCATGAATACTGGACAGTCTCTTTCTGTTGGGGGTTGGGTTAGTGACTCATTTGGGCTCTTTCAAGGTAATTGATACCTATTTAGAAAATCAATCTCTGATGTCCATCCCCAGGGAAGTATGTGGCTGCATTTGTTGACTTTTGTCTTGAGTTCTGGCCCACAGCAGAGAGGATCTCTCTCTTCCAAAGTTAAGAGTTACCTTGTCTTCCATATTGTCTCTTTGAGGGCCTGGCCCTGTCTGACTGCCTATAAAATTTCTATCTAATTCAGCTGCCTACAACAGTGTGGCTTCTTAGTCTTATTTGAGCCATAATATTGACAAGTTATGGTTGTAGCTGGACACTGTCAGCAGGACCCAGTATGTAGGACTTGGAACCCTTTGCATACTTATCCTAAATTATTATTAGTATTTTATATACTTCAGTTATATTTTTCTTGCTGTTGTTCAAGGTCAAATTTAAGTGAAACCTGAATTAGAATTACTTTCTGATGTATATAGAAAGGTCAGTTAATATTCTCCAGTAGTTAGTTTTGGAATGATGTACAGAGCTTCTTAGCTCCTCAGCCAGTGTTACCTGCCAGGATGAGTCCCAGTCTGTGTTAGACCACATGGCTCTCCTCAGAAGCCTGGGAACATATTTTTCTTTAGCGACCCTCTTTCTAGCATGAGGTATACTGGTTAACTTTTGTCCTCTGGGGTCCAACAGTCTCCTTGTTCAAGACATTAGGTGACTCAACAAAGTTGTAGGCTCCTATAGAAAGATCCCCTCATGTCCTGGGTCTTGCTGACCTTGGAGGGTCAGAACCAAAGTATTGGTTATTTTTTAGTGCAGTTATATAATTAGCTTTGGTCTCAGAGCCTTAGTTGTTGAGCACCTAGGAAGTCAGTTGCACCAGTATTGACATGAGAGCAACTATGATTGTCTTAGAAGTCAAATTTTTATTAAATAATTTTAGATAGTATCACATTTTTATAGGGAAAGTTTGAAATCAAAAGCAAAACATAACATTATAGCACAATAATTGTCGATACTATTAGTTATAAACCATGGCCTTTTTTAAAACAAAGTACAATATATTTAAACCTTCATTTTTGTATAGAATATACTTTATTACAGAAAAGAGCCATAGATTATTAAATAGGATATTCTTATTACAAAACCAGGCTTAAAGCTTTGTCCTTTTGTAACGAGGCTGAATCTCTAAAGCATATCCTGCAGAACTTAAGACCATCTCTCAATCCAAAGAAAGCCTGTATATAGGCCACCTTAGAGGATCTATGCAAGACATATGTGAAGAGGGGATTATCTTACTAGCTGAGAAAGTAAAGTCCAGACCTGTAGCTTAGCTCTTAATGGAGGCCTAAGAGATTCTTAACAGTGTCCTCTCAGATCACTGTGGGACAGAGGATAGCAAGAGATCACTGAGAGTTTTACCTTGCCTTACTGAAGAGTACAGGTGGGGACAGTAGACATGTGGAGATTTTTCTGCTGGGTACCCTGTTAGGCTGTCAGACCCAGTTAAGAATATTGAGGCCAATGAAACAGCAAAGCAGTGGGGAGTGACTGAGTACATGTTGGTTAATTAGGATAAGTAAGAAGAACACTCCTACCCAGGTGTCAGGGAGGGGATTTCCTCAAGGTGAAAAGACAATGCTTAAGTCCAGAGGCTTTTATATAGCATTTGGTGCAGGTGAACTGGACAGGATGCAGGGATGCTGCTGGTTATTGCCAGGCCTTTCAAGTCCAGAAAGTAGGCTGTCTTGTTTGTATTCCAACCCTCAAAGGCTGTCCTTGTAGCTTGCTTAGGAACCTTTCCTCTATCTTTTTTATTACATTACACCTTGATAGTCAGTTTACCTAAGTTAATTATTCCAGCCATTTGTTTATCAACTGAATAAGCCCTGACGTGTAGTTTACTTTAGGTTAACTACTCAGGATCTGTGCCCTGACTTCCATCTCCTGGCCACAATCCTGCTGCTAGGAATTGAGAGTCTCAACAAAACCAGGTTCATATACTTCCTTCTCCATGATTAAACCAAAAGATATTTTATCAGCATAGAGATTATTTTTGAATTTAATTCCAAGTCATACCCCTAGCTGACCTCCCCCCCCCCAAAAAAAAAAAAATAGAGCTGTAGATCCAACTGCTTATAGCAGTAAGGTCTTCCCTCACCCTAGGCCCCAAAACTCAGCTGTTGGCCAGGTACTAGAGACTTCTTTTCTTAGTTTTGCTTATAACTATTTCTGGACTGGCCACTTAAATCCTGTGCTCCTCGGTTTTTGTCATTAGGAAATTAAATTACTCCTGCTCCATCTTACTGAAGTGAGTGGGTAGGGCTGCACTTAGGTTGAAATACTTGGCCTCTTGGGACAAAAGTCATAACTGAAGTCAAAGTGATATTCCTGTTTGCTACTTTCTTTCCTGTTTACTGTGGGAAATCTAGCCAATAGAGAAACCTGCTATACTATTTCATTTAGATGCTGTTCCATCCCTCTCTACCCCAGTACCAGAGATGAAGCTCTGAGCCTTTACCCTGAGCTATATCCCCTGCCTGCCTGCCTGCCTGCCTTTCTTTCTTTCTTTCTTTCTTTCTTTCTTTCTTTCTTTCTTTCTTTCTTTCTTTCTTTCTTTCTTTCTTTCTTTCGTTTTTTGAGCCAGGGTCTT
>NW_004524796.1:3519635-3538544 GCF_000260255.1 Octodon degus | reverse complement strand
CCTGCCTGCCTGCCTGCCTGCCTTTCTTTCTTTCTTTCTTTCTTTCTTTCTTTCTTTCTTTCTTTCTTTCTTTCTTTCTTTCTTTCTTTCTTTCGTTTTTTGAGCCAGGGTCTTGCTTTGTAGTTCAGGCTGACCTTGAACTGCTGATTCTCCTGCCTCAGCTTGTCTTGTGCTGGATTACAGGCCTGTGCTACCACACCTGCCTCCCTTTTTATTTTAAGACAAAGTCTTGCTAAATTACCATTTGCCCCCCACAATAGAATTGCATGTTTGGGTCCTCCTTGCTTCAGGCTTGCAGAATGCTAAGATTACAGGCGTGTATTACCATGAGCAGCTTTCTTTGGTAGCTTTCTATATTGGTCAGGGTTTTACTTAGAGGAACAGGTATAATATAAGGAACAGATATTGACACAAGATATACAGTGTATAAGGAATTACAAGATTGGTTTACGACAGTCAGCCGCAGAGTCAGATGAGGAAATGTGCAGAGGGCGTCTGCACACTCCAGACTGAGGAGTTCAGTCCCAAGGTCTGAAACTCACTGCTGTGCTCTGTGCAAGTCTCTATTCATCAGCTAATAGGTCTGCGAGGGAAGACTGAAGAGTCTGTGATGGACGCTGACGAATCTGTGAGGGAAGATGAAGGATCCAGGCGGGAGGCCAAAGAGTGCACTGCGAGCCGATGCCTCTTTGTGCTGAGTCACTTTGGGACTGAACCAAATGTGCCTCAGGGCGGGACCCCCACCAGCCAAGTTAACACAATGTATCAACCAGTACACTTTCCTTGGCAGCTTTCAGAGTATCTTTAAAAATATATATTAAGAAGTTCCAATGGTGAACTGTATGTTCATACAAGATGACATTTTTAGTAATGCATGCTACTGTTTTTTGTTAGTTTTGTGTGTTTTTGTGTGCTTTAATTTTTGTTACTACCTGTTTGCAGTACACAGTGTTTACGTTTCCTAGTGGAGTTGGTGCGCATACCTAGCACTCATAATTACTTTTCACCCCCTTCCCTTCCTTCCCTTCCCCTCCCACTGTTCTTGACCCCTTGAACTAGCTTATAGCTTATGAAAACTGATCGTTTCATGGATGATGTTCATTTACCAGTGAACTTGTGGAAAGGAAGTTACACTTTGAAGAAACGCTGATAGACACAGGAGTTAGTAGTTAATAGGTCTCTTTTCTTCATTGTGATTACTGAAGCTGTTGTACAGAAGTGAGAAAATCTCAAGGAAATTTGCTTTTGTGGTTATTTTTTCTTTTTTAATGTGTTTTTCCCTTGCCTTTCCCTGAAAAACAATTATCCCTGGAAATCTGTATCTTTGTTGCTTTCAACAGCTGGTCCAAAAGCTTCACATTGAGACTTTTTTCAGTCAGGAACAAAGGGCATGGTGAGGGTCTAGTGAAACAGATTATTTTATTCTTAGCACTTGAAGCTACCCAGAGATATATTGTATAAACTTAATATACAATATTAAGTGTTGTACATAGTTATGAAAATTCATTAAGCCGTAGTATCATTTAGATCTTTTTTAATTTATTCTTTATTTTTGGGGACTGGGGATCAAACTCAGGACCTTATAATTGCCAGGCAGACACTTAAGCCGCTGAGCTATCTTCCCAGCCCTTACTTGGATCTTTTAAAAAATCAGAAGGAAAACTTAGAAAGCTTAAATACAGAGCCAGCAGATTAAAGCACCAGCAAGGGACCAGGGTTTCCATCCCAGGGCCTGCCACTCCGATCCCACCCCCTGTGCACACTGAGCTGGCAGCTGGGTGTGGTGGCATACACCTGTAATCTCAGCTCTTGGAAGGCTGTAAACAGGCAGATCACTAGGTGTCCGATCTAGTAGTGAGACCCTGAACACCCTGTAGACCCTTCTCTAACATACAAACAAACAAGCAAGCAAGCAAAGCTTAAACATAGTCCTGAGAATTAAGAAAATCTTAGATGCCTTTCACAATGAAAGTAATAATGAGACAGAGGCTTAAGTATTTGTAACAGCTGTTTTCAGAATTATTACTGCTGAAAAGTTGGAGTCAGCCTGTAGTGCTTTGGGTGGTGTGGTGGACAGGGCTCTGGAATCCTCCCTGAAGAGATTAGTGGAGAGTCCACAGCACTGTACAGAGTCAAAAGGGAGTAGTTTGAACTCTTGTTGCATAGGTCTTGCTTTACCTTGGTCTTAACCATCCAGCAGAAAAGTTTAAAAACGAAGTATAAGAAGTAAAGCCATGCTGTTATGTTGAGCTGTCGGGGACTCAGGTCAACAGTTTCTGATATTGCCAGTGAAGTGGAAGCCCCAGTACTATTATGGACTGCTGGACTCTTTTAGAATATTTTGTTGAGTTAACAAACCTATAATATTCAAATAACAGAACTAAACAAAAAAGGGATACGGATGAATGTCCATTTTGTATCTGTGTATTCAAAATGGTTAGAATGGACATATAGTTACATTCTCTTAATGAATAGAGGAATTTGTTCTAATAGTAAATAGGACATCATGTCCGCATCTTGTGTAGCAATTAACCACTAGGAAGAGAGTATGCAATGTGTTAATTGTTGGAACTGTCCTACCAATTTGATTTGAAACTGTCTCACTGCTATTTGTTTCTCAATAAAATTATGGGGGAAAAAAAGGGAGTAGTTTGTAGCAAGCATGTTTATTCAAACACAAGTATAGTACATCCTAAACAAGGCTAATTTTATAGGTCAGATATTAAATACACTCTCAAGAAGGAGGGTGGGCACTACCCAGAGATGGCAGCTACAATAAGGTCCACTGTTTTTTGTTTGTTATTTTTTTAAAAAGAATTTGAGCAAAGTCTAGGATGTAGCAATTAATACAGCTTCCTTTACAATCAGTGTCTCTGCCCTGTGGCTAGGAGCAAGAGTTTGTCCATCTGATTTAAACCAGCACAACAACCAAAATCCCTCAAGGGAATCAAATGCCACAATACAGATACAAGTAAATGAGACCTAGCTGGTCAACAGGACTACCACAGCTTTACTTGGGACTAGCCCCCAAGGTATGAAACTGGGACCATCAGGTGTGAGATGAGCAGGAGGGGGAATTTGCAAGGGGGCGTGATAATGTGCTTTTCTCAGGAAGTGTGGGGACTAAAAACTCAAGGAAGTCTGGATCATGACTATACTTAGAATTTTTTCTTATTGCCAGTTTTCAAGATGTATAGGTCATTTCTGGCTGACAGTGTACTCTGTCATTTTATTCTACTTTAAATGCAAGAAAAAATAACTCTCTAACTGCTTTTTTTCTCGTAAACAATTGATTTAAGGGTGAGATGAGGGTGGACCATCGGAGGGACACTAAATGAATCCTTGTGTCATTTGACATGGTTTCAGTTCTTAGGTTAGGATACTGAGACACTTTGTGGGGTGATTGTGCATATAAATTGAAGACACACTAGGTTGGAGATGGTTAGAATCATTAGGGAAGATTTTTAAAACACCACTCTTAACCCTATTGGAAATCCTCACCTAATTTTTCTGTATGAGGACCAGATTCTTTTTTTCTTTTTTTTGGGCCAATCTCATCAGGTGATTTTATTTTATTTTATTTTTTGTGGAACCAGGGGTTGAACTCAGGCTCTTGTGCTTGCCAGGCAAGTGGTTATTCTACTAAGCCATCTTCTGGGCACCTCATCACGTAATTTTATTTTGTAACCAGGATTGAGAACTAATGTAGAAGATGACGATAAATTGGCTATAGAAAATTGCCATCAGTTGACTATTGAATGAATTGAGTAGAAAATGTGTTGTGTGTTTTCATGGATGGATGTGTTATATAAGTCTCATGAGCTCATAGTATGCTATAGGAAATTGTAGATTTCCTATTTATTTATTTATTTATTTGTGGGTGTGTGGCCAGCTCAGCCCACCAGGGGTCGGGGCTGGCTGGCATGTGGTGCTGGGGGATTGAACCACTGTCCCTGTGCTTTGCTAAGCTTGTTCTAAGTAGGTGCTTTAGACCACTGAGCCATCTTACCAGCCCCTAGAAATTGTAGATTTCTTGAGATTAGCATATTTATAAAAACTATGCTTAGCAGCTTTGGGGATGCTTTACTGAGTTATCTCAAAACATTTCTTACCTTCACTGATTCTGAAATTAAAATTGATTTAGAGTCATTGAAAATTAATTGCATCATTTTTCTTACAGAATTTACCATCTGTTGTAGTAACTCATGTTCTGAATCCTCAACCTGGAGAGAAGATTCTAGATTTGTGTGCAGCACCTGGAGGTAAAACAACACATATTGCAGCACTAATGCATGATCAGGTGAATGTCTTCCAAAGAAAAGTACTGTCAGTATATTATATATTTCATTGGTGAAGGTGGAACTATATGTTGCTCAAGAAACATACTCATTATAATCCTATTTATTTTATACTAAGCCAAAGTGAGGACTGTCGAGTTATCTCAGTCACTGTATCTTAAGTTCAGTAGACATTTGCCATTTGCACAGTGGCACACACCTGTAATCCCAGTACTCAGGAGGCTGAGGTAGGTGGATGACTATAAATTCTGGGCTACATAGCAAGACCCTGTCTCAAAAAAAAGAAGTAACGTAATTGCCATTTATAAAGACTGCCATAAGGCTCATTTTACTTTATTTTATTTTATATTATTATATTTTTGAGACAGGGTCTAACTATGTAGTCCAGGCTCATTTTGAACTCAATAGGTAGCCCAGGTAATGTATCACATATGTAGATAATATATACACATGTCTGTCTATAGAACATGTGTCTCTCTTAAGAATCATATAAACTTCAAGATTTGACTTTATTTTAAAGTCTGCTTCATGTGCACAGAATTTCAGTAAGTCTGACATTTGGTAACTTAGTTTCCATTTTTCTTTATTTTCCTTTGTGTTTATATTTGCTAAGTTGTTTTTTTATTATAGGCTAGATTTCTCTGTATTCAGAAATCATTGCAGGGTTCAGGGTGTGCTCCATGGTACTTTGCTTGCCTAGTGTTCTTGGTCCTGCGTTCAGTCCTAGATGAGCAGGCCATAGACTGAGTCAAGAATCTAGGGGAAAGGTCGGAGTTAGAGATAACAGTTTGAGAGTCATCAGCATACATATAAGCTGATGGAGAAGAGGGTAGAAGAGCTGGAGAGTGAGCCTCCTAAGTAGTACCAGCATTCACAGGTTGGAGAAATGAGAAGGAATCACAGTCACCATGGGAGCAAAACAGAAGAATTTGACTAGCTGGAAGTCATGTGAGGAAGGGGTTGAAAAGGTGGGGAGGCCCCTTGTCAAATGTTGACAAACCAAGTAAGAAGAGGACTGAAATCCCACACTGGATTTAGCAATACGTTAAAGGTCCTTGATGAATTTAGATGCATGATGGAGAATGAGAAGACTCGAAGAGTGAAGGAAGACAGCTTGTATTGGGGGTGAGTGATACCTAGAAAACAGAATTGGACAATGTGGGGCTCAGGAGGTATGTGTGGTTTTAAGGTGAGAAATAACAGTGTAATAGAACTTTCTCAAAGGAGAAGGGAACCCAGTTTTGAAGTAAGAGAGGGAAAGGCCATGGGAAAAGTAATTAGGATGTACTCTGTACATGTCCCAACTTCTCACAAGAAGTGTAAACATTATGTACTATAGATGAGTATAGAAAAGAATAAAGAACATAAAGAGATGGATGAAATACAAATGGGGATAAGGGAAAAGGAAGATAAAAAGGATTGAGATGTGTTTTGTGTATGTACCTGTCTCCTATGAAGACTATGTTTTGTATTACATATACAAATAAATAGAAACATGTTTGCTAATGAGAGTTATACATTAAAGAGAAATGTGGCCATACCAGTGACAAAGGGGATAATTGCTGGAATGTCTTTGAGTAAATGCAGTGGGCTATATTTGATGTGCAAGTGGCATTAGATATTAACATGAGTCAGCAATCTGTGGAAATAAGAGGGATGGCTGAGTCCATGGATGCAGATGTTAATGAGCTGGTAGGCATGGTAAAAGACAGTTCTTGGTTTTCTCAGTGAAATGGGAAGCAAGATCATCGGGTAGGAATGGGCTTAGGTGGTCAGGATTTTCTTTTATTAGTATATTAATTATCCTTTTTTTTTTTTTTTTTTTTTTTTTTTTTTGCGGAACCAGGGATTGAACTCAGGTCCTTGCGCTTGCCAGGGAAGTGTTTATTCCACTGAGCCATCTCCCCAGCCCCCGATCCATATATTTTTGATGAAATTTCTCATTACACTTTAAGATATAACTTTAACTATTAGAATTTGTGAAACATTGAGTATTACAAGCAAAGGTGATAAAGATATGTATATATTTAAAGAATATTTTCTTTTTTGCGGTACCAGGGATTGAACTCAGAACCCTGCAATTGCCAGGAAAGCGCTTATTCTACTGAGCTATCTCCCTGGGCCCTCCTTTTTTTTTTTTTTTTTTAAAGAATATTTTCGCTAAATAAATTGAAGGCCCAAGAGTACGATCTTTGTGTCATATACACATTCACTGTGCATATACATACTATATATGTTCACTACACGCACAATTTCAGTAGCACTAATACAACCTCAACAAGAAGGCTTCATTTTTTTTTTTTTCTTTCATTTATGTATTTGGTACTGGGTCTCACTACACACTTAGACTGGTAGTGATCCTCCTGTTTCAGCCTCCTCAGCCCTGGGATTACAGGTGTGTACCACCACACCTAGACTCAGTTGCTGGCTTAGTGCACCCCGGGAGATTGAACCC
Organism: Octodon degus; assembly: GCF_000260255.1. Taxonomy (NCBI): domain Eukaryota; kingdom Metazoa; phylum Chordata; class Mammalia; order Rodentia; family Octodontidae; genus Octodon; species Octodon degus. Next base: position 3,531,791 of record NW_004524796.1, on the reverse strand, counting down.
CATTTCCGGCACTTGCCAGAGCAGGTGCTTAGTCCTCTGAGCTATCTCGCTGGCCCTAGGCTTCATTATTTTAAGAAATCTCTTCAATAGAAAAGGATACTTATTTAAATTTTGAGAAGACAGTACACTTGGTATTACATGGTAAGAAATACAGAGAAAGTATTCTTCAAGAATTGAAATAGTAGCAGGAAAAACTCTCGAAGAAAAGTGCCTTAAATTCATAGTGAAATGAGGCACATGAAATACAGAGGTTCATTTTATAGTCGTGTTGTTCAATACAGTTCCTTTTTCAGTCTTTGGAAGCTTAAATGTAGATTGTGATATGCTTTGAGAAAGTGGTGATTATCACCCTCTATGGTGAATTTGTTCTAGTTCCTTCAAGTCTTTTGTTTTCTCTAGTAAGAAGTCTTGCCAGCCAGTTGGCTTTGTCGTGTAGTGTAAAAATATAACCTTGGTGGTGTACACACAAGCGATGGTTTGGCTCAGGGGTCTGTGATTCAGCTGATGCCTCCTACGCCTGCTGTGCTCCTGGTCAGCTGTAGCTTCGTTGGGTGGTTCTGGTAATGTTGGGTTTCACTTGTGTTTATATGGCTTTCCCTTTTCTAAAGTGACTTCAGCTAAGGCAACTATGACGATGCTCTGCCTTTCTGGTGTTTGGTGTGCTAGAATGAGAGTGTGAGCCTGGCATAGGGCCGTAGTTAGGATCTGGTGATAGCCAAGAGAAAAGCGGAGTACTCTGCTTGCATCACATTGACCATGGTCCCGATGGCCAAACGAATGACAAGACTGAGCCCCACTCAGTGTCTGTTAACAGTCGGGGAGCCTTACTAGCAAATGTTCTTTATTGTAGGCTATGCCTTAAATTTATTTCTCTTGTGTAGCAAAATATTTGATGTACATACCTATGAGGATGATATATATGCACACACATGGAACCAAAGCTAGAAAAAAAAAATCCATCTACTATTGTATTTTATAATACTGTGTCATTGTATATTTAAAGTATCATATACATGTCAACAGTGCATGCCTAGATTGTTTTGATTTATCTGACATGTTTATCAGATATGGTGATTTTTTTTTTAGGCTGTATTTTAATATTATTCCAAAATATTTGGCTGTGATATGCAGGTTTTTGGCTTCTGTTTTTCTGGCTTTAATTGCTAGGACTCACAGGAAATTTTACATAAATAGCTCAATATATTGAAAGAGGACTGATTTTATAAATGGCCTTCGTTTGCCTAAAAAGGTGGCTTGGGTCAGATGTCTCCTGGCATTAGTTCATGTACTTCTGCAGGTAAGCAGTCGTATCAGATAGGTGATTTTAATGTTGGCTTTTAATAGGTGCTTTTTAAGTTGGAGTAGACTACAAACACTTTTTGTAGTTTTGATTCCTTTTGAGTAAAGGAGCAAGCTGTAAGACGATTAATTACCTGATAAGAATACTTTTATAGACGAGTCCAATGTAGTAGTGAGACCCTGAACACCCTGTAGACCCTTCCCTAAGATATAAAAACAACCCCCCCAAAAAAATAATTCTTTAAAGGAAGGACCTCAGTATTTGCTGTAAATTTGATACATATATTTGGCTACGCAGTCCAGCTTGAAACGTACAAATGGGTGGAAACTTTTCACAAGCTAATTTTGTATTTTTATGGCTGCTTTGGATTTATACTTTGTTTTTTAAATTTTATTTTCTTTAGGGAGAAGTAATAGCATTGGATAAAATAGCCAACAAAGTAGAAAAAATAAAGCAGAATGCTTTATTATTAGGATTGAATTCCATCAAAGCGTTTTGTTTTGATGGAACAAAAGCACTTAAACTTGATATGACTGAGGACACAGAAGGTAAGTTAAATATTTTTTATTGTTAATTGGCAAATCTTAGTTGTATGTATTTATGGGTCACCATGCAGTGTTTTGATGCACAGTATAAATAAATGTGGCATTATCAAAACAAGCAGATGAACACATCCATTAATTTTTTTGGGTGGTAAAGCATTTGAAATTTATTCTTAGCAGTCTTGAAATATATATTCCTGTTAACTGCATTTGCCATGGTATGCAGTACATCTCAAAAGTTCTTTTTTCCTGTATAACAGGAAATGTATAACTTCTGGAAAGTACCTCCCCATTCCTTACCTATCCTCCCTATTCATTCTTATTAACAGAATATCCTTTTTAAAAGCTGAATGGTGCACAAATGTATTTGTATTGCATTTTCTGTACTGATTGTCTATGCAGGTAGATAATTGGGTTGACTTCATGTCTTGGCTGTTCTGAATAATGCTGTAATGAACATGGGGATGCAGGGTTTTTTTTTTTTTTTGGCATATTGATACTAACATTTTTACATATATTCCAGCTAGAGGAATTGGTGGGTTATATGGTCATTTTGGTTTTTTGTTTGAACAGCCATATCATTTTGCATGACAGTGTTCCTAATGTACATTCCCGGTAACACTTGCAGCTATCTCCAAGTTACGTTTGCTGTTTAGCCACCTTATCATGTGTCAGGTGACATCTGATGATGGTTTTGATTATCATTTCCTGGATGATTAGTGATGAGCATCTTTTGAGGCTCTATACTGGTTGTCGCTGTCTTTTGAGGAAATATTCTTGTCCTTTGCCCATGTTTTAATTGTATTGATTTCTTTTTTATGAGTTGAGTTTGTTTTGTGTTTTAAGTAATGGACTCTTACTAGATGTGTGGTTTGCAGATACTTCTTCCCATTATGTGGGAGTCTTGACTTTTCCTTCACTGTGCAGAAGTTTTTTAGTTTGCTGTTTACTTTTGTTGCCTGTGCTTTTAGAGTCCTGTTGAAAAAAATGATTGTCTAGAATAATATTGTGGGCCTTTTCTTCTGTTTTTTTCCTACTATTATATTTTACATGTTTGAGGTCTTTAACCCATTTTGAACTTATTTTTAATATATTTTATGAGATAAAGATTGCTTCATTTTCCACTTGTATATATTCAGTTTTTCCAGTACCAGTTACTGAAGAGACTGTCCTTTCCCTCTTGTGTATTCTTGACATCTTTATTGAAAATCAGTTACAGTGATACCATGTTTAAGTACATTAAATTGGTTCCAGGAGGCCAAAAATGAATACCAAAAATGATGAGTGCCAAACAGATTTTTCTGGCTAGCAAAAATAGAGGTATTTGGATGTATTGAGTCCCAAATTTGAGGAATTTCAAAGCAGTTGAGTACCAAGGTATGACAGTGTCTTTGCATGGATTTGTTTTGACACTCTATTCTGTTTGATTGGTTGATATGTCTGTATTTCTGTCAGTACCATGGGTTGTTGATCCCTGTAGATTTGTGGTGTGTTTTCAAATCAGGTACAATGATAATTTATGTATGTGAGTTGTACTTGCATCCCTGGAATAAACGTCATTTTGTCACGTTGCTAGCTTCAATTTTTGAATATTTTGTTGAGGATTTTTGTATCTTTATCAAGGTTTCCTTTTTGTCTGGCTTTTGTATCAGGATAATGCTGGCCTAATAAAATAATTTGGAAGAATGCCCTCTTGAGTTTTTTGGAAGAGTTTAAGAATGATACTAAGTTTTTTTGAAATGATTAGTAGTGTACATTTTGGAGGCATCAGGAATGGGCTTTTCTTTATATGTATTTCCGTCTTAGTTTATTGAAATCTTTGGTTTCTTTGTGGTTCAGCCTGGGTGGTTGTCTAGGAATCTGTTTCTTCTAGGTTGCCCAGTTTGTTGGTGTATAATTGTTCATATTTTTAAATAATATTTTGTATTTGTGATGTCAGTTTGAATTATTTGTCTAGTAGTTCATGAATCTAATTTCTTGAAGGTGAGCTCCTGGTGCTTTGTGTTTTTTTTCCTTTATTGGTACCATGTTGCTCCATTTGTTCTTAGTTCTTATAACCATGAATTTGTGTTTGCATCTTTCAAGAAGCAGGGATGGATGGTCTTTGCAGATATTTTTGTAGGAATGCCTTCTAGCTCATCTGCCCATTTTGGAAAACCCAAATTGCATTGTTTGTGAGCTATTTCACTGCTGGAATTGTTGGACAGGGTGACCTGATACCTTGGTTAAGCCTGAGTACAGATTGGTTCCCCTGAGATGGACCTTCTTGTCAGATGTATAGCAGTGGGTGTAGAGCCTATAAGCACCTGGGCTTGCCTGAAGATATAGTGTAGGATGACTGTAGTCTATGGGCGATAGCCAGGTGCTGAAATAATCTTGGTTCCTGAATCCACAGGGACTAATCTGTCAACAGGTTGGGCCTGCATCTTTAGTTGGGGGTTTGGGTAGTAGATCCCTAGAGGTTGGCCTGAAGATTGAGTTGATATTGGTGTTCTTAGAAGACTCATGAGGAATCTATGGTATACATTCCACAGTGGTCATGCAGAACCCTCAGTCATCAGGCAAGCTGAGTATAAGAGTTGTTTTTTGTAAACTAAAACCTTAGTATTCAGGTTTAATTGGAGTGTTAGAACTTGGCAATAGATGTGTGGGTTTTGGGTTGCAACTTGGTACTTAGTCTCTAAAAGGTTCGCCATCGCTGTCTTAGAGTGTCCCCCTATGGGGATCCTGCCTAGCATCCTGGATCCTGGGTCCCCTAAAGTGGACTTGGTACAGGAGCAGACACAGATTCTGGTTTGTAGGGATAAGTTTGACATCTGCAATCATAAGTGTCCGTCTTGTACTAGAAAGTAGTGTTACTACCTTAGACTCTGGTGCTGTAGGGACTGATCTGGAGTCCAATTCCATAAAGTCTGGTCCACACTCTGGTTATACAGTTTCTGGCCTGGTCCATCAAGGTTGTGTGTCCTGGGGCCACAGGAGCCAAACTGGAACCTGGATCCTCAAGCCTTGGGCTGTACCTGATGAGGGCAGCACAGCATTGGAATCTGCTGGGAAGTACTCAGCTTTGTGGTCTGCTGGAGCATGCTGGGAGTGTGAGACTACATGGACTGGCCTGGAAGGTGGCCTGTGGGGTCCTGCCTGTATTTGGTTTTATTAGGATGGGGCTGATACTGGGATTTGGGATAAAATCCTATCAATCACTTTTCATTTCCTTCCTCCAACCAGAGGATTTTTCTCTGTATTCTGTGCTACTTGGAGTTGAAAGAGAGGTGATATGAGTAACATAAAATTGTCCCTCCTACCCTTTTCAACGTATTTTTTTTCTTCTAATAATTGTAATAGAAATAGGGTAGACAGGGAATGCACCTATATACAGACAAAAAACACAACTAGCCAATAAAATAAAATCCAGATTTGATGAAGATTTGGGGGAAACAAATACAATCATAATTTAAGGGTAAATTGATACAGTTATTTCTAGAGGACTTTTCCAGTATATGTCCAAAAAATAATTTCTTGGGAGTTTCTTCTATGATAATAGGTAAGAGAGCAAAAATGGTTACAGAAGAAGCTGAGTTAGGTTAATAATTGCTTTTATCTAATAGCTTTGCCATCAGATAAAAGCAGAAGATAATATTAGGGTGAAGTCTGGAACAGTGTTATGGGTTCTGGGGAATCAAGTAGCTTTAAAAAGTGTGTCGCGTGGGGGATGACATGAAGGTATGTACGGACCATTTTGTTTCATGACTTCTCACATCAGAAATTGGATTAGTTTGCAGGTGGAATAATTGCAAAAAGTATTTCAGTGAATTCACAGTTCCTTGTGAAAGACTAGATCTGGGCTCATTCTAGTCCACAACCAAGGTGATGGTGACAGCAACAGCGAGACCAAGGAACAATAGAACAAGCACCAATGTAAATACTGTAGCTGAGCAGACTTTCTCTGGAGCTCTCTGCAGTAGAAATTTACAAGGAAGTCCATTTGCAGAATAATTAGAGTTAATTCTCAGTCTTCGCTCTGCTGAACTAGGGTTTCTAATGTAGGGTGCATAAGATCTCATTTGATTGGGTCTAGGTTTATACTATATTTAAAAAAAAAAAAAAACCCTAATAGTAATAACCGTAGTTTTATGCCTAGGGTGGTAGCAAATGCCTGTGATCTCAGCACCTAGAAGGATGAGGCAGGAGGATTGCTGTGAGTTTGAGGCCAGCTTGGGCTACATAGTGAAATCAAGGCCAGCCTGAGCTATATATATAGTGAGAGTCTGTCTCATTAAAAAAAAAAAATTAAACCCTGTCAAATCTATATTAAATATAAGTCACTATTAACTTTACCAATCAAAGGGAAATACTATTTTTTATCTCAAATAATATACTTTTATTTATTTTTGGTTTTGGTAGTGTTGGGGAGGAACCCAGAGCCTTTCCACTGTTGCATCTCCAGCCCTTTTATTGTTACTTATTTTGAGACAGTGTCTCACTGAATCACTCTTAAGTGCCTGGTCATTGTTTTTACCTAGAGTTTTTTATTCTAGACCAATATGATACATGGCAAATATTTTTATAATTCTTTGTATAGGGGCACCTCCATTCACACCAGAATCTTTTGACCGAGTTCTCCTTGATGCACCTTGCAGTGGAATGGGACAGAGACCAAATATGGCTTGTACTTGGACTTTGAAGGAAGTGACATCATATCAACCGCTGCAGCGAAAACTCCTTTCCGTGGTATGTGATAATCTTTTTCTGTGAAGGACATTCACTTGGGTAGGTTGAAGTTTAAGTCAGTGGGAGCAATGTTCATTCCACTGTAGTCAAAAGGTGGAAACAACCCAGCAGTTCATTAACAGATAAATGCATAAAGATAAACATATCCATACGTAGAAAGTTACTCAGCCTTAAAAAGGGGTGAAATCCTAACATAGGCTTCACTATGGATAAATCTTGAAGTATTATACTAAGTAAAATAAGCCTGTCAAAAGGAAAAAATGTTGTATGATTCCACTTGTATAAGGCCCCTAGAATGGAAAATTCATAGAAAGTAAACTAGAGGTCACCAGGGAGTGAGGGATAAGGAGTGGGAGATGAGGGGGTTAGTGATGTGGTGCAGAGTTTCCATTTGAGATGATGAAAAAGTTCTGGAGACACATAGCAGTGATGGTTGTACAATATACTTAAATGCCTTTTAAATTATACACTTAAAAATGATTAAAACAATGAGTTTTATGTTATGTGTATTTTACTATGCACAGAAGACTGAGAATGCCTAATTTTAAAAACAGGGAGCTTTCCTCTATGTCAACTTACCTTTTCTGGGTTTTTATTTATATACTTTTTAGTACTGGCAATTAAGCTTAGGGCCTTCACCTGAACTGGTTACATCCCCAGCAATTTGTAAATTTGTAATTTTGAGACAGAGTCACATTAAGTCACTTAAGTTATGCAGGCTGGGTTTGAATTTGCAATTTGCCTGCCTCAGCTTCCCAGAGTGACAAGATTACAGGTAGGTGGACCCATGTCCAGTAACTTACCCTTTCAAACACACAGTAATGGTAGAATTTCTTCATTGAGTTATTTAATGAATTTCAAACATTGTGGTCTGTCTTAAAAAGATTGATGTAGTTACTAATTGATATAAAGAATTCATATAAAATTAACTTTTCTGTATTGGGTTCCTGGGTCAGCCAAGTGTATTAAGTGTGCGAAGTCTGTTAGATGCATACACATTGAGGAGAGCAGGAAGTAACAGTATGCAGTGTAGATGTAAAGGAGCCGTAAAAACTTCACACAATTAACTGATTCCCAGTGTATATCAGAAGAAACCCAAATAAAACAGTTGGATTCTGTAAGTCTTGCAAAATATGGCTCTGGATTTCACCAAGTGTAGACAGCCTTTGATCAAAGATGAATTTATTACTTCTCAGCTGTTTGTTTATAAATACATAGAGTAGAGCTGCAATGGATTACTGTAATTATTCTTTCTCTAAAGTTGCCCTTGAGTATATTTCTGTGCCTCTCCTTTCCATTCACAAAAATAGCCATTCCTTGGGGATTATTCAGCTCCTTTATCTGTAGCAGTCAGAGAATACATCTTTTGTTAAAGCAGCAAACAGGAAGTTTTACAGCTGCAAGTCACTTTGACGAGAGTAAAACTAAGAGCCTACTTTAAGGGACTTTGTTTCTTGTCCTTTTTAGGTCATAGCAGAAAAGGAAATTTTTAAAGCTGCTAGAGATAGATTTATGATTTCAATAAAAAGCATCTGACCTGTGATACAGAACTTGAGTGTAGTGGGTATGCCACTGGATTACTGCAAATGAACTGGGAATGTGGACTGTATAGCTGGACACATCTCATTAGAGGCATGGCTTCCTCACATAAACAATTTTAGTGCCACTGATTTCCAAATCAGAGACATGAGGATAACAGCTCGCCTAGTAGGAGCTTCACTGGAAGCAGTAACCTTACCTCATGGTTGTTATGAGAGAATATCCATGAAAAATACTTAATCGAATAGCTGGCACATAATAACAGAGTTTAAAATTTTCTAGGGTGTGTAGAAAACACAAATATGTGTATTAAAATTTTGTGTGTGTGTGTGTGTGTGTGCGCGCGTGTGCGTGTGCACAGGGTCTCACTATGCATCTCAGACTGTGGTGATCCTCCTGTGTTCTGCCTGCCTAGTGCTGGAATTTCAGGTGTGTGCCACCATGCCCTGACCCATCCCTGGCTCAGTGCACCCGGGGGCAGGGTCAGCACAGCATGAGGTGCCAGGGATCAAACCTTGGCCCCTGTGTTTACCTAAGCAAGTGTTTAGTCTGCTGAGCTTAGAATTTTAAAAATGAAAACATTTAAAAATGAAATCATGGAATTTAAGTGATGAACACTAGGTATTTGAATAATTTTTGTTTTGATTTATTTTGTTTTTTTGGTACTGGGGATCAAACTTAAGCGCCTTGCCAGGCAGGTGCTTAAGCCACTGAGCTATCTCACAGCCCAAGCATTAGGTATTTGAAATGAATTCATTTAGTTTAGCATCATATTTCCTGGTTCATTTACTTGCTTGATAAATACTGAGTGCCTGCTGTATACAAGACATTGTGCTATGATAGATGCCCATAGTGGAGTAGTAAAAAAGCAGACAAACACTCAGTGCCTTCATTTTCTGGATTTTCTGTCTAGATTTGTCAGGGGAGAGTAAACAAACAAGGTATTTAGACTATTACAAGGCAGTAATCCTATAAAACAAAGAAAGAAAAGTGTGATAGTACTGCTGGACTGGAATATTAGGGATGTTACAAAGGGCTTAGCAGGAATATTGTGGTAAAGGTGACATAGGAGTAAAGACACAATTGTGCAGGAGTAAGAGTGCAGAGAATTACAAGAGAGTTCTAGTCTGGTTCAAAGATCCTGAGGCAGGATTGTTCCTTGCTGGGAGGCAGAGACAGCAGGAGGCCAGTGGCTCTAAAGCAAAGTGAAAAGAACAAGAGCTGCTGTAGAGGAAGTCAGAAGGCAAGAAGAGACTTGTCTGTGCAGGGCTTTCTGGGTTGTACTGGAAGGTGTGTGGCTGAGAGACAACAGGTGCAGAAGCTGAGAGACAACAGTTGCAGAAGCTGTTGTGTGGACAGCAAGCGGTGGGAGAGCAGGAAGGAAGCAGGAAAACCAAGTAGGACACTGAGTATTCTAAGAAGTAAAGAGGGTCCCACCACAACGATAGTGGAAGTTGTGAGAAGTAGCCAAGTTCTGGCTATTTTTTTTTTTTTTTTTTTTGGTTTGATTAATTTAGTTCTGGCTATTTTGAAGGTAGAACCTATAGGATTTGCTGATGCACAATGAATGTGAAAAAGAGAGGTGTGAAGTTGAATCTGAGGCTTGGCGCCTGACCATCTTGAAAGGATGAATAGACTTCTGTGGTAGGCTTCAGGAAGACAGCAGCTGATTTGGGAACATGAAATGTTGAGACAGCTGGATATGAGTATGGAATTCAGAGAGGAGGTTTGGCCTAGCAGTATAAATTTGTTAATTCTTGAAATAAGATTAGTATCTGAATTATGAAACTATTGTATTTGAAAATCCTGATCCATGTGGAGTACAAGAGTTCTGAGGCAAGGAAATGCAGATAGTCTGGGATGCAAGTATTGTGCTCTAATTACTTGACATAGCAAACATCATTTTATTTCTCTCATATCCTTGTAAGGTGTCATATGTTATGCTGTAAAGTCAGTCCCTTTACCTACTTGGCCTTGTTGTACATGACTGACACAGTTCTCTCTAGGCAGTCCAGCTGCTCAAGCCGGGAGGCATGCTGGTTTATAGCACGTGTACTATAACCCTGGCAGAAAACGAAGAGCAGGTTGCCTGGGCCCTCAGCACATTTCCTTGCCTTCAGCTGCAGCCCCAGGTAAGAGTGCTTTCAGGTTTTCTCTGTGCAGTTTGACAAATCACAGAAACAGAAATGTGGTTGTGTACATTGAGTGTTACGTGATAATATGTGAAGTAAAACTTCTCAAATAAATACCATAGTAAACAAGAATGTGTCTCCTTTTAGATCTGGCCATGGGAAAGCGGAATTTGAATGTTTTATTATTATTATTTTTATTTTTGTGTTCATGGATCTTGGCACTTGTTTTTAAAGTCATTTTTCCTCTTTTCTAGTCCCATATTTTTCTCCAGTGGTAAAATATCGAGCATTATTTCTTAGATCACTTCAAAGCCCAAACATACTTCACTAACTAGAATATCAAAACACCAGAGGGCCGGAAAGATCAGGGTTATTGCTTCTTTATAATTTGTTATATAAAGAGCTAACATTTAAGAAGCTTTCTTTTACTTAGGACTAATCTAATTTTGTTACAATTTTAAGACTATTATTCTGTTTTAACCCATAATAAAGTTTGTGTCTATAATAATGCTTAATGTTCATTCAGATATTGATTTTCCAACTCAGTACCTTTCTATGCAGAATTCTAGTATGTAATTAGAATACATAAATAAATTCAGAAGTGATTTCTAGATTCAAAAGTGATAGATGAAGGAAGACTTCACATTCACTTAGAATTCATACCTGAAAGAAATATCTTTTCTTCACCCCATGGCTTATCAAACTGTTTTCTATATCTGGAAACCTATCTTTATTAATATATAAATATGTGGCTATGAATGTTGACTTTACAGTAGTGGTTTGCAGGTATGACTGAATTTGTTTGGATTCTATATTATTCAAAGCTAATTGACACAGCCTTAATTTATGCTTTTTTTTTTTTTTTTTTTTTTTTTTTTTTGGTGGAACAGGGGCTTGAACTCAGACCCTTGTGCTTGCCAGGAAAGCGCTTATTCTACTGAGCCATCTCCCTGGCCCCATCCTTTTCTGATAGTTGTTCTCGAAGGGCACATAACACCAAATGAAAATAACTTTTTATCATCCTGTTGGCAAGGGTCAGGGAGAGGCATTTTCAATGTTTAAAGAACTTTTTTCAGAAGTTTGATGTGTGCTAAGAAAGGCTGACTTTTATCTGTTGCTTTATAGTGAATTATGTTCCATTCATTGGATTCCCAAGTGTATACCAGGCATGATATCATCTGTTTAAATTTCAGAACTGAGCATTTTATCTGTTTTATAGATTTTAAGAGAGTTTTATTTTCCTGGTTTGGGTGCTGAGGCCTGAACCCAAGACTTTCAGCTTGCCAGGCAAGCATTCTTCTGCTGAGCCAAATCCCCAGCCCCTGTTTTGTAGATTTTTAAAAGATGAGTTTAGATAAAAATTACTTATTGAAGATCACACAGCTAAAATTTGACAGGGCTACAGTTTGAATCCATGTGTTTCTAGCTATGCAGCTCAAGCTTTTATAATGTCACCCAGTAGCATAGGACGTAAAAGGTCTTCCATCTTTCATTGGGTGGCCACGCAGAACTGCATTTCTGCTCTGCTACTCAAAAACAGCATGTACGTTCCGTGAAAGTAACAGCGTTTACACAGTTTTCTATTTTGGAAGATGCAATAGGTATAATCCAATTTGTCTTTTTTTGCTTTGTTTTTTGAGACAAGGTCTTGCTGTCTAGTTTGGGCTGGCCATGAACTCCTCAGAGTAGTCTTCCTGCTTCAGCCTTCAGAGTGCTGGGATTACAGGAGTATGCTACCACACCCAGCTTTCAGTTTATCTTTTAGTGTAACTGATAACTACAGGGCAACATTCATCCATATTTGTTTTTCTCCCAAAAGGAGCCACAGATTGGAGGAGAAGGTATGATGGGAGCTGGCTTATCGCTTGAGCAGTTGAGACAGCTGCAGCGGTTCGATCCATCTACTGCGCCT
>NW_004524796.1:3502480-3518410 GCF_000260255.1 Octodon degus | reverse complement strand
GATCAGTTTGCTCTCTGTGAAAGCCTGAGAGAATGTTTTCTCTCCATGTGACTCTCCGTAGGCACACTACATCATCGATCATTTTCCTCAGTGGAGCCCTCTTCTAAAGGATAGTCTTGAAACCAAAATGCTGAATGTTTTCATTAATTATAGATAAGCAAAAGTGAGAATCTTACCCTCTGGGAAGCTTTTCAGCCTATGCTGGAATGCCTGTGCAAGTTATTAGGAAATGCTTGGTGAGAAAGAAAAAACTAGCATCTGACAACTCCGAGCTGTCGTGGCATGCACAGCCTGACTTGGTGTTACAGGGTTTCTCAGAGCAATAATCTCAGACATGACGACTGTGTCTATGATAGATTAAAAATAATAATAATAAAAAAAAACTTCTAGTCAAATCTAAACTTAGATAAAACAAGAACATTAAACTGTAAAAAGGGATCAAATATCCTTCTGTGGTAGTCAGTGTATATGCTTTTAAGGAGTTAATTGTAGCCTTAGGTTTGTTTTTTAATTTTACCTGCTTTTTAGGTAATATCTGTTAAAATAAACAGTACAGCTGTAGATTAAAGGCTGTAATCAGACTGTTTCGTTGGTTTTCATTCAAGTCACCCAAGTTAGTGGGGCTTAGAAGCTTAAAGTGGAATCAGTTGCCTAATACTAGTGTTTTTTTCTTTTTCCTCATAGATTTTCTTTAGAAATTTCTCATAAGGACTGTCTCCCTAAGATTGCAAGGTATTTTGAGAGCCTTCCTTGTACACCAATCTCTGAGCTTTGTTTACACACCTAGTACCCCTATCATTTGGTGTCATTCAGGTTCACCTGCCAGGCTCTGGAATCTCACCACCATGCTTTTAAAGCATCCTGGACATAGCTATTATTTTCTCTTTTTAATAGCATGCAAAAAAGTTACTGCACTGTTTAGGAAGACACCGGGGCCGGGGGTTTGATCCCCAGCCTGCCGTGCCGGTGCCGGCTCTGCCCCTGGGCACACTGAGACAGCAGTTGAGACTGGGTATGGTGGCACATGCCTGTAATCCCAGCCCTTGGGAGGCTGAAAAACAGGAGGATCACTTCAAGTCTGATCTTTGTAGTGAGACCCTGTAGACCCTGTAATAAATACCTAATATATATTGGAAAAAAAAAGTTACTGCAAGCTTCATAAGATTCAAATGATTCCTCAGCAGCCCACATTCTGTCTGTAAATGTTAATAAATGTCATTTGACTGAACAGAAAGTGTTTACCTGTGGCACTTCTGTCTCCAGAGCTCAGTATACCTCCTCAGATTTTAAATGTACTATAATAAACTATAAAATCTCTTTCCTTCATGGATGGAAATAAAAACAGTAGACTAGGCTCGGATGAAAACAGTAGCTAAGCAGCCTGGCATAAATCTGTATTATTTTGTATATTTTTGGTTAGTACCAAGTAAAGATGAAGCTATATGCATTGCTAGCAAAAGAGATATTTGCCTTTTTAAAACAAAAGAACTTTGTTAAAAATTTTGTTTTGAAATACACAGTTTTCAGTGGATTTCATCTCTAATTTTAAAACACAAGTGCCATCATAGACACTGCTTCTCCTGACCACACGATACTGGGCTGGGGAAGAGTGAGGAGCCCAAGCAGTCCTTTGAATTGAATCGTTTACAGCTTGAAATAGCTTTCCTGTCATAGGATCTATGGCCTGCTCAGAAACAGTGAAGAAAAATAAGTAAACAAATTGGAAAATAAAACATACACTCACGAAACACAGAAGTGTAAGAAAAATGCATTGGAGGGGGAAATCAGGGAAGTGTGGGCATTAATGTGTCTCTTTACATATTTAGCTTCAATGTAGATATTTGTGTGAGAACAGAAAAATATTTAAATTTAACAGGACATTTTACTCCAAAACCTTGTGTTACATTTTAAATAGCTGGGGGCTGGGGAGATAGCTCAGTAGAATAAGTGCTTGCCTGGCAAGCGCAAGGGGCTGAGTTCAGTCCCTGGTTCTGCCAAAAAATACACATATTTTAAATAGAAAATTGAAGGACAAATAATGAAAACTATACTTTGGCAGAAATTAAACTGACCTAGAATCCATCTTAGTTGCCTGTTTTGATAGTGTGCTCTGATTATTAATAACAGCAGACCAACCAGGACTAGTACCAGCACAGCAGAGCATGAAGCAAAAAGGATGGGCATTTGAATGTGTCATCAGGATGGACTTCATTTTAAAAATGACAAAATTCCAAAAATGAATAAGAAATTGTTGTACATATTGGGTAAGGAAAAGATTACACTAGCTCTTGATTTTCTAAGGCCTTTCTCTTACTCTGAGCTCTTTTTTTTTTTTTTTTGAAGCCATCTAGAATGAGAAGATAAGTGAAGCTTGAAGATCAGCTGGTTGGGAAGAAGTACTGTGGTAGGTATTGTGAATTATGTGCCATTCCGAATCTAAGGGTCAGTCCTAACTTGACAATTAATGCTACTAATAAACAGTGCAGAAGCCAGCTCTTTATTTGTTTTATATACGTGACTTTAAATCAGGTTTGTTAAACAATTCAGTGTAGCTGACAGTGAATGTTTAACAGGAATGCATAGCAGACCGTGTTAAAATGTGGCATTGTCCCCAAGTACAGTATGACTAAGACATCCTACATTAGCAGCACCTCTTTGTAACATGAACATAAATGAGAAATAGAGAAAGCATAAGAAGAAGTGAAGTGGGCCTGACAAACTGTGAAGTACATTTTTACAACTGAATACACTAAGATTAAGCCTTTGCCCTCTAAAAAGACTAAATCATTCCACAAGTCGTGGGGGTTATTTTTTCCTTTGTAGATTCACTGCATGCTGTTTATACATTTACCCACTATATAGTTTTCATATACCAGTATAAATGCTCTGTACCAAATCCTTCAATGTAGTTATTTGATGAATGGTTTGATTTGTACCAGCATGTTCTGCACTAAAGTCAGAAACTAAGAATTAGGTATACAATTAAAAAGATGGACTCTAGTATTAGCACTATTTGAAAGGGATTAATGATAGCAGAAGGATAAACAAACACTAGTTATATTTAGATGGGATAAAACAACATGTAGAAAAGGGTTGGATTGAGGATCAACATCTTATGACAAAGGTTCATGCTAAATATTTTAAAGAAGCAGTTTTAAAATATGGTTATGGTTTGCAGATGAGGTGAAATTTTTGTCAAAAATATTTTTATGTTCTATAAATTCTTGCAGACAGTACAGAGATAAATTGTTCTGAGTGAAACTTTTTATTTTTATCTATGTATTTATTGCGCTTTCCAGGCAGGCGCTTACGCCACTAAGCTATCTCCCCGACCCTATATAACTCGCTTTTAAAACTTTATTTTCTTGGGTGTGGGGAAATAATTAAATGTGAAACAGTTTTAGTTAAAAAAAATCCAAGAGCATTTAGCAATTGGCAAGAACCTGTAACAGGGAAGCAAGATTAAAAAAATTTATAACTATGATTTTGTTAAATACAGAGGAAAATTAGGCAGTTATAGATAGGCATTTTCCTGGGACAAGATCCAAGTGGTATGTAACTGCACATTGCCTTACATGTCGAGCCATAATTGGGCATAAGAGACATGGAGAGGGTTTTGGCTTTAGCGTGATGACATCATAAGCTTCCTATAGCAGTGTACTTGAAGAATAGAAATAGTGTCTTTTAGGCTCTCCTTCAGAGTAATGTCTGATGTAGGAAAATATTCTTAACATTTGGATCACTTTTTTTTCTTCCAGTGCCAGAATTCACACTCAGGACCTTGTGCTTGCCAGGCAGGCACTTGTGCCACTGAGCTATATCCTGGCCCACATTTGGTTCACTTTAAGTCACCCCATTTTGCCCTGATAACATCTGAAGAGCAGAAATGTTGGTTAGAAGCACTTCTGGATTCTGACAGACAGGGAAGCGGGTCAAGTTGGTGATAGGGAGGAACAGTAGGTAACTGGGAGATGAACAACAGGAACAGTAGGCAAGGTTAGAAAATGAGGTGGGAGAAGTTATAAAAATTTATTTTCCTACGAAATAATTCCACAAGCTGTGTAAACGTCTCTTACTAAAACAAATACTTGAACACACAAAAATTGTACATTTCCAGTGAAACACTCACAGTACAGATTGCCTGTCTTTTTACTCACTAGGAGTGAAAACAAAGAGGCAGCTGATGAAAGCTTTTCTAGTTACCTTTGGCAGCAAGCTTCCTCACATTCCCTGACTGCTCAATGAATTATCAAAGCAACATACAGCACATTTACATACAAAGCCAGGTGGGCAGAAGTCTAGATTTCAGTCTCTCTTCATTTATCTCCAGCATTACACACACACACACACACACACACACACACACACACGTGCATACAGAGGGTTCCAGTGCTGTGACTATAACAGACACTAGCTACTAAGAACGTGTTTGTCACAAATCAGTGTGAACTGTATGGAGTAGAACAATCTCTGGAGTTTGGTTATATTTACCATAATTTATGGTTAAAATTATAAACTTACAAGGATGGTTTAACATTCAGAAATCAAACTTTTTCAAGTCAAGCAATCACACATATTTACAGTATGTACAACTTTCTAGTAGAGTGGAGATAGTGTCTAGACAATGTTATTACAAATTTCCTGAATGTGGGCATCTCTAGTCCCTGTAATTCATAAAGCAAATCTGCTGACTTGGCATTAAGACTCTAAAATATTGTGATCAAACATATATATGTATATATATTATATATAATTATGTGTTTGCAGAAATAACATTTACAAACTGTCTATACAGTACACAGTACTAGTACATAGAAAATAGATTCTAACTTTATGATCCCCTTTGTGTAAGGCAAGACTGAATCTGTCCCCAAATTTAGTCAGCCAGAGGTACAAGCAAAAAACAGTGGTCCATGAATGAATGAATATGCACATTGGGTATCTGAGTATTAAAAATCTGGAGAAACGAAATTCCACTTTTGATCTGTGCTGCTTCTGGATTGCTGGATACATCTATATTAAAACACTAACATTGTCAGGATAGCAATAGGTTTTGTTCGAGTGGCAGCTACCCGAAACAATTTCTGAAGAGTCTAGTATACAACCAGAGGACTGCAGCTGTACCAGGCCAATGTATATAGCACTTACCAAAAAATAATGTGTTAATACTCTATTTCATGCCATTGCTATTTAAGCAACAGCAATACAAAACATACGAGACAGGTCACATGTTTGCAGTGTAGACTCCAAAGATTTTGTCTGAAGGTGCTGTTGTACAAGACTCGGGGGGAAAAAAAAGGCAAAAGTCATTGGCGGATGTAAACATCCCTATTCCACTCCCCAGCTTCGTTCCGTTTTTTGGATATTACTTCACCATCTTTGTCACAGTAGCGATCCTTGGATTTATGACGACTCCGCTGTTTGTTGCACTCATTGTGGTCCTGCTCCCGGTCTACGTCCCTTGAGCGGTGCCGAGGCTCTCGGTGTCTGTGGTCACTGCTCCCGTGGGTCTCATCTCTGTGGTTGTGATCCCGGTGTGGGGCGTAGTGGTCCACATGTTCATGGGAATAATCTTCCTTTGGCTCCACGTAGGCTGAGTCTCGACTCTCCTGAGTTTCAGAGTCAAATGTCTCCTGCCTGGAGAGGCCTCGACTCGTGCCGCTGCGATGGTTGTGGTGTGGGGCTGAGGAGGAGGAACGGTGGTGGGACTTCTTGACGGGTTCCAGGCAAGGTTCTTCTTCAGGTTGGGAAGCTGATCGGGCAGGAGCCGAGCGATCAGTCCGCTGATCAGCTTGAGAACCCTGGTAACAAAAGGAACATGTCTGGGCTTAAGCAAGGTTAGGAACTTAGAGGTCATGGTGTAGACATTCATGTGTTGTCTTTTGAAAGGACCTTAGATGCTGAAATGCAAGTCTAGCTCAGTTGCTTCCTTTGGTATCATCCAGTGGTATTGACAGGGTTTGTTTGTATAATGTTGGACTTAAATTTGTAAGTGCCTGAAACAGTACACATAGTAGTCAACCTAGTTTATTACAAAGAATAAATGAAGAGGGGCTACTGTTGTTTTATATAGTCTCTTGTGATTGTAATAGACACACAGGTCTGAGATTTTTCTGCACACGGGTCTGAGATTTTTCTGGCATAGACTCACCCTACCTCTGCTTAAATGTGTGAGATTAACAAAAACCACAGTCAAAATGAGATGCTTAAATGACACTTGACATGGAACATCAGTGTTCCAGGGCCTGTTTTACATATAGTACTTAATCCACTAACCTAGGAGATAAGGTAATTTTGAGAAAAAACAAAAGATGAGATAATTGCAATATGTAATTATTACTAGACTGTCCTTATTGTTCTCAAGGCAAACAAGCCAGGAAGTAATTATGCCTAAATTGTACATGCAGTGGAGCCAGGCCTTGAATGCAGGCACTCTACTGTCTCAAGGACTGTGCAGTTAGTGAGTTTTAAAGGCGGAAGTATGTTCAATTTGCTGTGCTTTCTTAGAGGTATGTAACACATAGCATCATAAACCCAATGACTTTTGGATACCATTAAGGTCCTGGAGCATGCACCAAGGTGGCTGTCGGCTTGGAACCCAGTGGTATCACCTGCAGCAACCTAGCTTCTCTGTGAAGACGGAGAGTGAACTGTGTTTACCTGTGAATTAGAGGCTAGGGTGGGGCTCATGGGCAGAGTCGAAGTGGCTAAGGTACGGCTAAGGAGAGTGTTGGGGAGGTTGCTGCTGGGAGGATGGGTGGCCTTCCAGTAGGCCTCCAGATAGTCGGCCAAGTGCTCACAAGCATCCTCAAGCTGGTTCTCATCCAAGATCACATCGAACAACTCCTGTGGTGGGAAATATTACAGATAGCACACTTAACACCAGGACTGAGTTCCTACCTTCTTCTCCCTCGCCTTATGGAGGGGGCCAGGGGTCATGAGCTACACCTCTTTGTACTTGCCCTTGTTTATGTGCTCTGCTTTCTCCTTTTCTGTTAGCAGACTGTCCTAGGCAGCTTTTAAGTCTATGTTATCACATATAATCCTTTTGAATGCCAAATGCTTAACCACAAAGTGAATAGGTGCACAGTAGGTACTAAGGGCTTGGCAGTGCAAAATGTTATCAGTGTTGAAAAAAAGGCATTGTGACTGTGGTAAGAGAAGTGAAAAAGAATAAAAATCTGTACAGTACAAGCAGAAGCCTGTTCTCAACATAGTTCAAAAGCTAATGAGGCACAATTGGGACATGAAATTTGGCAGAAACTGTGGACACTTTGACATTGCCCAAACTTCACAGTAGTTCATTAGGAAACAATGCCTCATGTTTCAAAATTTTAGAGTTTATGATAGATTTTAACATATTTCAGAGCAATAAGATTGATGGAATCAACTTTTATAGTCCATGAGATAGCTGTGCTTGAAAACAGACGCATGAATTAGAAGTAAAAATGCATTCTGAAGAAAAAAACTGCTCAGAATGTTGTTTATATACGGCCTCAAAGTCAGTTTCTTAGATGTTATTAACAATAGGCAGCTTGTTCCTTGAGATTAGAAGTGAAAAATTAATCAGCTTCAGGGAGATCCATCTCATAGATCAAATTTGTGAAACTCCACTCCTATCAGGTGTTAGGAAGGCAAGGACCGCACCAAGTGCCTGCCACGCTTTGCAAGCCACCACCTTACGTGGTCCACCTGTGTGCTCGAGACACAGGACCACAGAAGCGAGTGGGATGACCTGGTTTGGAACAAATGCCCCTGCACACACTGAGTATTCTCTCCCTGAACAGGCATTTGAATCCTTCTTTTATTAGTCTCTTTCACACAATGCAATGCACAATCTGGCCCCTTCAGCCGCATCCTGCCATGCAGGCACTCACTTACTGGAGGACACTGAGCAAGTTTATCCGCTGCCACCATCTGGACGCTGAGGTGCTTAGCCTGCGACTTCCCCCGAGATTTTATTAGCCTTTGTAGAACCTGGAAAAGATAATGAGTTTTTAACATGTCAGTATCTGTACTCAGGTAAGCTACGAAGTAGCTTATTAACCCCTATACCTGGGGGTCTTACAGGTAGTGCAAACAGTTTCTAGTAGGTTGATTTATGCAGTACAAGGTATACCTACAAAATGAGCATGCTGACATAAATCTGAGGTTCAAAGCTTTAAGCACTTCCATACAGCTATTCTTATACTCCTCAAACTTGATATCTCACGCCCTCTTTAAGTTTAAAAAAACAGCAGGGGCCAAGGAGATAGCTCAGCCGCATAAGCGCCTGCCTAGCAAGCACAAAGTTCTGAGTTCAGTGCCCACTACAGAAAAAAAAAAAGAGAAAGAGAACCCCAAAGAGCTTTTTTTTTTAATTTACTATATTAGTATTAAAAAAATAATCCATATAAAATTTAATATTATAATACTTTGTATAAACTGGGCTATAGTTTTTTATTAATCTAACACTTGATTTAATAGACAACCACTTCTGTCTTCAGTCTGCTACAGTGTACTGTTTTGGGTGGCATACACATAAAATCCAGTGGGAAAGGAGGAATATTTTAGCTACACCTTTTAAGACGATGGTGTTCTTCTTTGATACTGTACTAAATCACAAGTACAGTAATAGTCTTCCTCAAAGACTGATTGCCATGAGGAATCTGGGACTTTACCAATGTACTTTTCTTCCACTGTTCTATTTTAAATTAAAATGGGTCTTTTATCATGCATGAGTCATAATATCATTTGGAAAGTAACAGTTCACTGAGTTCTTCAGATCTTCCAAATGTTGACATTTTATGATATATAATATTAAAACATGGTATCATTTGCGATAAGTTCCTACTTTTGAAATGATCAGCTTATTTTGTTCAAGAAGATAGCTGCCAGACACTCAAGTCATTTGTTGAGATTAAAAATAGTATTTTATAAAGAGAATGAAAAAAAAAAGTGGTTAGTCAAATAATCCCCCCTACTATTTCATTTGGAGACTGTTTTTGCTGTGTAGCATTATGCCAGCAGCATAAAAGTGTACCTTCATGAATACTTTCTATTTTATTGCCTACTAAAAAGGCTCATATTTAATAGTCAAAAGTTTTAAAAATTCATTACTTTTACTGCTTCACTGGGACTGTTCCACTGTTCCATTTTAAATTTGAGTGGCTCCTTTACTCTGCCCGATTCATCATATCGTTCAGTGATCACTTGGAAAGTGGTGGTTTACTGAATCCTGCAGATCTTCCAGAGTGAAACTAGCTCTCCTTTTAAATTGTCCTTTCAACTACAAGTGCATGATGTTGATAAATTCCCTAACTACTAGTGCTCATTGGTACCACTGCCTTGATACATGTGTAGATCCTAGCAGTTTTACCCAACATTGGTTTTGTACTTTCTATATAGATGTCAACATAGTGGAAAAAAGCAGTAATATCTTACTATTATCAGTGACATCATCTTTAGCTCATGGGCCCTCTCAAGGTGTCTCAGAACTCTCCAGGTGCTAAGCCATGAAACTAACCATTGCCTTATTTATGTTAGTCTTAAAAATTCCTAATCATCATAAGGCATAGCCTGTTATAACTAGAAAGCAGAACATGAAACACATTTTAGTAACATCTAATGACTTGGAGCGAACAGTAGCAACCCTGCTTACCTTAGGAGAAGAAATCTTTACATAGACTATAATAGGGGCCAGAGAGGTTTTACTAAGTTGAGCCGGATGATTAATAGTATCTGCATCAAGCACTACCAGTTGCAATGTTCTAGCAAGTTCAAAGATCCTTTCAATTTCACTCTGAACTTCCGCTGTAAAAAAGCAGAGTTCATTTAATTAGGTTAAGGTAAAGTAGTGTGATGTATTATCTTATCAACAGGAAGATCAGTCATTATGTTAATATTTCAGGCAATAGAATTGCTAGAAGGTATCCTTTAGAAAGCACTAGTTCGTCACTCTTGTAGAAATTAAAGAATTAATCTCTCACAGCCAGCTCTAAATTTTGCTTCTAGTATACTACTCTGAGAATGAAATTAGTTTTTGTTTCTGCTGACTAATTTTTCCTATTATAAAACTTTTATTCTATGGAATTATTTCATAAAAATCTTAGGGTGTGTTTGTAGTGTTTCTCACCACTACTAGCTTTCTCTTCACCGCATGAGCTTGTCTATACTTGTATTCATTATTATTCCGTTAAGATATTATCCAGCTGAAAGTGCAATGTAAACAGGCAACACATGAAGGCTGCCTACTTAAGAAGTTATCTAAAAGTTCTTACGTTTTCTACCAGCAAGGGAATAGTTCTATAATACACATTTTAAAGGGCAGTGATGTATTAGAAACAACACTATAGAAATCCAAGCTATAACATTTATAGAAAACCTATTATTGAACATCTGAAAATCTGCTTGCACTCTAGGAAAGTTATATTCAGCTTATATACTGCTCTGTGATCTTGTCAAAAGACCAAACAGCACTATTTGAATATTCTCTCTAGTTGCTGTTAGCCACATGTGACTACAGTGTACTTTGAAATGTTGCAGGTATGAATGAACAATTACATTTTTAAAATTTTAGTAATCCAAATAGCCAGAAGCTATTGTACTTGGGAGCATAATACTTCTATGAAGAATAATGTATAGCTTGCAATTCCCACCTCAATCTTAGAGGGCCAGTTCCATGAGACTTTGGTCATCAGATAGGTAGTTTCTATAGTCTTCTTAGGGAGAGTGTTTCTGGCCCTGTAACCTAGACCATTCTGTTAAAATGCCACTTACTCAGGCCTTCCCCTTATAAAATTATATCCTCTTCTGTAGTGTACTTTACTTACTCCTTGGCCTGCTACTTCTTCAGGACTCTTCAGCTATTGGCCAACTATCTGTCATTATAAGGTTTTGTCCATGTCTTTCCACTGAGACAAAAACCTCAAAATACTTGAGGATTTCTTGAATATGATTTCATGATTGATTTTGAACTTGAAAGCATTATAGCAAATCCTACACCCTGAGGTCTTTTAGTCCAGCTGGCACTAGCCATGGACAACACATCTGCTTTTTCTGCACTTGGAATTACCATCTAGTTAGCTCTCATTGTCCTCTTTAAGATAGCAGTGTCTAAATAGTGCTGCGCAGACTTACCTAAGCTTGACCTTGTGTTGGACCTCTCTATTATTGCATGTTTACTGGGATTGTTTAATACTGAGCGTTTGGCAAGGGAGATGTCAGCAGTGACCCTTGTGATAGATATCCTGTTGCAGAAAAAAAGGAAAAGGTGGTGAATCTAGTAAGGGAGGATGAACGCACACACCCAGATAGAAGTATGTATACACACATATTTTCAGACCATCTATTTGAGCACTTAATAATTGCATTGTTTATGTTGCAGAAGCCTCACTTAGCAGTTATTGGCTGTTTAGCAGATGCCAGTGATATACTAAACACTGTACTTGAATCATCTGATTGTTATCCCCTATAGATAAGAGAGAGGGTCATCTATTTTTACTGATAAAATGAACCACAGGTAGATTATTTACTAAATAGTGGGGCTAAGATTTGAACCCAGATACTGATATATCCTTAGGCCTTTTACCATAATTCAGTGTTACGATGTTAGGATAGGCATGGAAAAGAAAGAACAGGAAGATGTAGTCTTCCCTCGGAGAGCTAAAAGTCTGCTGCCAGACACAAGGCCTATGACAAATTAGTAAATGATTAAAGATTATACTGATTTGTGAAGAGTATTCAGGGTATTATAAAAGACAGCGAGTTGAAGGGATCTTTTTAGGTAGGATAGAAATGAGCATGGTAGAACATGGAAGCTGAAAATACTAGTACATGGTTCCTACTAGAGAATGCTGAATATTCAGGAATATGCAAGTGTGCAGTAGGAAAAGCTGTAAATCAAAATTGAAGGCTCAGAGTATCTCTAAAGAGGGAGGAGAAGGTACTAAAAACAAGGGCTTGATTTAAAAGTCTGCTTCCAAAACACCCTTCCAAGCACATCAGGTAGCCAGGTGATAATTCTTTTCATGTCTGATAAAGACCACAGATTTATTGTCTGCCTTTAGGCAGAAAACCAGATGCCCCTGAACAGGGCATACGAGGCAGAGTGGGGACAGTGAATACCAGACAGAATTTTTTTTAACATGTATTTGGTACAGGGTCTCACTTCACAGCTCAGACTCATTGTGATCCTCCTGTTTTCAGCCTTCCCAGCAGTGCCAGGATTACAGGTGTGTGCCACCACTCTTGGTCTCATTGATGTGACATGTGATACTAGGAATCGAACCCTGGTCCCTGTCCTTGCCTAAGCCAGCACTTAGTTTGCTGAACTATCTCACCGGCCAGAAAAAAAGAGGATTCTGACTGTTGAACCACCAGTCATCTTCCCCATCTTAGAATTTTGGTAGCCAGGCGTAGATGTTTATATCCCATTGGGGGCAGAAAGGAAGATTCTGTGGAAATTGACTGCTAAATAGTGAAGACCCAGAGTGCTCCAAGAGGACTGACAGGGAAGCACAGAAATCCATTTCTAAATGTATTTTCCATTCATACTCAATGTCCCATTCTCAGGCGCAGAGCAGTGTTCAAAGAAAGTTGAGGACATCTCTCCAAGAAAGAGTAAACAACCACCAAAAAAAGGGAGGGGAGCAAAGAAATAGAAGTAGAGAAAAAAGCTAAGAAAATTAAAGAATTAGCCAGGAGGTTCAAATCCAAAGAACAAGGGAAAGAGGATTGAGAATAATGTAACCAAAGGAGAAGAGACAATTTCACAATGAAGGATTTGATTTTTCAAGTTGAAAGCATT
Source organism: Octodon degus (assembly GCF_000260255.1). Lineage (NCBI taxonomy): Eukaryota > Metazoa > Chordata > Mammalia > Rodentia > Octodontidae > Octodon > Octodon degus. Next base: position 3,505,623 of record NW_004524796.1, on the reverse strand, counting down.
TAGGGTGAATTTTGAAAATCTTCACCAACACCTATTATAAATTTCCTAATTCTGGGGACATAAAGGAAAAAATTAAAAGCTTTGAGAAAACAGCTACCATCCCACACAGGTCAAGAATTTAAAAGTGCCGCATTTTCTAATAGCAAAAGTAGGAGCCACCTGAAAATGCTCTCAGGTGCTCTATAGAATCTACGCAATTTAAATATTGAGGTTGCTGCAGGTTCCTATCATGGCTCTGATACTTCAGCAGCTACCTAATTCTTTAATGTGCTACCCATTGCTTATTTTATTGAAAGCTACCATTCAGGAGACCACAAGCTTCCTGAAGCCAAATCCCTTGTTTGTTTTTGTTTCTCTCAGTGCCTGGCACTTGGCGAACACTGAAGACCTGCTTGGGCAAGGAGATGGGAGGACTAAGGGGAAGCTCCTGGCATGGTGTGCCTGATGCAGCCCCAACTTTGTTACCAGGCGTTCTGTTTTACTGCTAGAAGTTTCAGCTTATGGTTTAGATATGGACTCTGTAAGCAGAGTGCATTTCTGTAGCAATAAGTATACAGCTAGAAGGGAGAACTTGGAGTTTAAATATAAGAACTCCAGTAGGCATCTTAGAACTGATAATAAATGAGTAGTTGGATGTATTTGTCTGGAATTTAAGCAGTGACCAGCAAAGCAATGGTATCTAAAAATCTCATACCAAAAGAGTGAATGTAGATGGAAAGGAGAAAAAGCCAGAGGGTAACACAAGGAAAGCATGGTTCCAGAAACCAAGCAAGGAAAGTATTTTATCATCTGTTGCTCATGGACAAATAATGTGAAGACTGAGAAATCATCCCTGGGCTAACAACGTGAGGGCCATTGGTGATGTGGACTGGTTCTGACTGAGTAGTATGCATACAAGTGTAAGTGGAGTAGACACAGGAAGGGAACAGAAGCAAGCACATAGATACAAGTTAGTGTTGCTGTATAGAAAGAAGAATATGATAGCTGGAGGGGAATGTAAAAGATGTGAGGAAAAGTAGCTACATTTTTGTACACAGATGATGTCTACAAAATTCCTATTTGAATAGGAATTATTCTTAAAGAAAGGGAAGGATAGCCATGCCCAGATAACTTGCACAGAGAGGAGATTGGGAATGTGGTCCAGGGCCCAAGCTGATGGGGTCTGGCAGTTGACCATTGCTAGAACAACAGAGCAAAGGCTAAACAGCACGTGCATACAGGAAAGAGGAGATGGTCTGGAAGTCTTTTGGAAGAGTGGAAACGTGAGTGAAGAGGGAGATACAGTTAGGCTGTTAGGAACAAGACACCAGTGGGCCAAGAATTGAGGGTGGTTCTAGCTGGCTGGTTGTGGCCACATTCACCTGATGGATGCAGGTACAGAACTAGAGGGCTGAGGTTGTGCAAAGCAAGTACAACAAATGTTTCCTGAACCAGACTGAGCAGATGAAAGTATTTCCTGTTAATTACATAGAAGCCAGACGGTGATTATCTCTTGAGGCCTATCACATGCCTGCCCCCAACCAGAGCTCTGTCCTTTCCAAGGAAAAACAGCCATAAATCTCATATTCTGAAATACTCACCGCCCTTCAAATCTGTGTTTTAAAAAATCAAACAATGCTTTTTGCATCATATCTGTGACCTGTAATTGAGCAAGCAACAAATTATGTTAAAATGCTATTACAAAATATTACTATTTGTAATAAGCCAGTCTCGCCTTTCTAAGAACACTTAAAAACCTGAGCTTTGCACTTGGAAAAAGTAGCATGTAAAGTTACCATATTTTTCTGTTTCTGAATTCCAACAAAATGGCATTTAAAAAAGCAAGTCTCAGAACTTCTGTTGTTGTGACAAAAAATTACATTGCAATTACTTTGAGTCACTCTCCACCTGATACTGTTTCCAGGAACAAGCAAGCTGTGGCAAGCAGAAATCTCTAAAGCAAGAGCATTAAGCAGTGTGTACCACAGCTTGAAACCCTACATGCTTTGCCACTAGGACCTCCTTACAGTCAAGTGTTAAGACTGGAAGGTGGCGTCCCGGCTGTGAGTAGCTACTCACCTCATATCCCTTCAGGGAGGGGCCCACCAGGACCACTGGCCTCATGGAAGGTACCACATCATAAGGAGGGGTGTGCTCTGTCTGCAGAGAGAGGAGGCATGTTCAGATGTGTCACGGGAAAGTGGACCATACAGTGTTTTGCATACAATAAGGTGTTCTCTTGGAACTCCATAATAACTGAGGCTCAGCAAACCCAGTCAAGGATTTGTGTATTTATTTTCCTTAAGTTTTCAAGTTACTGAATGGTTTGTAGTTTTCTTGCTCTTCTCAAGAAAACACTACTGTTCGAGTTAATTCCGAAAGCAGCATGGGCTGCTTTTGAACAAAAACTAGTTGGTCAAACAAACAGAAACATGCCTCATGCAGAATGGGTGCTTAAGGCTTGGCCAGAGATTAATACTGCTTTTTAAGAGCATGTAGGTTTTCTGAAGAGTTGAAGTGATCAGCCCTGGCATGGTTAATTATGGAAGAAAGACTGCATTACTTTTGCATCTTAGAAGTTTGTCTTACCTGCATAAAACCTAGTTTCAAAACATTGGGACTGTCTCAACCAAATATTTGAAAAGTATCTTTTATTGTGAGAGTTTAAATTGGCTTACATGCTTATTCCAGCCAACAGCACTCAAATTCACTGTTCAGCTTTAGCAACTGATGCTTTTAGATTTCTGGTTTCTGTATACTGGCATTTGAAAACTTAAAATATAAGGTTCATATTTTAAAGGAAAGCTGCTTAATATGTAATAGTCAACCAACCTTCACTGGCCTTAGAAGGCTCATTTTAGACTTGTAACTAATGTGCTCTTAAAAATAGTTGAGGTAGTCTTTCTTTTGCATAACTAATTTATGCCTTTCTCCAGTAATTTATTTCTTTCAGGAGAGCAGGGAAAGGAGCTAGATGATGTTACTATTTATGAAACCATCAATACATTTGAGCTTAATTCCTTCAGATAATTTTTTTTTAAAAATTAGCCAATACCTAATTTTGATTTTTACTAAAACTTTTTTTTTGGCAGAACTGGGGATTGAACTCAGGCCCTTACACTTGCCAGGGAAGCGCTTATTCCACTGAGCCATCTCCCCAGCCC
>NW_004524796.1:3501744-3502380 GCF_000260255.1 Octodon degus | reverse complement strand
TGAATGGATAACTACAGATTAGGAACACGAAGCTGTTTTAGGATGTGTGGCCAATCTGAACAGTGATTATATATATATTGTTTGTTTGAGACAGGCTTTCTCTGTGTAATGCAGGTTTGCCTTGAATACTTATGTAGCCCAGGCTGGCCTCTTAACCCAAGGGGTCCTCCTGCCTCAGCCTCCCGAGTTCTGGGATTATAGGCATGTGCCACCTCACCTAGCCTTAGAAAATATTAAATTCACCGAGAAATAATCATTTTTAAATGCAGAAGAGCGACAGGTATGGGTTTAGACTCTGAGATAAGCAGATCATTTGCTTATTTATATGCTCCTTATAGTTCTTTCTGCATTAGGTATCTGAAACACATGCCCTAAAAGATAAATATTTAAACTAAAGTTTGATAAATTGTAACTTTTGAATCAGTCTGTCTCTGGAAAACATTTTATTAATGCTTAAAATTGACTGTTCCCAACTTTCTGGTTTCATTAGTGTTTAAGTTGCTTATAGGAGGAATTTAAAAAGTAATTCAAATTCAAAAGCTTCAGTCTGTAATTTCACCAACAGTTGTAAACAATATGATCAGAGGAGAGGAAAAACACCATAATTGTGCTGTCACATTTCACTGCTTCAAAATT
>NW_004524796.1:3417738-3501584 GCF_000260255.1 Octodon degus | reverse complement strand
TTTTTTTTTTTTTTTTTTTTTTTTTTTTTTTTTTCTGAGCTCTGTGTTGAAGTTTAGCACATAATCAGTAACAAGAATGAATACCAGTGCCGAAGGCATCATAAGCATATTTATTCAATTATTACATTATATACCACCTGAGATCATTTTGAAAATATTTAGAAGCCAAGCCCTTATAACGATGAAGTATAAGAATATCTTTTCCACCATTATAATCAGGAATATAAATTGCATGCATTTTAATAACAGCTCTCAAGAAATTTTATTTTAAATCTTTGAGTCTTGCATGCCCCATTATTTGATAGGTCTTTTAGTTCCTTTCACCTGTGGCTGCCAACAAGCAAAGGGTTACCCATGCTAGTAGCCAGCTTCTCAATAGGGCAGCTACAGAAATTACCTTATTTGATGGAATATTGGTGTTTTGTACCCTACTGATCCTGACATTGTTTTCCATCTACCCTTTCTGATATCTATTTTGTTTGAATTATCTGTTAGAAAAATTATAATAGACTTGTTAAAGTTTTGAAACATAAGGGTTAGCAAGCTTCCAAACAGTATCTTCATTAATGTGGCTTGAGTGAATGTCTCTGCCCTGGAAAGTCCAGAGCGACTCAGCCATGCTGATTTTCTGAACCATGGGCACCCTGCTAGTCACTCTCTTGCGTACTCTAGCTAAGATAAAGAGATGGTCAGACAGATGGGTGCACTGTTGGGCTTTCTGTGTTAACGCAAAAATCCGGATGTTTTAGATTTTGCCTCTTCTTCTTAAGGACTTCCCTTCTTAAAACACAACTTCTCTGAAGAACAAAAGTCACAAATTTTAAGATTAGAATTTAATGTCTGTAGAGTTCCACAGAGAAAAATACTTGTTTGCTGGGGAAAAGAGTTTAAGATATTGAAAAGTTTGGGACAGAGAGTAGACTTAACCTTTCCTAGGTATGTCAGGCTATGCCTAGCATTGTGCTGGACTTGGTGGTATCACAAAGTTTGAGCCTAAAAGAGCATCATAGCTGTGGAAAGTCAAAATATAGAAGGAAAAAAATGGAAAAAAATTCGGGGAGGGTGTTTCTTTAAAAATAATGATTTGAAAATACAAAACAGGTGGAAAGAAGCAGACTATCTAGTGTAAACAGAGCTTGGGGACTCCCTGTAGTTTCCAGTGGGGGGCCACATAGCATCAGTGTGTAGCATCTGTTTGGCCAATGGCAAAGGCACTACCCATGGCCATCGGCACCATTGTCCAACAGGTGAGATGCTGAGATCAGACTGATGGAGAAGGCAAGAACATCGGGAGAGTATTCATATATGACAATAGGGAAAACTCACAGTAAACCGCCAAAACAAGCCTGCAGTTTTCCACTGGTCTTGCTCATCTGTAGATTTTGCACCTAGTGGATTAGAAGTTTAAATACTGACTAAAAATTGAATAATTTTTTTCTTTTAGTACAAGCTATGAATGTGGATATCATAAATCAGAATTAATAATTTTTAATATGCTTGATTATAGGTTAAATTTCTGGAGGAAAAAAAAACAAAACAAAGACAAACTAAGCATGCACAATGAGGTGCATTGTATGGAGTTGTCCGTGTTGGAATCCTTGAATGTTTAAACAAATTCCCTTCATGGTAGATATTATTCCATCAAAAAGGATAAGTACTGTAATGACATTTTAATAGGTCACTCACTGAATTTAGTTGATTTGAAATGCATGGACTCAATTAGCTGTTGATCGGTTCTTTTCTTAGGACGGAAATGACTGTTTCATAAAACTGGGAATTAATGCTAATGATGCCAGTGGCAGGATAAACACAGCTTATGTTAATGTAAACTTACCGATTTCTGCTTCTGCTTAGCTACAGCAGCATGGAAAAGAAACAAAGAATAACAGAGCATGCATGTTATTGGCTTGTCAGAGGACGCAGACAGCAGGACTAGAAATGTGACGCAGTGCAGTTGAGCGGTGACAATGGGAGCTGGGAAGTTCATGTTACCTTCTTAAAGAAGGGCATTCTTTTCTCTTTGGAGTGGGGTGACGTTACACTGTTTGCACTGGGTTTAGGGGAGCGGTGGTTTGCTGGAATATCATTTTCTTCTGCATCTAAGCCAGTAGCATCTATGTCTATAGCTATATACAGACAAACAATTCAAAAATCATCAGGTAGGTAGGAGAGGAAAAACAGGTTATAAAGAAAATGAAAGCAAATGAACTAACCACTGTAAATGATCTGTCATGAATGTTTAACACAGTATACAAGAGAGTAAAGAATCTAAAGATACAACATGTTAATGCATTATAATCAAAATCTAACAAAGCTGCAAGCTACCCACATGGTGTTTGCTTGAGCAAGTCAATTTCATGTAAATTTCCTATTATTAAAGGCACATTTTTAATTTATAGTTTCAAGTATGTTGATATTCTTCATATCAACAGTAGAAAAGGTACCATACATTACACTTGGCTTCACTTAGTATAATACCTAAGCCCAGCTTTTAGACAGAAGGCATTAGAAACTTTTAACACAGTATGCCTCAGATTTCTCATCTTTCTTGATTCTGTGTGAAAATAAAGGCAATATGAAAAATTTGCTAAAATTGCAACAGACATTTGAGGGCAAGAGGGCATAGAAGATCCTCAGGTCCAGGTAACATAAAGGAACCATACCCTAGGCAAGTGATTCAGAGAGGGCATTCCTGGGTGGACGGGGTTAAAGTTACTTCAAGAGGATATGTATACCCTCAGCGAGACCTGATTACACACTAATTGGAAAACGCAGGATCTAATCAAGTCAGTCCATTAAAACTATAGAAAACAACCTCGATGATTTATCACACTATTGGATGTCATAAGAGCGGAGTAAAGGGACATTAAAAACCCAACAGAATATGCCACTGATTTCCTCATCTGTAAAATGAAGATTTCGGGTTTGTTGCTTGACATGCTTTCACCTTTGAAATCTTTGTATCTGAAAATAGTACATGAAGCTCGGCATCGTGGCATATGCCTGTAATCCCAGTGCTCGGTGACAATAAGGGGTTTTGCACCCAGCCTAGGCAACTTAGTGAGGTAATAGATCCTGTGTCAAAATAAAAGAGGGCTGGGGATGTAGCTTAGTGTGAAGGCCCTGTGTTCAGTCTCTAGTACTAGCAAAAGAAGGTCAGTGACAAAAACCCACATAATCTCATTTTGAAGTTTATAAAATGTTTCAACTTGGCAATTACTAGAAAGTTTTCTCTGTAAAATCAGAGATGTAAGTACTTTAAAGATCAACTTCATCCTTTTATTTTTAAGAGTTAAGGTGTGAGCTTGTAGAGTACACAGGACTTGTTCTTGACAAATGTTCAGCAGCAGCAGCAGGGCTCCAAATCTGGGTCTCCTGTCCTATACTTGTTCCTGAGCAGTCCTGCCTTCCTGGCAAGAGCCTTTCTCAACCTAGGTGCTCTCTTTAAGTTCCTTTTGCATCCCCAGGAGGGTCCAGATTTAGGGTGCTGTCATAGTGTTGGAGTTGCTGGAAAATTACTTTTAAGATTTGGTCAGGGAGAAAAGACAATTTGCTTACCCTAGAGAAGCATTAGCTACATGTTAGCCCTACACCATAAACCACAGTACAAGCAGACATAAGGAGTACGTTACCACTTGGAATAACAGCTTGGTGCTGCAGCGCAGCTCCCCTTCCCCACGGTACACATGCTGAATTGGTGCTCACAGAATCCTTTTCTAATGCTTTCAAAGGGTGAGGAAATCATCAGGCTGGTATCGTATTTTTTCATTTTCCCTCTTACAGATATTAGATGATTCAATCTTTTGTATAGTAGGCACTCATATTTAATTGTTCTTTTTCCTTTGATTAGATTGAAAACCTGTGATGGAGTGAATACCTGGCATTGTTTGCGCAATACTGCAAATGTCAGCCTTGGCTTGCAGAATAGACCCTGTCATTTCCCACCAGGTGAAGGTGATAATAGGCTGAGTTAGCTCCACATGTTTGGGTAGGCTCACCCACTAAATGTGTCTTTGCTGTGCTGCACTTGTGCATACTGATGAGCTGAAATGTTCAGTGGGCAGTGTGCAGGCTAAATGAAAAGGGGTTTAAACCTATCTTGGCTTTTTATACCACATTATAGGCAACTCCTCACTAGGAAGACTACCTTATGGAGCTTACCACATTAGCCCAAGAAGAGTGGGGCAGTTGAGGGAGGGGGGGAAAATCTCAAGAGGAATAGTTATTTCCAAATCCTAGCGAGGAAGCCTGTCATTATCACCTTACTGGACATGAAGCAGGAATCTGGGTTATTATTTCATTGTTCTTAACAGGTCTTAGCCATCTTTAAATGCTTCCCTCCTGAATTCCCACATATTTGTATTTTTTTTTTTTTTATTCTTTTGGACTTATAAAGGTCACAGTTCAAGGGACAGGCCCCTCAGGCACATGCTGTAATCCTAGCATTGGGTATGTGGGGTATCTAAGGAGGATCACAAATTTTAAGTCCAGCTTGGGCAGCTTAACAAGTGCCTGTTCCAAAGTAAACAGGGGTATAGCTTGGAGCAAAGGCCCTGAGTTCAGTACTCAGCATTGCCAAAGAAGGGTTGGGACACTGTAACCATCAAAGGCCTTCTGAAACAGGCTACCCAGGTTGGACAGACTCCTGGAATAGTAAAGTTTATAAATATTGAACTCTGTTTCAGACTTCAGTGTACTTTATGATCTCTTTTCTGAAAGATACTTCCAGTTTTCATTTCAAACTTTCATACCTTAGCAAAAATTAGTATTTAGTTGGCAGAAAATATTTTTACATATTTGGGAATAGTTTTTCCATTTTTCATTACTAGCATCCATCTGTCTATGTCTGTCTTGGAAATGTTTTTTTGAAATCTAAACTTGAATCTTAGAGATTGGGTTCAGTGGAGCCAAGTTCAGGGGTGACATGTACACATGTACCCAGGTATGGGGTACATGTTATGCAGCTGGTTGGTTACCCAGAAGTAAAGCAGAAATGTTTCCTTTCCCAAATCCTTCAGAACATGCAGCTATATTTCTGGTGTTTTTTTTGTTTGTTTGTTTGTTTTTGTTTTTTTGTCAGTACCGGGGATTGAACTCAGAATCTTGTGTTTGCCAGGCAATCAGCTACTCATATTCCTTGGTCTAGCAGTGGGTGGGGGAAATTATAGATAGAGCCTCTTGAAACTTGCCTTTTTTTTTTTTTTTTTTTTTTGCAGAACCGGGGATTGAACTCAGGCCCTTTTGCTTGCCAGGGAAGCCTATATTCCACTGAGCCATCTCCCCGGCCCGATAGACCCTCTTGAAAACAAGATAAAAATTACAATTGCTGATCAATCCCTACTCCCTGGAAGTGGAGGGGGAGCTTCACTCCAAATTTTTGAAGTTTTCCTTTAGATCAGCTGAGTTCTTTGTATGAGAATTATTAGAGAGGAGATGTGCATATTACACATTTTGCAGGTGATTTAATCTCCATCCGTCCAGTCATAAGTGTTTTCTATTCTTGGTATTCAGAGAATTTATTCTAAATTCTGAATCTGTATACAACTTTTCTATTAACTCTTCATGGAACTTTTTTCTTTTTTTTTTTTTTTAACCAAAGGTAAATGTATGACGGCAAATTGAAATGTTTTTACATATTCACTCATTTGTTCTTCAAAATCTATGTACCTCTATTCATTATACTACTAAGCCAGTTGGAAGACCACAGCACGCTTAGAGGAGTGGAAGATTTTTAGTGATCCACAGAAGGGGCCTCACAATGTGATGTCTAAGCCTAATAACAGCCCTCAGGACTTCTGGCTACATAGGAAATGTGTAGTGCATAGAGGAATCCCCTACAGCTTCACACATTTGAAAAGAGCAGGATTAGGTGCCATTCCCTTGTCCATTTAGGGAATACTTGCTCAACGGTGATCCATGGAAGATGTAAGCCTCACATCATTGCTGCAGGGCTTCAATTTTCACTTTGAGTGCACTACTTTATTAACTTTCAGCATCCTACAACTGCTCCAAGCTATAAAATTGCAGTTTCTGAGGTCCATAAGTATCCTAAACCAATTTATTTTGTATTGTGCTCAGATTTTGTCCACTTTAAAAAGTCTTGCAGTTTTTACTGTTTGCTACAGTCTTGCTAATCTTTGATTTATAAAGGCTGTAAACATTTAAGAGTAAAGTACGGTTATTAGGAATATAAGAACCCTGTTCGTAAAACACAGTAGTGACTGTATGGCTAGTTCCTTAATTTCTCCACAGACACATGACTTACTTCTAGCCTCTCAGTAATCACATATGAAATCCTGTTGCTCTGATCCTGTGACAGCCAATCCTTGAGCCCTTACTGTGATTCTCAATTACATCTCTTGGCAAACTAAGATATAATCACAGACTTGTATGGTGATGTAGCTTCCTATTATGCAAAAATTCCAAGTTCTACACAAAATACTAGCGTTGCCACAGTTAGCAAATAAAGTGCTATGAAGTGTGGATTTCAGATAAACAGTTTTTAATGTATGTCTAGTCCATGGTTAGTATAGTTTCCATACAGTATGTACTTACACTAAGAATCATTTGTTTTCTTAAAATTCAAATTTACTGGGTGTCCTTTATCTAGCAGACTTGAGCAAAAACCTACTGCTTTTTGGGAGTAGTTACTTGTTTCACGGTGCTTTCTGGTTGTTTGTTTTGTTTTCCATTTTCTTTTTTGGCGGAACCTTGGATTGAACGCAGGCTCTTGTGCTTGCCAGGCAAGTGCTTATTCTACTGAGCCATCTCCCTGCCCCTTGTTTTCAGTTTTCTGTGCATTGTCCATGCCCTCCATAAAGCCTGTCTGGTGTATCTGATAGCAGCCCAGTCAGTCCAGCATCACGTGACTCTCCGTTCCTCACCTTCCTAAGTGCAAATCTCACTTCTCTTTTTTATTTCACCTTCCAGCCTATACCTCACGTTGCACTGTAGTCTTTGGTGGGCATTCAGCCATTTATGGCTTGTGACAGGTGTGAGGCACCATGGAAGGGACTGGGAATAAAACAGGAAGTTACATGTATTACTTTGATCATTTACAGCAACTTAGAGTAAACATATTGCCATACTTCCTTATTATTTGTGCCTTTAAAGCCAGAAAAAAAAAAAATGCCATGTTTTTGCTAATTCTGGGAGGACATTTTTATTTAATAACATTTCAACATTGTAAGATTTACAGAGCCCTTTCATCTGTGTAAGCGCACAGGGCTGAGACCGGGGAAAGCGTGAAATGCAGCATGTATTGTTCAGCACAGATGGTCAACTTACCAGATGATGGAGGTGTGGATTTTCTGGAGCTAGGTACTATGTCACCCAAGCTGGACGATGAATTTCCTCCTGATTTACTGTAGTAAAGCAAAAAGCAGATTAAATCTGATTCCTATTTCTGGTTCAAGCATATGTGAATTGCTCAATAAGCCTGATAATTCGTTGTTTTTATTTATTTATTTTTTTTTTTTTTTTTTTTGGCGGAACCGGGGATTGAACTCAGGCCCTTGCGCTTGCCAGGGAAGCGCTTATTCCACTGAGCCATCTCCCTGGCCCCAATTCGTTGTTTTTAATTCAACACTAAGTTTATCTTTCTTAGAAGGAAGCAACCAGTAATGTTGTGATGGAAATTTCTGGGGTACTGGAGACACAGCTGTGTGGTAGTCACTGTTCTCAAATGTGAGTCTCAAGTTTCAAAGAGATTGAGAGAATGGAAGAAAACTTGGATAACTTCTGCAGCCTTTAGTTTTCTGTCCAGATACAGAAGGCTAAACAGAGATTTCCTTTGCCTTTTCTCCTAGAGGCCCGTTGAGACAGTGTACACAGAACCTTGAGGCTAATACCCAAACTTATTGTTTTCAGCTTCTTTGTTTTAACTTGATCATTTCTAATATGCTAAAACTGAAAATATTTAAACTTTCATGGCAGCCTGTAAAACAAAAACATAACAGTAGGCAGGGGGAAGGAAGAAGACAAGAAAGGAAAGAAAAAAATGAGAAGCATAAAATGAAAACAGCTTTGTGAGGAGAGGTGAGGTGATGAAGGGAAGTAAGAGAATGGGGGAAAAAGGAATCAAGTTATGTCGTGTCCAGGCACAAATACCCTATAATGATTGTGATCATTATGTTTATCTAAAATGTACCAATAAATATCATTTAATTAAAAAAGAAAAACAGCAGCACCAAAACTTGCTAACACTGAAGGCATATAAGAAACACAAAAGCAGGATATATCACAATTTAACCAACAGATAGTACCCAGAGTGCATCTCGGGCATCACTGACAGGGAAGACTAAGCTTGCTTCATCCAGAAATGATCAGGAGAGCATATAGTTCAGAACTGCAGTTAACATTCACGTTTGCTGTTGTGCTTAGCATCTTTGGAATTAGTCCCAGAACAACAGCATTTCTGGTTTTCACCAGAGTATGAGGGGGCTACATATAACTAAATGGTTCCATCACACATTGTGATGTCAAGGAATCTCTTAAAAGAATGTCACAGAATTCAGGCAAGATGGCTGCTGCCTGGTTATTATCCTGGGTAAACCAGGGTGTATGAGAGAATCTTTCACAGTATATATGCATCAAAGAGGAATATTCCTACTTAGGTAAATATTAGTGTGAAACTGTAAGTTCTGCTATCTGAAAGGCTGAATTATATTGCTATTATTGTAGCATTTTAACAGAAACAAATGTGAAAACTATTAAATAGCTAACAAGAAGGCCCTATATCTTTTTTAGGTTCTTAAAAATATATTCATATAATAAAGACAATAGGTGTAATAAACTGTGACGTTAATCTGTACAGTTATTAAAGGACACATTGGGATCAAAACATTTTCTTTCAGAAGTGTTTTCATTTTCCTTTTTCTAAAGTATAAGTCTAATTTCAGCTCAAGCATGGTTTTGCATTTATATTCTTTTTTAATTTTATAGTAAGAATACTACCTGAGTTGTATAAAATCAAGAGAGAAACTTGCTAGTAGTTAAAATGTTCATGATACAGATTTGTCATTAACTTTTAATTCTATAAAGGTGTCAAATCCTTAAATGTTCCTCTGATTCCAGCCAGGTTTTATAATGGATCTATCAGAAGTTTAAAAACTGCAAGATTGATTGTTAGGAGACAGATGCAAAAACCTGTGCAGGCTGGCCTCAAACTCACCACTGTCTTTCTGCCTCAGCCTCCCGAGTGCTTGGATTACAGATGTGCACCACCTCTACTGGCAAGTTATGAAATCTTAGGAGCTTAGCAATTATAAAATGTTAGTTAATGAGGAATTCCAAATCATAGCACATATTCTGTTTCATTTGTTGAAACTCGAAAAAAAAAAAAATCCCTGCTAACAAAGAATAGTACCATTGAGCAAGGAACAAATATAAACAAGATATAACATTAAAGAAAAACCTTGTCTGTATTTGATCCTTTGATGGAAGGAGAAGCATGCCACCTCCTTGAACTTGTCTGCATAGAGTTCAGTTTAAAATTCACTACAGGTATGAGTGGCTCTCCTAGTCTTTCATGAAAGGTAAACAGCCTCGGGCCACCTAGGAAGGGTTATTCCGCTGCAGACAATTACATTACTCACCTAGTAACTATGTGCAAAGGGAATTTTAACTTATTTAATAGTTTGGCTGAGTCTGAGTACTTAACAGGTAGAACTGAAAAATTGAGTCTCTCAGGTCAAATGGAAACTAATAGATGACAAGACTTTCTGTTTGCCAGTGTTATCTAAAACTGTCATCCCTAAAATGTCTCCTTGTCATGCTGGGCAGCGAAAGACACTAGGATTAGTCACCAGAGCTGTTCAGTGCCAGAGTACTTTCAGCAAATGATTACAACTATAGAATTTCTTCTCCACTGGAGCTGCAATTTAATATTCTATGACCTTAGCTGTTTTCATTAATGATCATAATTAATCTGATTCCTCCCAAAAGGGATGGAAATGAGACACTGGGATGAAGTTTCAAAAATGTAGGCTTTGTGATGTTGTCAGTAAACCCCATGATCCATCTACTTGCAAACACACCATCAAGATTGTAGGACGGAGCAGACAGCAGCTGAGGAGTGAGTGCTGCTGTAATCTGAACTCTTACGTGATCTTTTGACATTTTTCTCATACCTGGAGTAGAATTTCCCTTGCTTGGCTCTCTGTTCATGCTGTAGCCTCATGTTTTCTAGTTTGACTGGGCTTGGAATGAATCCGATTTCACAGCCTTCTTTAACCAATCGCCCTATCCACCAGTCATTATTAAATTTCTAAACAGAAAATGAAACATTAAAGTCAGTGCACAGAAATTCAAATCTTTTCAAATTAACTATTTTCACTGGAGAGAAGTTGGCAGTTGCAGTGAGCTCAGCCTCTCATAATTCAAAAACCTCTCAGTTCATGGATTTAATAATATAAAAATGAAATATGGGTACTCAGCAGTCCACAGAAAACTTTGTCCTCATGTTGTCTTTAGGGCTAGGCTAAATTCTGACCCTAGGAGGAGAAAAGCCCGCTCTACAAGAGACTGTGAACAGAAGTCTCTCCCCTTTATCTAATCTGATTAATTATAAGTATTAAGAGATAAATCCTGAAATTTACCTGAAAATATTTTGTGTTAGAACAAAACTTGCCTTTGTGACTTTTATAATTATATAATGTGATGGTTTTTATTTATGTTGATGTTAATAGTTTCCCTTGCTGGTCTAATATTTATCTTAAATCTATATGATTTAATTTTATTTTCTTCATTTGAGTAAGTCTGTTCTTACACAGAGCACAGAATATTCATTGCTTTTTTTCCATGGTAAAAAGAGATCATCCTCTAAGAATCAGCCATTAAGGGCCCTCTTATTAATGTTAGCTTCTTGTTACAGAGACTTGGACACTTCTGACAGTGTTTTTCTCTCTGCCATACAGCCAGTATTTAAACTCTCCTAAAAATTACTCTAATGGCATAGTGGACTCTGTTAATTGGCATCATCGCTTGCTTTCTTCGCAGCCTTGCGTGCACTGCCCAGCTAAATGTACATGTTGCTCCCTGTGCCATACTGCTCGCTCCCCAAGGTGCTACAGTTAAAAGTTCCTCCAGGGCCAAGAAAAGAACTCATGCACACATACACAGAATACTATTTCAAGGGAATTTGTGTCACTCAATACAGGGCTCCACACAGCAGACATTTGACACATACTGACTGCAAACAAAAACAGGGTGAATTTTCCCAACTTACAGATTGTGTCATTGTTAACTGAAGGGTAGAGAATTATGGCATGGGGAAAAGGAATTTTTCTGGGATTGATTTCTTGCCTCATTGACTCCAATTACTACCATTTTCTTTCATTGGAGATATTCAGCATTTGAGGAGAAAAAAGGGCACCAGTAGTCAGAGTCTAGACATTGTCAGCAGAGAGAAGAGTCATGGATTCTACATTTTACTAACCCCCCTCCCCCAGCTGGCAAAACTTCAGACATCAGGAAAACTACACAATCAAGGTTAAATATGGGAGGGGAAAAAAAAAAGTACAGGTTAAGCATAAAAAAGGATCATCAACTCTAATAATTCCCAATTTCTGAACCACAGAGCCCAAGAAAACCCTGAAGTTATTGCCAGAAGCCTATGAGTCCTTTCTACTTTAAAAATGTATATTTATATCAGAAAAGGTTGAGGGCCACTGATATAGTGTGTTATACAACTGCAGCTATACATGATGCTGTTTCACAGCCGTAAGAAATAAGAAATGATGTTTCAAGGTGAAAAACCTCCTCATACTGAGGGAAACTGAAGTCATTTTCCTTACTTCCTTAACATGCAGAAAATCTTTTGCCTCGAATGAGATGGCCATGCCTGGCACCGGAACATCATCTTCATGGGCTGCACTATAGCTGACATTTGTCCGAACTGCGAACGCAACAGGTTTTGTCTGAAGAAAAAAAGGAAGAAAAAGAAGTAAGGAAACAGTAGTCTTCCCTTTTCCCTGCTCAAAGACAAAGACTGACTGAAAAACTGTTGTAATTATTGTTTTTTTCCACATTGGTTCTTTATCACAAAACAGCTCGTTAGTATTCACAGTGCATCAAGTAGTTCTGCCACATGCCACCCATTTCAGAACTAGAAAAAGGCCATTGTTCTCTTTGAAAGCACTACAAGTAATGAAGATGAAGATGAACTGTTGAATTGTGTGTTTACAGCAGAACAGCGTGTAGCTACTAGAAATCAGGAAACACAGATATGCATACCCAGGGTTCTTTTATTCTCTGTTTTAGGTTGGAAAGACACAAATTGCCTCCCTACCTCACTGACTTCTAATTTTAATTAGACTTCTATTTACATTAATGATGTAATTCTTAAAGGCACATTGTATTGGATGAAGATAAAATGAAGGAATACATTCTACAAGTTTAGTACTTATTTTTGGCTGCAGGGAATTAAGCAATGACTTTTTATTCTATTATTTTTCCTCCTCAATTCCTCCATTAAGCTACATGTATCCTTCATTATTTGATTCTTTGAGATTTTGCACAAAAGCTTCTGTCCTCGTGGCAATTCTGTGTTTATCCAAAATATGAAAAAGTGAGAGAGCTCAGAAACAGTGAAAAGACAAACTGTTCTAACACATTTGTTCTGTACATTAGGGGTGAATGCATTTCCTGTGAACAGTCTCCATCATCCATGAGCTCCTCGCTTGGACCTGCCGGGGAGGACCAGGGGGGAGGGGGGAGAAAGAGAAAAGCCATTTTCATTTTGACACCATCTGGAGTTAGTTTGTTCCCCTTACTGCTGTCTGGATGGAGACTGAGCTAAGACGTCTCAGGTTACTTGGGCCCATCCAGTCTGTAGACTGGTAAGGGAAGACCGAGTTCCTCATGAAAGCGCGGTGGGGGTGAAGTATATTTTACTATTTGAATACCAGTTCTTGATATTCATCACAATTTTAATGATATAAAGGCACTGCACCTTATGTGCGAACTTCACAGACACACACAGATCTTACATGTATTGTATAGCCACTATATATATTATATAACGTATAACATACATAGCTCATAGGTTTTTTTTGTTTGTTTTTTTCAAAGTTTTATTGATAAACAGCAATGAGACAGTTTCAAATCAAATCGGAAGTACAGTTTCAACAAATAATACACTGCATATATTCTTCTTAGTGGTTAATTGCGGTACAAGATGCGGACTTGTGATCCTATTTATAAACACCATTAGAACAAATCATTCTATTCATTAAGAGAATGCAACTATATATCTATCCCAACCACTTTGAATACACAGATACAAAATGGACATTCATAGGTATACCCCATTTTTTCTAAGTTCCGTTATTGAATATTATAGGTGTGTAAACAGCAAAATATTCAAAAAGAGTCCAGTACCCCATAATCATAGCTCATAGTTTTAACATTAGAAATCTTGATGGTATTTCCATGTTTTCTTTGGAATTTTCTTAAACACAGTTTTTTTCCCCAGAATTAAAATCAAA
Source organism: Octodon degus (assembly GCF_000260255.1). Lineage (NCBI taxonomy): Eukaryota > Metazoa > Chordata > Mammalia > Rodentia > Octodontidae > Octodon > Octodon degus. The sequence goes on along the minus strand of NW_004524796.1, from coordinate 3,488,097 downwards.
ATATATTTACTTTTACCCACTTTAAAAAATAGTGTTTTTCTGTGATACGTTTTGCTAAAATACTTAAGTTACATATAAATAAGTGCTTTCCCATATTCCCTTCTTTCTCTCTCACTCTCTCATCCCACTTTCTCCCCTCTCCTCCCCTTCTCTCTTCCTCTCTCTTCTTTAAAGACAGGATCTTGCTGTGTATTTCAGACTGGCCTTGAATTCACCATATATTCTTTTCTTGCACCTGGTCCTCCCCAGTGCTGGACCATGGGTGTGTATCACCACACCCAGCTTATTTCTCATCTGTGTAGGCCCAGGGCAAATCAGTTCCTTCGTGTAGTCACTCTTTGGATCACTTAACACCGCTGAATAGCATCCATTGGATTCATGGGAATTATGTCATAGCCAAGATATTTTACTCCAGTTTATTCTTTCATATTCTCTGGGATATGAGAAAAGGTGAAGTTTTCTAAAACTGTTCATTTTGTTTACAATGTTCTCTTTAATTGTAAAGTTTTTTTTGCTAATCACTGTCGTGTGCCAAGGTGAAAAGGACCAATTCCTTTTTAGGTACCCTCTTTCTATTATATGGGCAGATGCTACATAGCTAAAGGGTGACTAAAAAATCATCCATGTTTCCTGACTCCCCCACCCCCACTTTTTTAATGTATTTGGTACAGGGTCTCACTCTGCAGCTCAGACTCTAGTGATCTTCCTGTTTGCAGCCTCCCCAGTGCTGGGATAATAGGCACGCGCCACCATGCCTGGACTCAGCCGCCAACCCAGCGTGCCCTGGGGTTGGGGCCAGCACAGCATGTACTCTGGTCGCTGCACTTAGTCTGCTAAGCTATCTTGCCGGCCCTTGACCCCCCACTCCCACCCCTTGTTACAGAATGAAAAATAAACTTATTAGAAAGTTAAAAAAAGAATACATTTGCTATACATCATCCATGGAGTCAACCTGAACAGGTTATCAAGATAATAAGTACAGATTTATAGGAGAATAGCATCTCGTTACGCAGACAATAAAGTTGAAGTACTTTAACAACATTAAGGCCATGTCTTGTTCCCCCCAGTGTCTTCGGTCTGTTTCATTAAGATGTCTGAGAAGAGAATGAGTGCATGATACAGATGTTAAGATACTTTTATTCCTCTCTTCCAGGTTCTTCACCCCCAATGTGACTTACACAAGCTGTGCCTTCCGAAGCATCTGCCAAGCGGCGAGCAACATGCTGGCTGTCGTGCATAGACTGTTGCGCTTAACTTACTCCCCACTATTTTTCCCAGATAAGAAAGCTTAGATTTTAAAAAGTTCTCCCAGGCTATAAGCAAAGGAATCTTTAAATACAACCCTCTCATTCCAAAACTGGAGCCCTTTCAGCATGACTGCTCCCGCCCCCACCCCCCCAGTACCGGAAATCCAGCTTATGCTACTGAGCTGTAATCTCAGCCCTCTTTTTTTTTCTTTTTTCTTGGCTGTACAAGGGACTAAACCCAGGCCCTCATGCACACCACTCCAATGTTCTGCATTCTCAGCCATTATTTTGAGACAAGAGCCTTGCTAAGTTGTCCAGGCTGGCTTCAATCTTGTAATCCTAATGCCTCAGCCTCCTGTATAGCTAGGCTGACAGACAGACAGACAGATCACTTCTAGCTAGACTGCTTTTCACTTATAGATACATTAGTGCTAATTATGGAGCATTTTTATGCATGCATGAAATTTTTAAGACCCGAAGTTATATTTTACAGAATGCTCAAAAACAGTTGTGGTGGATTTAAGAAAATACACAGGCCCAAGCCTGCCTTGCTGTCTCATACTAAAAGAATTTCACCTTTTGAAACTATAGGTATTCATTATAAAGATCACACACTTTAATCAATTTGAGGTCCATTAAATCAGCAGTGTCAAATCATGATCAGCTATATATTTTCTTTCTTTGGATCTCATTTTTGCAAGCTGTGGAGCTCATTTTAAGCAGTAAGAATGGAGACATTAAAATATACATGGTTTCATGGCTTCTAAAAGTGCCGCAGGAGGCCCTGTCACAGGGAGATCTTGGGGAGGGGCATAGCCTTCTGAGTTCTGAAGATCAGATCAGATCCTGCAAACTTCCCAAGAGTACAATGTTTCCTGAATTAACCTTCGGGATTTTTAACTAGCCTTAAAGTTCTTCTGGTGACATTATAGCTTTGTTTGACAAGATGATTGTTCTTTGCAAAATGTATTCTCCAAATACCTCTGCCCAAATAGCTGTGGATGACCGGCTGAGCGCCCTCCACAGCTATCCATGGAGTTCTTGGCTTCCTTGAGTGTGGCTCCATTGCAATCGTTCCCAACATTTTTTTAAAATTCAGTTTAGACCTTTTAGTATAGGTACTTCTGATAGATAACTACTTCCAAATACAGCCACTCAATCACTTTGAAAATGGAAAAGGTCCCTGCTGCCTGGTTTCATCACTTTCTTCCTCCTCACCAGGATTCCAGTGTTAGCACACTCTGGCCTGAAGGTGAGCATCTGTTCATGTCCCTCAGACTTCCTGCCTTTCACCCACATCTGCTGATTCAGGCCTCCTAACCCTTACTCTCTCTTCAGTCACAGTGCCATATGCTATACTCTGCCTAGAGACAGGTGCCAAGACCCAATCCTTAGCAAATACGCATGTGACAAGAGTCAGTCTGGCAGACTGGGGTGATACCTGAACAGCTTTGTGGCCACAGGACTTGTTTTCTCTCACATCCAAAGGCAACTCAATTCACTAGTCAAAGGCCTGGTCTGTGAAGCCTACTAGAGATTTATTTAAAGATTATGCCGCAAGCAATTCTTACTTCCTTGTAGCCTTCTTGTATCATCATAGTTTAGTTTGTTAAACACATTGTTATTATAAGTAGAAGATAATTAGCTTTGAAAACACCTTTGGTCATGAAGTAGAATAAGCAGATAATTTTAAATACATGCTACTATTTCTAGCTTTCCTCCTAAACAGTGACCTAATGAGTTGGTCATGAAACCAGTCATTCAAACAGACACAATCCATTGTTTACGACACTTAAGTTTACAACAAATATGTTAGTGGTATAATAACTACCATTAAAAAGCAGAATGAAAGTTGGATGAGGTGGTGTTCACCTGTAAACCCAGCACAGCGAGAGGCTGAAGCAGGATTATAAATGCAAACCCAGCACAGGAAATCTAGTGACTTGGCAAGCCCTGCCTCAAAATTTTAAAAAGCAAAACAAAACAAAAAACCAAGGGACCAAATGCTTTGGATCTGAGCAGTGTGAAGGATGGAGAACTCATGAAGTGATATCAGAAAGGCTTAGATATCAGAAGGTAGAAATTAGAAGTTCTAGTGAATATGTAAAATTTGAGATTGTCTGAAACATCTGGGTAGAGTTTGGAAGAGTGCTCAGAATCTGGAAATGTGGGCAAGAGAACTGGGCTAGACAGAAGGTCATTAAATATTACCCACACTGAGGTGTTGAAAGTCACAAGTTGGATGAGAGCACCAAGGAAACAGACACACATGGGGGCTTTTTAACCACCCAAAGAGGCTCAGGATTATCTACAGTAAAGAGAATAACTACATATATGAGTGATGTGAACCTATAGCACCACCATTGTTGTGCAGCAGAGGGTTGTGTATAACATTAAAAACTAGCTAACTGGCTTGCTTGCTTTTTTTGTGTTTTGATATTTGTAATTTATGTTATAGCAGTATTAGTCACAGTAGTTAAAGGGTGGATGAAACTCACCAGGCAGGCATACCTATAATCCCTACTACTGAGTAGGCTGAGTAAGAATCACAGGTTGAAGATTTAGGAATTTAGGAAGATCTCATCTCAAAACAAAGTTATTAAAAGCTTTAAAAGGTTTGTCATCACTGGCATGGGCTATGGTTTTTAGGAAGGCAAGAAGAAAAATTTTTTTTCCAAGAGAAGGAAGCAATTAATTGTGTCCAGTATTGCTACTAGGTCAAGAAGATGAAGGCCAGCAAGGGCCATGTGGACTTCATAACCCAGGAGTGACTGTTGGTAGTTTGTTGAAAATACAAGGCCTAGTGCAATGAAGAAAAAATACAGAGAGAGGAATTAGACCCAATAGGTACAGACACTTTTCCAAGGAATTTTGCTACAAGGAGAAAGAAAGTGGAAATGGCATAGAAAGTGATGCATTTTTTTGTGTGTGTGTGTGTTTTAAAGTAGGAGAAATAACAGCTTGTTGGTGGGAAATGTTCCAGTAGAGAAGAAAGGCACGTGAGAAGACAGAATTGCAGGAACAGTGTCCCTATTTGAGACAGGACACAGTGGAATCAAGTACACAAGTAGACAACACAGCTTTAAAGGCAAAAGAGCTCAACTCTGGATAAAGGCAAAGAGGCAAAATGTAAGACAGGTCTGTCAGTGAGGGGAGGGAGTAGCCTCTGTCTCAGGTGTGTAATGGAGCAGGAAGGTGGAAGCAAGAGCAGGGACAGAGGTACAGAGGCTTGTGAAGGAGGAGACAATGCGATGCAGTCACCTAAGAATGGGAAAGATTGCATGGATAAGGAAGGATGATTGGTTTGCCTGGCAGTGTTAAAAGTCCTGGAGGAGGTAAGATCATTGATTTATAAAGCTAACCATATCATGCCTGAATTCAGCAAACAGCATTATGCAGGTAATGGAGTGAAAAGCATAACCCTTCACTGTGGTATCAAGGCTTTGAAACCACATTCCCCATCTTGCTTTGGGGGGAGGGGAAATATATATATATCTTTTCTCCATGTTCCTGAATTAATCTCTGAAATAGATTATATGCCCTTCTCAAGAGAGTGGTTTATATTTCTATTTATTTTTTATCTCAGTCTCCCAAGTATTTCCCATAGTGCTAGGTATGCAATAGTAACTGACTCCTGTTAGAGGAATCGAGTGTCTGGCACTCATCCAGTTACTAGTCTAAGGTTCTGTTATAAAAGGCTAACTTGCCATAGAAACCAGGCTGGCCTGATGAGCATTTTATTGTATAATTAATGTGCATATACGTAAATGCAAGTTTTCATGTATTTAAAGTAGCTAAGAATTAAGCAACGGGGTATTTTAAATGAAAATTGACATCTTAGCATTGTATAAGCCGCTGAATTTACACAACAGAAAGTGAGCCAAAGTTATATGAAACAAAAAAATTAAAAAATTTGTTTTATCTTTTTTAACTCATTTAACTTTCTGAAAATCAATAATTATATAGCAAATTAAAAATTGTAGACAAATGTTGAAATGTGAAAGGTATGAGATGTAGACAGAATTTTAGAAAAATGTTTCTGAAATGAATATGTAACATGAGATTAATAGATTGCACGTTGTAAAAAAATTATTTACAAACTTAAATGAACATAACAAAAATTGTCGAAAATAAACAGTTTACCGATCAGTCATATTGTTTTATCTTTCTACAGATGTATTTTGTCTTTTTCCTTTGACAATTGTTTGAAAACATATTTTTATGAAGTGAATAATTCACAGAATAATAGAATATCCTTAAGGAGCTTATTTGAAAGCAAAACTAAAAGTTCTGTTTATAAATACAGAAATCAAAGTATTGTTTAAAATGGGGCTCAATATTCTACTAGGTAAAGTGAACTAGAGTAATAATGACAGATACCATAATGTACCACTATACTTTCCCACGTTGGATCTGAGGTCATCTGAGGTATGCAAAGGATTAACTATTAGTTGTTTTAAACTGAATGTTCATGCCTGTCAACATGTGCATGTTACACTGTAATTCCTAGTGTGGAAAGTGACTAGGTCATGAGAGTGGGACTTACGTGAAGAGGATTAGTGACCTTAGTGAACAAGGCCATGGGACGCTGCTTCCCCTGCCACCCAGCCAGAGGACAGCTGTCTAGGGACCAGGAAGGGGGCCCTCACCAGACACCAAGTTTTTGACCTTGGAATTTTCAGCCTCCACAATTGTGAGGAATTTCTTTTTATAAAATGCTCAGCCTGTAGCATTCTATTATGCAACCCCTAATGGACCAGTCATTAGAAAAACAAAACATCCACAGAGAAAGTTACCAAGTGCCAAATTTCCCTACAAAGTAGAGACGTGAAGCTACATGTAATTCCAGCAAAGTCTTTTGTCCTTTAATGCAGTATTGTCCTTCAGTAAGTGCATATGGCCTTCCTTTCCCTGCCTCTTCTAGGGTACAGTCTTTCTCTAGGCCACTAGAAAAGAAACCAATACTGGGAGAAAGGGCTCCAATTTATTTATTCTGAGTTGTTAAATGTCTGTATCTTGTTTGAGGGAAGTGTGAAGGAATTTTCAGGTATAGCGACATCTTATGGAGAACAAAACTTCACATTTAACTTTACTATTAATTTTCTCACCAAGCACAACAGCAGTATTTTGCAAGCTACTTGGAATCAAATGGTATAAGTCACATACATTGATTATACTTTAATTTTACTTCAGGCTTGTGAAAGAAAACCAAACCTTTTTATTTGGTTACTTCCATGAGATGAATATGATGGCTTACATTTCTAGTGTCTTCACCTATATTGTTTTCATATCAAACTCCTTAGTAGCAAAAATTTTTCTTTATCCCAAATTCCTATATACTTTTTCAGAGAACACAAAAATTCTAAGCAGTTGTCAGTAAAATGTGCTCATCATCTGAACGAACACACATGGACTTTGCCTGTTTTATTTAAAATCCATCACTGCACAGTCGAAAAGCCAGAACAGCATAGGATACAGGGTTTCCTTCTTTGAGCCCTGGCGGCCCTGGTGGAATGTACTCTGCCTACACAGATGAAGATCTGTAAATGATTGAGAAGTGTGGCTGCGAGAGTCGCTGGGGAGCTCTCCTGTCCTGGTGGGCTTTCTCGGCTTGGATGTGGCGTGCAGCTCTTCAGCAGCTTCACACCGTGTGTGCTTATCTGCTAGTGTCTTATCTACTTGCCCTAACACTGTTTCTATTTTTTGTAAAGTTCAAAAGCCTAAAATTGCACTAAGTAGAATGTTGAAAGGTTATTACCTCATTTTTTTTAATTTTTTTAACATTTATTTATTGTGTGTGTGTGTGTGTGTGTGTGTGTGTGTGTGTGTGTGGCCAGCTCAGCCCACCAGGGGGCGCAGCTGGCTGGCATGTGGTGCTGGGGGATCAAACCGCGGTCCTTGTGCTTTGCCAAGCTTGCTCCAAGTAGGTGCTTTAGACCACTGAACCATCTCTCCAGCCCCATATTACCTCATTTTTATTCTTTATTCTTTTTATTTTTCCATACCAGGGATCAAATTCAGGACCTTGTACTTGCCAGGCAGGTGTTTATGTTGCTCAGCTATCTCCCAGCCCCCTTTTTAAAAAAATTTAATGACAATATTTACTGTTATGCAAAGTTATAGACAGATTTAACAAATTTCTATTAGAAATCCCAATGAATTTTTGATGGAAGAAGACACTGTGTTCTTCATATGAAATCTCAAGAGAATCCAAAAGAGCACCTCAAAAAATCTTTAAAAGGAAGCAGAAATGTTGAGGACTTCAGAATTTTGCTTCTACAAAACCGGTAGTGTTGGAACCAGCACAAAGATTGACAAATAGTTCACATCTCTGTAGCTACCAGAGGCTGCATTCTCTGCAGGGCCTGATCCACAAACACTGAATGCTTTCACTTTTGCCACCATGGTTCCATGCAGATTTGTAGTCTATCACAAGGATGTGAATAGAAGAATTAAAAGGAATCAAGAATAGTATTTTTAAACTACTGCTTGGCATTTAAACTGTTACAAAATGCCTATTCCGTCCTTATTTAGAAAATTACACACTGCAAAGAATTTCCAAAGATGCATTCTAAACAAATGCAAGGAAAGCCTTTGCAAAGTACATGCTGACAAATATGGGCAGACACATTATATTTTGTGTTAATTCAGTAATCTTTGCTTTTATTTCTGCTCCAGCAGCTATGATCTTAGCTAAGTAAGTTCACAGAGTTCTAGTGAAGAAAAGTTGTGCAAATTGGGATGTTTGTATTACCAACTGTTTCACATTGCTTTGGTATTTATTTTGTTTTTTAGTCCCCCCACCCCAGCCTGAGCAGAGTATCCCTAAAATCTAAACAAACTGTTTTGGAGGGGATCAATTAGAACACAGAGTGGTGGGTGAAAAGTTCCATACATAAGAACCTATCTAGCCACATAGTCTCTCTCCCTAGAAACTCTTAAAACCTTTGTGGCCACACTTCCTTAAGTGTTGCAACACTTTCTCCTAAAGCTTTGTCTTTTTCTCTGCTGGGACACACAGGGAGGCAGAAATCAGGTTAACAGATAGAAGTTAATTCCAAATGACAGACACTCATCAATGACTGGCTTGTACTTTCAGACACAGTTATTCAAACACCCGCACATGAACTCTGATAATAACTTGTAACGACTTTAAATGTCCAAGGTGGCCAAATATTTTCCCAAGCATCATCAATCAAGTTAGAGGATGTACAGTTCCCCTATGGTCTACTGTGAGTCAAGATTTCACAAAGCAACTGGCTTTTGGGTACAAATCTAAGAAGTATCAGCTTCAACTTATTTAGAGTACCTTAGTGGAGGTTGGATATGACTGGACAGGATATTCTGTCTGCATCTTGTACTATGGATAAACACTAAGAAGATAACAATGCACAATATATTAATTATTGAAACTGTCCTATTAATCAGTTTTGAAACTTTCTCATTGATATTTGTTCCTCAATAAAATAAAACTAAATTTAAAAATAAAAATAAATAGGTTTGTTTATTCAGAGATTGTTAGATTGAATAAATAATAGCTGCTTTGAGTACTTACCACATGGACATCACTATGCTTAATTAAACCTATGTAGTTAATTCCCCATAATAGCGCTTTGACACATGGCATTACTTCCATTACTAAAAAGAAGAAACAAAAATGGAGGGAGCTTAAGTTGCCCAGCTTTGTGTCTAGTAAATGAGGGTCCAGGAAGCAAAGCTTTGTCTTTTTCATTACAAAAGCACAAACACTTTCCTAACCACTGTACTGTCATATCAGGAGACATCACAGCCTCTTCTGTATCACTTTTATTTTCATTGATTCCTAACTTTCTAATTTTTCCAAAGTTCCTAGTACATGCTGTCATACCCCATGGAAATATTTTAAAGGTTACCAATTAGTGAGGTTTCAGTAATAATTCATATAATTTAAATTTATTACTCTCTGTCACAAGTTATGCTTCCCAATTCAAATTCTAAAATATACCCAGTTGATTTTTCCCTTTAAAAAGTTAACTATGAGAGTAGAAAAGTTACAAAACATTGTAAAGCAAAGAAAAAGTTTCATCATTTACTTAAGCATCTACTTCACATTTCAGAGATTAAATACTCAAACAATAGGATATTAGACAGCCAATGTTGTAACCCTTATTTCATTTAGAAACCTGTTACTATTCCAAATCATTTTTAATGACTGCACCTACATACCTGTATCTATTGGAGATAACAGTTTATTGAGTCAATGAAAGAACTCAGTTCCCTAGAAAGCAGAAAGCAAGGCAAAGGGTTTACATAAAGATGCAACCCACTGCACAGGAGAAGCAAGAGAAGAAAGCAAGAGGGATCCAAAGGCAGTGGGAGAACCATTGCGAACGCGGTTGCCTTTAGGTGTGAGTGCTGTCCAGTCGTCTGGGCTTCTACATGAGAAGCCTTAGAATCATGCAACAAAACTGTCAGTGGGGAATGTTATTTATCAGCCTCCATCACCATCTCCCCTGGTCAAAACTTTGCTCACTGGAAGTGGCTCTTGTTTCAACCACGATGAGGCTGCTACAGCACACAGTTGAAGACCCATTGACTCCATCTGGGCAGGGCAATCACCACAGAGATGAGTGGCACAAGAGGCAGCAAGGATGTCTAATAAGTGTCTTGTACTCTTAGACGTTATTTTTGGTGTTAACAAGAACCCAGGGGCCACAGAGATAGCTAGCTAAACACCTGCCGAGGCCAGTGCAAGGACCAGGGTTTGAACCCCAGGTCTGCATGAGGTGCCAGCCCCGACCTAGGTGCACTGAGCTGGCCACCAACTTGGTGTGATGGCCCACATCTGTAATCCTGATGCTGGGGAGACTAAAATAGGAGGATCACCACGAGTCAGCTGTGTAATGAGACCATGTTCCAAATACATAAAATAAAAAAACCCACATTTGATTATTTACTAGACTAATTATTAGAACAGAAAGTATTCATATCTGGAGAAATTTATAGATTATCAAATATTTTTCTAGAAAAATTGGCTAATTCTTGTTTGCCAGCAGAGGATATACATCTCTGTTCTCTCTGTCATACCCATAGCTCCTAAACTAAGAGCTCTATATTTTTAAGAGGTTTATTTTGGGGGGGTGGGGATGGGTCAAGGAAAGCTTTATTTAGCTCACAGTTACTGGAGGTTTCAGTCTGTACTCAGCTCGCTCCAAGGCAAAGTAGCACATGGCAGAGGGCAACCTTTCATGGCAGCTGGTAAAGAGCAAGAGAGCGAAAGGAGGAGTAGCAGCAACTCAAGCAGCTAGCTTGTCTTCCCTCCTTACATTGAAATGCAGATCACCTGCCCCAGGGCAGGTGCAGCATCCACACCCACAATAATCACAAATTCCAGAAGCTGCCCCAAGACTGTATGAGGCTTTGCGGGGACAACTGTACACAAACCATAACATTCTGCTCCTGGATCCCCAAAGACTCATGTTCATCCCTTTATGCAAAATTGACATTTTAGTCCATCTCTAAGAGTTGCCAGAGTCCTACAGTTTCAGCATTGCTGAAAAATCCAAGTCCCAAGTCTCCTCCAACATCCAAGGCAAACTCTTAGCTGTGAAAGCCTGTACAAAAGAAAAGTTAAGCACTTCAACATTCAATGACACAAGATAAACATTAACATTTCAAAACGTATACACAGCAGGGTACCAAGCACTGGGACCTACACAAGTCCAAAATCCAGCAGAACAAACATTAACTCCTGTAGGTCCATGTGGAACATCCAAAGCAATCTGTGGTAAATTGTAAGCTCCATGTGGCTCCATTTCTGTGGTACTTCTGGTGCTCACAGCTTCTCTTTTAGGCCAGCTTTGCTCCCTCCTTGCAGTTTCCTTTAGATGATCCATGTTCCAGGCTTTTCCAAACTTCTGGGGTTTCCACTGAATATGCTTCTCACAGCTTTATTTTTTTTTAAGTTTTATTTATTTATTTATTTTGTGGTACTGGGGATTGAACTCAGGACCTTGTGCTTGTCAGGCAGGCACTTATGCAGCTGAGCTATCTCCCCGGCCCACACTCAAAGCTTTATACACTGCCCTCTCAGTGGCACACTGCCTGACCACCCAGGTCTTCTGAAATCTAGGTGGAAGCCTTCTTAACCTCAGAACTGCATTCTGAAAGCACCTAAAACCAGCACCACATGGATGATGCCAAGGTCTGCTGCCAGCTGGAGCAGTAGCCAGACTTCCTTCTCTCTTGGCTGTAGGGTCAAATGCCTGGACTGCTGAGCACTCTCACCCTGATTCTGAGGAATAAATTTTCCATGCCAGCGTCACACTGGAATGTGGTGCGGCTCCTGCCACCATTCTGGAACATGGGGCTCTGCAGCTTTCTCCTCAAGGAAAAGTTACTCACCCTTCAAATTCTGAGGCTGCAAAGGGTGGAGGCCTGCTGACTCCTGTGATGCCCTCAGGCCATCCATTCCGTTCTCTTGTTCCTTCTCAACTTTATCTTTGCAGTCCACAGCTTTATTGGAGCTTCCTTTCTGGACAAACTCACAACATTTTAAACCATCCTGGCTCTTTGCTTTTGATTCTCAACATAAATCTGGTAAAAGTTCCCCAAAACAGCCATGCTGCCACCCCAATATTTGGCTGCTTTGAAATTTCTTTTAAAAGATTAATCAGTCTACCAAGCTCAGTCTCAGTCTCGGGCAAAGACTCTAGACATGAGCTAAATGTAGGCAACTTTTCTGCCAAGTCAAAACACAAATGATCTGGAGCCCAACAACTAATGCAGTCCTTACCAGCAGAAAACTCCCCAGCTTGGTCTTTATAGGCAAGCTTTCTATCAGCCTTCTGTTCTGAGCTCTGACCAGAATCTCCCAAATAGAACACCCAACGTTGTTCCAGCTCTTCACAAGTAGGTAACCTTTCCAAACCTTTCCTATCTCTTCCCATAAGCCATCCCCAAAAGCTTGTAATCCACATGCTCAGGTTTAGCCACAGCAATGATCCCATTCCTCTGGTAGCAAGTTCTGTCTCAGTTATTCTTCTCTTGTTGCTGGGACAAATACCTGACACTCAAAATTAGGGAAGGAAAGATTTATTTAGCTCAGTTACTAGAGGTTTCAGTCCATACTCAGCTGGCTCCAAGGCAGAGTGCCACATGGCAAGAGCAATCTTTCATGGTAGCCGACAAAGAACAAGAGAGAAAAAGCTATATTTTTAAGAGTCTTAAGCTCTAGTGAGGATGGAGGCATAAAAGTTACATATTCCAGCCTAATATGGTGGCATATGGCTATAATTCTGGGAAGCTAAGGTAAAAGGATCACAAATTCAAGCCCACCTGGACAATTTAGTAATTTGGCAAGACTCTGTCTTGAAGGGGATCAGCTTGGTCCAGAGTACCTGGGTTCAGTCCACAGTATCACACACAAATGTGTGCATGCAAACACACACACACACACACACACACACACACACACACACACCAAGTGCAAACATACTGTGTGCATGCTCATGTGGATAAAGTTTTCTGCAACTAAACTAGTTAGCCTTGATAGACTCATTTCAGTAACTGAATAATTCCCTTTTTTACATCATCAAGTGTTTATTAAGTTTTATATGCAAAGCACATTTTTAACAAAGGGAAAACGCAGGTTAAAAGAGATGGGTTTTACTTTTTAGTACTTTTTGGTACTCTTTGTAATTGTGCTAAGTTTTACAAAGGAAATCCAGTGTATATATGAGGGTACTTGCCACAGTTAGCTCAGTGGCATAAGCACCTGCCTGGCAAACACAAGGCCCTGAGTTCAATTCCTGTACTCCCCCAATATAAAAAAATAAAACAAAACAAAATAACCCAGAATCATCTGAAGCCAAGTTTAGTGAATAAAGAAGTGTATGATCAACCTAGGCATTAGACTTTTTAAAGTTAAAAATATTCCTTCATTCTAAAAGTAATGAGCTGTCTTGTGTATGTCATGTTCTTGCTGTCTTGGAAGACAGACCTAACAATTTGTCAATATGTTTGAAGAGAATATCGGTCCCTTTTAAGGAGGAGTTCTAATTATTTAATGGTTCCCATAAATCTTCTTTCTGGAATTTTTTGGTATGCCTCAGTAATTTCTCAGCACTGATCTGTCAAGATATAGGATCATGGAATCCATGGTTTGTTTTTAATTTACTCTTAGCATAAAAAAGATCAGAGAGTTTCTAGAGATACTGTGCATATGCACTTATACACACATATGCACAAATGCATGCACTGTACAGCATATGTACAAACATAGTATAAACATAGATGTGAATGTGTGTATACGTATATAGCTCCAAATAAGTATAATAAAGGATAACATATAAAATATATATGTGTGCATGGCACAAAGTCAATATATATGTATCATAAAATTGAGGTTTTTCTTTTAACAAGAATTGCTGAGTACATATAAGTCATAAGGCACCCAAATTATCATAGATTTCTAAATTATTGTACTTCTAATGCATAATACAAGAATTTGGAGAAAACATTAAAAAATATCCAGAGTTTCATTTTATTATATATTTTGCTAATTTTACTTGAACTTGGGTTTCCCATAATTGTTTAGGCTGATGAATCTACATAATTTGTAGGATTCTCAAGGAGGAAAAAGTCTTGAAGAACCTTTGTTTCCAAATGGCTCTGTTAAAAAAAAAAATGGGGCCAGGGAGATAGCTCAGTAGAGTAAGCATTTGCCTGGCAAGCGCACTGAGTCCAATCCCCAGTACCACAGGAAAACAAAACAAAACAAAAAGGCTCTGTTTAATGAATGGGCCTACTATGACCTCTAGAATAGCTACTAAGGTCTTGGAGGAACTATATTTTTATAAATAAAATACTGTATTACTTTCAGTATTTATTTTTAATTGACCCAAAGATTTCACATATTTATGGGATGCAGTGTGATGTTTTCATATCTGTACATATGCAATGAGTAGAACAATGTAATTATAGCCATCATTTCAAACACAGCTTTTGAGGCTAGAACATTCAAAATCCTACCTATTTTGAAACACATAGTACATTATTGTTCCTTATGATCATCCTACTGTACAACACAACAACATCTCACTCTGGTAAGAATTTCTAGATTTTCTTTTTCAGTACTGATGACTGAGCCAAGCACTGCTGTACCACTGGGCAACACCCCAAGTCCTTTTTTATTACTATGGAACAGAGTCTTGCTAAGTTGTGCAGGATGGATTTGAACTTGTGATTCTTCTGTCTCTGGAGGAGCTGGGATACAGGGGTGCATCAAGAGGCCCAATAATTCCTTTTCTTTTTTCTTTCTACATTGCCCAATACTTTGATTCTATAAAGAAGGAAAAGAGCCTGGAGGTACGCACCTTTTCATTACTGAGTGTTATGGTTTAGTTCTAAAATGTTCCCAGAAAGGTTTATTTGTGTGGAAGTTGGTTGGGTCGTGGGAGCACTATACTCATCAGTGAATTCATCCGTGAAGGATTCATCCTTCTATTACCTAAGGGTGCTTGAAGAAGGAGGGGCCTCATTGGAGGTCAGTTGGGGGCGTGGCCTGGAGGGGAACACTGGACTTCTAGCCCCTCCCTTCTCTCTGCTTCCAGGCTACCATTACAGCTGTGTGGGCCATACCCTTGCAACTTGTCATTTCTGGAGTGGAGCCAGCTAACCATGGACTGAAACCATGGCTAAAATAATCCTCTCTTCCCCTAAACTGTGGATAGTAGGTATTTCCTCCTCACAATAGGAGAGTGAATAAAATGCTGAGACAAAATACTTGACATTCACATCTTACAAAAGAAGAGGTTTATTTTGGCTCACAGCTTCACAGGCTTATGTCCACGCAAGGCTGACCCCAAGACAGCAACATCATGGCAGAGAAAGCTGCTCAATCGGTGGCATCTGGGAAGCAGGAAACAGAGAAAAAGCCCACAAGGAAGAGGCTAGGGACCTGACACTTTTCCCAAGGTTATATCCTCACGGTGCCCAGTTACACCCAGAAGTGTGCTTTATTATCCTTCTAGGTGTCTCTTATACCGATTAACAGTCAGCATTAACCATCACATTAGTTTCATCACCAGTGGCCAATGATTTAACCAATCATGGCAGTAATATTACCTCCTTAAAAGTCCTAAAAGGTAAGGTAAGGGATCTTACAAGTGTGAGCACATGGATGTGGTGCCCCCATAAGGGAGAAGAAGGAAACCTCACTCTTCCATCTGGTGTTCTGAGGTTGTTTCCCTTTATAATAAAGTGGTGATCTAGTCAGTAAACTGTGTTCTGTGAGCCATTCTACAAATTATCAGGCCTGAGGAAGGAGTTGTGGGAACCTCTGATTCATAGCCAAGTCAGACGGCAGTTGTGAGCAAGCCGGAGATCTACCAAAAAGGACTGGTGTCTGAAGCAGAGGCAGTCCTTTGGGGTCAAGCCTTTCACCTTGAGAGTGTGTACTAGCTCTAAGCAGAAAGTGTCAGAGTTCAATTAAATTGTGGACACAGATCTTGTTACCTACAGAAAACTCAAGAATTGCTCAGTGTGCAGAAAATAAAAAACTGGTATCAGGAGTACTGAAAGCATTAGGGGAGTAAGAGGCAATAAGAAGTGATTGACCAGGTGGGCTCTAACCTCTTCAGTACATGAATCTATTTGATAATATCATTTAATTACATCACTGGGAAGTGATGGAAACAGGAGATGGGTCGACGTGCAGGGAACAGATGCTGGAGGCAGGACTTTGACCGTCATATCTGGCCCCTGCTTCTGCTCCTGCTTCTCTGGATTCTCCATCTCTCTCTGCTCCCCAGCTGCCTGGAGGTGAGCAGCCTTCCCCTGCAATGCCCTTCCACCAGGGTGCTTCTGCCACCCCACACTTCTAGAGGCAATAGAGCCAAGTGACCGTGGACAGAGTCCTCTCAAATCAGGAACCAACATATTTCAGATGTTTATGTCAGGTATTTTTGACAAAGCTGACTAACCACAATCCTTCATTGTTTCAGAGGTATAGGATGATCCACCCGCTATCTGTAGCTACGAGCTGTTATAAGGTACCAATAGAGATGGTCACAGACACAGGGAAACAGTTCCTCACCTGTGTACAGACTAACAACTCACACCAGTTAATGGCATCTTATTTGATGAATCCATTGGGCTTGCTGCCAAAACATCACCATGGAACCAGAGCCTGTAGTCCCTGAGTCACCTTTCCTCTCAGGGCCTGGTCTCCCTTGCATGTTAGATAAGGAATTCATAGAGTGCCCTTTCATTCTAACTTGCTGTCATCCTACAAGCTGTATTCAGGCTCATATTTGCAATGATCCCTTCCCCACCATGAGAGCTCCTTCCTACCTAAAAGCATAATTATATCTTTGTAAAAGGCACCCTTTCTATGTGAGCAATTTCAGGGAGATATCTTGAAACACTGTGTTTCATCTTCTTGACTATTAGAGCTACAAGAGCCCTTTGCCAGAGAATCCGACCCTTTCATTTTAAAAATGAAAATCTGAAGCCTAGCAATTTTGTGTCTTGCTCAAGGTCACGGGGAGCAGTGTGGCAGGGGCACCTGGGGCTCACAGCTCCTTGTCCAGGCCTTTCTCCAGTTACACCCAGGCCCTGATTCAGAGCCACATGGAAAACACAACTGAAACCCCTGCAAATTATTTTTAACTTTAGATGGTAGCTCTTAATTGCTATTTTACAGCCAGAAAAAGATATGCATTTTTAAGGAGCCAGAACAACTGTAAAGCCAATTTCCTTCCCCACTTCAGCTATTTAAAGCAAGTTACGTTAGTTCTCTGTGCGCCTGATAGGAGAAGGCACACATTTCTGGCATCACTTACCCACACACCAGTGCACCGGCTGAGTATTGACTGTTGGCTTGAGACACTAATAAGTCCAGAGTCTGTTCCTAGGAAAATGCATTGCGTGCGTCATTAAGGCTATTTTCAGCCTTGCTGTCTTGAAATGAATGTAAACTAGCACTGGTGAGTCTGAATTTAAATGTGATTTCAGGGAAGGATGGAGAAAGCATAACATATCATTTTCAGGGTTTGGATCATAACAATATATTTTAAAAAGCAGTAAGAAATCTATAGATGTTGTGAGACTTTCTATAAGTCCTTTAAATAATAAACCTAGTTTTACCTTTATACTTATCAATCTGTATTAAGTTAAATAGAAATAATGCTACTGAAATGTGCATTTATTTCCATTTCATGTGTGTCCTACCATCCAGTATGACTAGGGCTCGGTAAGTGTCTGCCTAAAGGCCTGTGGTATTATGGAAAGACGGTGGTGGGACCTTTAAGGGGTGGGGAGAAAGCGAGGTCATTAGGGGAAGACACTTGGAGGGGACATTGGGACCCCAGCCCCTCCTTCTCTTGAACTTCTCAGCTGCCATAAGATGAGCAGACTGCT
Source organism: Octodon degus (assembly GCF_000260255.1). Taxonomy (NCBI): domain Eukaryota; kingdom Metazoa; phylum Chordata; class Mammalia; order Rodentia; family Octodontidae; genus Octodon; species Octodon degus. The sequence continues at coordinate 3,470,449 of NW_004524796.1, read as the reverse complement.
TTGCCTTGTATGTCCACCATGTTAAACTACTTTGCCAGAGGCCCAAGAGCAATGAGCCAACCTACCAGGGACTGAAAGCTGAAATGGTGAGCCAAAGTAAACCTTTCTTATTTTTAAGTTGATTCTCTCATATATTTTGTCACAGCAATGGAATATCAACACATAAGCCAAGTGGAAATCACATATGCAATTTTTTCTTAAAAAGAAGCTGGCCCTCACCTGGAAAATACTGCACTAACTTTCCAGTGGGCAGAACCAAGGCACAACAAATTTTCACTGATGGCCATTAAAAGTACTGCAGTTGATCTTCATATATCTTTAAGAATTACCCTTACCGCACTACAGCTGTGCACAGTCTGAGGCACCATACTGACGTCTCTGTCTGAAGAGATGTGTCTTGTTCTACAACAGTGATGCTCCATTTCTGTTTTGTGTCAAATTCAACCACTGAAGTGAAGTCTGTTAAAAATGCAAAGGGTAGACCTCTCCCAAAGCTAATAAACTGAAATTACTCCAGAAAGGTGGGCTCAGATAACTACATTTTAATTAAAACTACACGGAATATTCAGAAACACAAAACTTGAGAACCATAAATTCTGGAAATTATCCTGAAACATCCCATGATTTTTGAAAATTGAGCACTCAAACAGTAAACCAAGAAGTTTGAGAGATATGTAGTTGTGCTCAACACAGTTTTAATCTAAATTCAAACCAAAGGTATTAAAGATCTTTTCTCAGTGCTCCAAATCCCAACTTTTGGGGTTGACATTGGCTGAGGTAGGGTGGCTTATACCATGAGACCACCTCAGGCAGGTAAAATGGAAAGATAACTTGTGTGTCAAGGAACTCAGACTTGTTCAACAAGGTTCAGCTCATTCACCATAGGGTTCAGCAAAAACACAAAAGAAGTCAAGTCAGGATATTACGATCCACAGAAAGAAAAGGAGAACAGTGTACCTTTCAAGTTTAAGGGAGCTCACTAAGCAGATATAGTATAGCTAAGCTTGTAAAGGCACTGTGTCAAGAGATGACTATAGACAGTAGGGTCAAGCATTTATAAGGGAGACATATGAGTTGTTCCTCTATGTATCAGCACTCTTGGAAATAGTTAAGCTGAACAAACTTGTAATGTCATCATGATGTTGGGTGTGCATGAGAGTTATTTAGAGACTTATAATTCATAAAATAGCTTTAAGATAAAGCATCATTTCCAACCTGCACGTCTCTTTCTAGTCATTTCTTCTTTACCACAACTATAAAATGAAAAATTTTATGCCCCTTCAGCATCAGGAAGTCAAATGCATTTGACAAAGAAGCTAAGTGTTATTATTCCTACTTTGCAAATGAAGAAAATCAGATGGCAGACCCCAAACCAGATGGTTACATGTGACAGAACTCTAACCCTTAATTCCAGCTCCAGTACTCCATAATTTCTGCTTCAATTTTAGGCTTTTTCCAACTAGTGCTTCAGAGGAAGTGGAAAATCTAAAGGCTTAAACCATGTGCAATTTAAGAAAGATCATGGCAGTGGGGTAATAGCTTTGTATCTTGGAGAAAATAAGACTTGCCAACAAGAAAGAATTTTTAATGTGTCAGAAAAATTCTTTTAATAAAATTTGATGAAATCATAGCTGTTTTTATCATGTGCAAATATTTCATTCATTTTAAGGACTTCTAGGCGTGCTCATTTGATAAACGTTCCAATTCTGTATAACACTTATGCTTGACCATCCGCTGTACCAGCAATGTTCCTATCGGAAACCAGGAGAATCGAAACTGACATGTTTGGCTCAAACATTCATAGCCTTCTTGTCTGTGGGTCTGTCTCTGTGCCCAAACTGAGTTCCTTTAAAGAAAGAAGGTGTTTCTTTCCTCTTTCTGTTCTGCTGCCACCACTTCCTTTTATATCTAGCTTTCAACCAAGACCTCAGTGGACATTTGAATACCTTCCAGGGACCAGGCACAGAGGACACCAAGCTGAGTCTTTGTGAAAAGCCAGTTAAAAGTAGTAACTGGACATACTGTGACAGAATCTGGTTAACTGTGTAATTCTAGCACCAAGGAGGGCCAGAGAGGAAGAAAAGCCAGAGATTATGAGCTACGTTAGTGCATTTAGCCTTTGTCACCTATAAGAAGTTTATGGCTCATGGGCAAAAATATACATACACATGATAGAAACACATGCAGAAATTCATATATTTTTAAAAACATGAAACAAAAGCACTGACTTTTTAAATGTAACAATTCAGAAGAAGTATATTCATATTATCACTAAGCATCCTAGACAGACCCTCATTAGGTTAGTCCCAGAGGCTGTTATATTTTTACTAAAAATGTTAAGCTCTTTTTTGTACTCATAATAAGCTCATTCATATACTCCTGAAGTTCTTCTACCAGATACATTTCTTTTTCTGGCTAGAATTTTTTGGGTAGTGCAAGCATTTCTATTCTTAAATGAGAATGAAAATGCATTTCATAAATATAATTCTAAGCACTCATTCTGAAGTTCAATGCCATATTTAAAATACTGAGCATGTTTAAAGCTGTTGGGCTGATTATAAAAATAAATAGAACCAGGACCTTTAGCCTCAAGATCCTGTAACTTATCAGAGTTGAAAAAAACTGAACATAAAAAGTAGAGATGTAATTAAATATATTTTAGTAAGGAACAGAGGGTAATTAGAGAGGAATATATATCAACCACTATCTTCTTAGTAACTAGATACTGTTTCTATGGATGTGGCTGATTGTTGCCCCGGGCCATGCAAACTTGACTGAACTTGTTTTACTCACTGTATCTCAGAAAAATCGTCACGTGTCTCTGAGCCTTAGTTTACTTAGATATAAAACAAGGTAAGAAACAAGCTATTAGTAATATCTTTTATATAACTTATTCCATCTACCTCCCATGTAGAAAGTTAGATTTCTAAGTTATACAAATTTGTTAGAATCAGTCCAGAGAGACCTGGGTCATCCAAACTAGCTTTGTATCAAGCTCCTAAAGTGCATGCAGCTGATTTCATTCAACATAGAGTTGCTCACAGGTTATGTGATCTGTCGGCCATCACACACTGAAAACATGAAGTGGGCTGACTGGAGGCACAAATATTAGTGACTGAACAGGATGTCAGGAGATGGGATGAAAGGCAGGAAGAATGGAAGAGAAAACCCAGGACACCCAGTGGTGACGTTCATGGCATTGATGCTGAATTCTAGAAGCCAATACCCAACTATGCCCAGTGCTTTACGTTTAAGAATGAAGGTGAGCATTTACATATACTTCCACTAAAATTTATATATATATTTTTTTACAGCAGTCAGAACCCATTAACTGTAAGCCTCAGTTCCAAAGTTAAATCAGCTAAATGAAACATTGTCTAACTCAGCCTTGGCTATATCGCACCTACAGAGCTTTTTTTGTTTTATTATTAGTATTGTTGTCGTTATTATTATTATTATTACTAGTACTAGTAGTAGCAGCAGCAGTACAAGGAATTAAACCTAGGATCTTCACACTGAGCTGCATCCTTAGCCCTTTTTATTTTTTATTTGGCTTTGAGAAAAGGCCTTGCTAAACTGACCTGGCTGAGCTCAAATTTATAATCCTCCTGCCTCAGTCTTGTAGAGTACTGGGATTACAGGTGTGTACACCATACCTTGCTTTCTGTTTTCTTTTTATTTCTTCTCTTTTTAGTTCTAGAAATTGAACCCAGCCCCTCATCCTCTACCACTGGATTATAACCAGCCCCAAAGGTCTGATGCTGAGGACTCTTGCTTAGAGATTCAGATTTAAAGTTTGAGGTGGAGTTCATAGCAAATGTATCTTTCTTACTGATTTTTATGCACTGAGTCCACAACTTTCCTTCAAGGTCTAACTCATATCTTGTGAATTCATTCCATTACTCATAAAAGAAAGATATTAGAAGGTATTAACTGTAGGGGTTATACAGTAGGGGAGATTCCCCTATAATACAGTAGGGGAGATTCAAAGATAGACATGCAGCCAGTATGATAGGGCAGTTTTATAACCCAAGCAACTTGGGGCTAGGGTGGGAGGATCACAAATTCAAGGCCAGCATGGGCAACTTGGAACCTGGGTCAAAGAAAAAAAATAATTGCAAGGAAAAAAAATTTTTATAAAACCTAGGGATGTACCTGAGTGATATTGTACCCTTGGATTCAATTCCTAGGACTTCCAAAAATAAATAACAAAAGAAAACAAGAATGTATAAAATTTACATCTTTAAAAAAATTTAAATCATATCTATTTATTTGGTACAGGGTCTTGCTATGCAGCTCAGACTCATAGTGATCCTTCTGTCTCAGCCACCCCAGTGCTGGGATCATAGGTTTATGCTGCCATGCCCAGTTTCAGTGGCCAGGACCAACATGACATGTAGTGCCAGGGATTGAACCCAGGTCCTTGCACTTGCCAGGCCAGTGCTTAGACTGCTGAGCTATCTCCCCAGCCCCAAAATTTACATTTTAAGAAAATGAGAATCTTGCAGGGGAGAGAGATATATAAATATCAGCAATACAGTGTAGATACTGTAGTTAAGAACTAATGGAAGCACTATAAAGAGAAAAGCTCCAAAGCAAGAAGTCATTCTGGTTGGACTGAGAAGATAAATAAGACTCTGGGTTCCTGGCTGCTACAATGGACAGAAAGAATGAAGTTATTTTCCAATCATTATCACCCCACTAAAACACCATAGCCTCTTTTGTGTGGTGTTCAGTTGGCATCTGACATCTGCCCTTCCTTGCTCTGCATCTTGTGTGTAGCTCTTAGCTAGTGCGTACATCCACCAACCTGTACGCTTCATCGGGTAGGATCCTCATTGTGGTTCCCCCAGTACCTGGCATATTCTGGCACCCATAAATATGTCTTTACCATGAAGTTTAGACTTAAGTTTCTCTAAGAGCGCAGATGGTCTTCAGAGGTGAAGAACTGAGCACTAAACTTGGAACACGGTGTGTACCAGAGGGTAAAGACTAAAAGGTTGTGACAAAAAAGAAAGAAGTGAATTCATCATTTCAATCAAAAGCCTTTAGAGGGCCAGCAAGATAGCTCAGCAGTCTAAAGCACCTGCTTAGGCAAGTGTAGGAACCATGGTTTGATCCCAGGTACCACATGCAGTGCCAGCCCCATCCCTGGGGTGGGCTGACCTGGCCACACACACACACACACACACACACAGAGGCTTTAGAACAGATTATTTCATACCCTCAAAAATTAAGAATGCTTTAATATTTCATCCTATTTATGTTATTGTTGTTGTTATTATTATTGTTGTTGTTATCATTATTATACAAGGTCTTCCTGTATAGCTCAGCCTGGCCTTGAACTCACTTAGGTAGCCCAGGCTAACCTTAAATTCACAGAGATCCTCTTGTCTCAGCATCCCAAATGATGGGATTACAAGTGTGCCACTTCATCTGGCTCAACCTATCCATTTAAAACATCATTTCCACATTACTAAGACATTAAATTTTATGTAGATTAGTTTCAATTAGGAACCCAGTCTTATTGACACATTTCTGATAATCATCGGTTTAGAATTATACAGGTGTGTATACCTATCTTTGAATCTCCCCTACTGTATAATTCTAATCATTGGGATTAGAATTTTTAGAAAAAGAATTGTGAAGTCAGCTGAGCATGCTGGCATATGCCCTATTATCCTAGCACTTGGAGGTAAACCAGGAACAACACATGTTAGAGTCCTACCTGGGCAAGGTAAAATCTTAGTGAGTCCTGGGCTCAAAATGAAAAACAAAACTGGGTTGGCAATGAAGCTTAGTGTAAAGACCTTGCATTCCATTTTTAGGAGAGACAGGGAAGAAAGGAGGGAAGGATAAAGAAAGAAGGGAGGAAGGGAGGAAGGGAAGGAGGGAAAAAAATATTTATTTATTTATTTTCTTGGACTTGGAATCAAACTCAGGACTTTGGGTTTGCCAGGAAGGCACTGCAGAACTTTCTATGTATGGCTTTTGTACAATTCCAAAATTAACCATCATGGTCATACAAGCCAACCTTAGAAGTATGGATGAAACAGACCTAAACAGACTGGTTTTAGCGCCTACGTGTTGTGTTTCTCCTTGGAGGGTTTTGGTTTGCTATGTTGGGATTCTTGGCTTTGTGTGCCATTGCTGGAATGTCAGATAAGCAATCTCCCTTGGGGTAGGGGAGGTGTGACCCTATGTGTTTGTCAAGTGTTGTCACTCTCCAGCTGGGTCTTGATAAGGTGAGATTACTAACTGCCAAAATGTTCAGCAACAAATCTTAATAAAGAGGGTGGATGCAAGTGCTATCTTTGTGACCAGCAGAGCTGAAAAGGACACAAGTCACCATGAAGCCTCTACATGTGTCCTGGGAAGGGAATGAACAGGGGTGGGCAACACCGAGCTGTGACAAGAAGCAGAATGCATGCTTGGGTCTGGTAGAAAACAACAGAAGACCATGAAGACCAGCTCAAAAGCAGTACTGACAGTCTTTATTTTCCCTTCAATATGTTTATCTTTGATGACTTCATCCAGCCCCATGGCTTCAGGTATTACCTACAATAGATCATTGCTATGTCTATAGAGGGAGCCCTGAAATCTCAGTGCCAGTTGTCCACATCCAAAACCTCCATTTCTATCTGATGATCCTACTACTTTTTTTGTTTTGTATTTAGTAAGACTATTTTATTTTAAATTTTTCAAAATATAAAAATAATAAACATTATGGATATTTAACAAAAAAAACCATAATTCAACTATAAATAATAAAAATGTTGACAACCCTATATAAGCATGTAAGTGTACAAGAGTAGTTTTCTAGTTCAAGTTTTTCCTTTTCCAGTTCAAGTTTTATTATCACTTTTAAAAATAAACAAAAAGCTGTCACAGCTTAACCAATTACTCTTACTCCAAGCAAAAAGCAGGGAATTTTTCCCCATATCAACACACATTCATGAAATGGGATCCTTATGGGCACAGGTATTAAACACTGGAATAATCCAACCTCCAGACAAGAAATGATTCCTTTGGTGTTTTCAGATTCAATAGTCCACAGAAACATGAATTAAAATAAAGTAATAAAAGGGAATTTTGTGCCAGACAGTATGTTTTGTTTCACACTCAAAAACATATTCAAGATAGCGAGAATCAAAAGCAGTATCTATGGGTGTTCTGCTGATATTGAAGAACTGCATTCACTAAGGTGCTGGAATAAAATTCTTAGGATAAAATAAATACTACACATAAATGAAAACCTTGTACAATGTAATTACACATATCTTGTAAGTCATCAAATGTTCTGCAAATATTTGAAGAATTACTCTGCCTCTTGAGATTGTTGCTATTTAAGGCAGAATAATATTACATAATATTTTAAGACTAGAAAATTTTCCATCTGAAATATGTGAAAATGGCCATGCTGAACATATAATTTTAAAATTCTAGTCAAATTAATGTCCTTCTGCTTATCAAAATAAGTCTTTTGGGGGAAGCTCGGCACAAAAAAAGTCATTCTGCATCATTTCCTTAAATTAAGATGTGTTTCTAATGAGCTGGGCATTTGCTTGGTTCAGCACAGACCATTTTTAATAATTATGCTACTAGATTAGAATAAATCACAAGCAATCATAGACTAAAACCTAGCAAAGTCTAGACAACTGGTTCAAAAGTGATAATGAAAGGTTTTGTAGCACCATTGACTTTTTTTCCCTAAGACCAATGAGGGGTGTGTTTTAAAGTACTATTTATCTTGTAAACAAGATAAAAAATATTCCATTAATCTGTATGATAATCCTACTACTCAACAAGTTCAACTATTGATTTATCTATGCAGAACCTGGCCTTCAGCCTTTGCATTTTGTTCAGCATCTCCTGGATTCCTTCCTTTTTGTTATTTCCCATTTTTCCCTGGGTCATCATCATTTGTACATTCTGCCTACTAAGTATGTTTTAACATTTCTCCCTTCCTCTCATTGTCTTACTGCCCTTTGCTTAACTATAGATGCTAAAAATTTTCTCCAGTTTTATTTATTTAATCAGGTGAAAAGAGTAAAAACAAAAGCAGAGTCCAGACCACAGATGATTGTGGCTGAGACTAGTGTTGTAGTGGTCATGCTGGGTATATTTTAGAGATGAACAATAGGATTTATTGATTTGGGATCAGTGAGGAGAAGCCAGAGAAGGGTACATTTGAAAGGTGGGGTAGAGGTGGGAAATCAAGTACTCTAATTTGGTCAGCTTCACTTGGAGATTCATATAAATATGCAAATGGAGATGCTATATCAGAAGTTGGAGACAAAATTAAAACTCAGAATAGGAAGTTAAAAAAAAGGCCAAGTTCTGAACACTGAAGTATACTAACATTAACTTTTTGAATAGAGTACAAGAAGCCTGTCTCCTACCACTACAACCACTCTACCAGCAAAAATGAAAAATAAAAAGTCAGGCAAGTGAGGATCAGAGAACATGCGGTCACAGAGGTCAAGAGCACGGCACATTTGCAATTGGAGGGAGTCATGGATTCTTCTAAATGTTGATGACAGGCTGAGTGAGATAAAGCAAAGCTGATGACTTAGGGGGCAGCAACGAGTCTGTTGGTGACCTTGCCAGGAGCAATCTGGAGTTGATACAGGAGAATTTGGACATGAAGAAGTGCAGAAGGGAGAGGTTAAGTACACATCACTCAGCTGTGAGAGGTCTGGCTGGGAGGGACTGGAGGCTGCAGGCTGGAGGTGGAGGATCTGGGACACAGGATTTTTAAGGTTTTTAGGATGGGCAACTCCACAGTGCATTATGCTGTAGGAATAAGTCAGGAGAGAGAGGACCAGATGCTGCAATGGTCCTGATAGACCAGATGCTATCAGATAGTGGGTGAACTCCCTGCTGGGATCACAAAGGACAGATTAGAAGATTAGAAGCCTTTGGCATTTTCCACTCACAGTGTCTACTGAATTAATAATGACTTGGGTTAGTGGTACAGTGGGCACCAGTGACAAGGTTTTGTCAGATCACTTAAAGGATGTACAATCTGAGAAGACAAAGTGAATCCTGACAGACTGGGGGAAGAAATGCAGAGTTTGGACTTGGAGGGAACTGAAAAAAGAAAGTGCTGTCAAGCAAGAAAGTGAAAGCCTACCAAGAGATCAGTCCAGAGTGGCACATCTGTTGCTGCAGAGTCGTTCTGGTCAAAGTTCAAAACAAGATACACAACAATCCCAGGTGCCTTGAGGAGAGAGTATAATAAAACTGAGGTAACTGAGGAAGGGACACTGTATTGAGAGGTAGAGCAGCAAAGGAAACCCTTCAGCAGAGGGTTTTATAGACTTTATGATCTGCCCAAGAGAAAATTATTCCCAGAACGATCACTGGATTCAGCCTCTACATTTGTGTACATCAGAACTGCTATAGGGAAAAGTGATTAATTCTGAAATATTCTCACACATATAAAAGAAACAACTAGTCCTACTTCAATATCAGAGTTGTGGGCTAGGGATACAGCTCAGTGGCTTAAGCACCTGCCTGGTAAGCACCTGCCTGAGTTTGATCCCAGTACAAAAACAAAAACAAAAACCATCAGAGTAGTGTGTATAAATCCTGTAAAGTGATGAATGGAGACAGTCCTTCCTTAGAACTGATCCTGACCTAACTATTGGGTGCTCATGACTGAGAACACTATAAGCATAGAAATGAAAGTCCTGTAGGAAAAAACAAAACAAAACAAAAAAAGCACCCTGTTTGGACCAGAAGATGATCCCTGGTTCTTTTCAACCAGCTTTATGCTAATATATTTTCAGCCACAAATGGCAGGATGTAACATAAATTAAAACAACACTCATGACTTTTTAAATGCCTTATTATAGATTTCTGTCATTTAGTTTACCATTTGAAGATATGTGTGCAGACATGCTTAGGATTTTCTTAAAAGACGCCTCAAGGCCAGGTACAGTGGCACACATCTGTAATCCAGCATCCGGGAAGCTGAAGAAGGAAGGCCTCAAATACAAGGTCATCCTGGACTACTCAGCATGACCTTATCACAAAAGTAAAAAACAGAAAAAGCTATGTAAAAAAACAAAGAAATGTAGTACAATATACTATGCATGGCAGTATAAATGAGAGAAAGGAGTATTGCTAGTTGGGTGAATTGAGCCCTTGCTTCGGTCACGGCATGGGGCACCACCCAAGGCAGGAGCTTTGAGCTCTGACTGGCAGAACTGTGCAAGCTCTCTGAAGTCTGCAGGCTTGGCTTTGCATAGCGCTGAGGTGACCTGAGCCTGGGGAGCACCCCATGAGTCTCTAAGAGTTTGGTCTTTACTGGATACAAATCCCATTGGATAATCCCAGCTGCCTCCATCATCTAAAATGATCCTAGAGGACAGTGACACCTGTGCAGAGGAAGAGCAGCCACAGCAGAGGGAGGCACAGGTGCCAAGTGCTGCAGTGCTCCTACAGCCATCAGTGTGTGTGTGGGATTGTTAAGTGACAGGCTTAGCCTGGGGCAGTGATGTGACATCTCTTTATTTACAAACAAAGCTACAATTTCTTAAAAAAAACATAATTCATAAGAATCATCTAGTAAGAACAAAAGACTTTAGATACTTGGAAAAAATTCATCTTCTTTCATTCTAATATTCATGGGCCTTTAAGTTAGATATTAAAGATAACTGAGTTTGTTTTTAAAATTTTCTTAGTGGCAGCATTTTATGTGCATATAATTTTTATCTTCTTTTTTTTGCGTATTTCTAGGGAAGGGTCTACAGGGTGTTCAGGGTTTCACTACTAGATCTGACTGGTAGTGATCCACCTGTTTACAGCCTCCCAAGAGTTGGGATTACAGGTGCACACCACCACATTTATCTTTTATAAGAATATTTCTTATAATCTTATTAATTCCATGTTTGGGCATGGAGGATGTCTAGGGAAAAGTTTCCAATGGATGCTGATTTCTGTGAGCAACTGCATGTACTGAGGACCTCCTGCATACAGTAAACAAGAGAGATGTCATCCCATCTTCCTGGAGCCTACCAGTATCTTAGAATCAACCTAAGGAAAAATTGACTTTAAAAATTAACAAGGAAACATGAGAGCTAAAATAAAATGTTCACATATTAGGATAGATATATAGTTGCATTCTCTTAATGAATAGAATGATTTGTTCTAATGGTGCTTGTAAATGGGATCACAAGTCCGCATCTTGTACAGCAATTAACCACTAAGAAGAATATATGCAGTGTATTATTTGTTGAAACTGTACTTCCGATTTGATTTGAAACTGTCTCATTGCTATCTGTTTATCAATAAAACTTTGAAAAAAATGTTCACATAATTTCTAGACCGACATACTATTTGATTTGCAAAATGTTTTCCAACTAGAAGTTCAGTATTTTTATGCTTCATGACTACAGCACAGAGTAAGCATTCCACTGCAAGCAAGTATCTTTGTAGATTTAATTACTTATTTTCAAGCATTTATACATCTAATTTAGAACACTCTTCTACATCAAGATGGAATATTTATAAAAGCCAATAAGTTAACAGGATGGTTAAATGATTCCCTCGGGGTTATCAAAATATTTCAAAAATAGTTTGCTGCCTTTGGGAAGCAGATTTGTAGTCTAGAGTTGGTAATTATCACTGGGCATGGTGGTGCACACCTGTGATCCCAGTACAAGAGAAGCTGAGGCAGGAGGATCACTGTGAGTTGAAAGCCAGCCTGGCCTACACAGTGAGTTTAAGGCCAGTCTATGATACATATTGAGATGTTGCCTTAAAAGAAAAATAAAAGTACCCAACCCAATATTGTTTTACTCTTAAAAAGCAAGTCTTGTTCCTTCACTATTCTGCCACAGAGAGCTGGTACATACTTCAGGTGAATATGTACTACCCAGCAGCATTTCAAAGCTGTGTAGGAGGAACACCATGGACGGCATATAAAGTAAGGTAATAGCATAAGTTTCCTGAATATAATTAATGGACTTTCTTCCAAAAGTTCTTAGAGATGTACCTGCACATCACAGAAGCATTATTCACAATACCCCCAAAGCAGAAGCTTTTACAGAAGTGTCCATAAACAAAGTGTGGTACAGATACCCAAGAGGACTTTAGTCAGCCTTCTGAAAGAAATCCTGACACATGCTGCAGTATGAGTGAACTTTGATAATGTTATGCTCTCAAGCCAGCCAATCATGAAAGAATAAATATATGAGTCTACCTTCATTAGATACGTAGAGTAGACAAATTCATAGAGGAAGAATGTAGGACAGTAGTTTCCAGGAACTGAGAATGGAGAGTGTTTGATGAATCTGAGTTTCATTTTGAAAACATAAGAATGTTCTCAAATGAATGGTGCGGGTAGCTCTACAACTGCGTGAATGAACCTAATACCATTGAACTGCAAACATAATAATGGTTAAAACAGTCAATTTTACACATATTTTACTATGTAAAAAGAATCACAAAAAGCTAGCATCATATAAAATGAAAAAAAAATTCTTGGAGATAGCTCATCATACTTATAATCTATGAACCTGTAAGCAAGAGGAAAATCTAAGAGGCAAACTCCGTATATATGGGCATCAAAACAATTAGTCTTATCAGACTTGGCTCCTTGTGCTTGCAAGGCAGGTGCTTAAGTCACTGAGCTATCTCCCAGCCCCTCCCAAACAATTAGTCTTCAAATAATCCTTTGTTAGTTGAGCATTCAAATGAATAAAGTTGTTTCATATCCATTTCTTAGTACAGCCATGGTTACATGGACCCAATATGGCAAAATATGCCATAGCAAGCTATCTCCAAACCCTGCGGTTGGCACATTGATTGGGTAAAGAGACTCAAGTCTAACAGAAAAGCAAAATATTAATTTCAAGCACTATTAAAGGAAGAGTGAAGTAGAGTTGTACATACATATCCAAGCACTGACAGAACTGCATAGGAGGTGGTCATCTTTGTTTGAAATTAGTGAGGTCAGGGTTCATTATGTACTTAGGGCAGGATCTATATGTAGAACATGCCTGGTAGGCAAAGGTAGTCAAAGGTAAGATAGTACAGAGAGAGGACACTGGAAAGACTTAGAGGCAGGTAACTGGAGAGAAGGTAAGAGACAGCTGAATGAATAAGCATCCAAGAATAAATGGATTATAGCAGAGAGCCTGCAGTGTTTGGAATGCACAGTGAACAGCAAGCCTGAAGAGTAATGTGGATTAGCCTGTAAATAAAGCAGGCTGGAAGTCTCCAGGCAACATGGGCTGGTAGGTAGTTTCTTAAGAAGAAGTCTTATGAAAGTGATGATTTACATTAATCTGTCAAGAAAGTGACAGTGACATTAACTAGATGAAGAAGAATAATTAGTAACAAGGAGGTTGGTTAAGTGAGAGATGGAATGACAGTTAAGTATGCATATGCCCCCAAAACCAGGAAATTTCTCATCCCTGGGTAACAGCACAAACTACCCTTGGTATAAATAGGAACATCAGTTTAAATGGAACCAAATGTCACCCTTGGTGAGCACCCTTCATGGACCATCAAGCTAGACCATGTCTCATTTCCCTGAATGTCAGTGAGGCTCAATTCTGCTCCATAAAAGAAAAAAGATCTGCCCAGAGTATAGGATTCGAAGCCCTCCACTGTTTTTTAATTATGACCTTCTTATTATCACAAGTGGCACTATTCATCCACAGCTGAAAAGAACCACCGGCATAGAAGCAGTATCCACAGAGGTAAGCCACTTCACAAGCCTTCCTGCCTTAACCTTCTTAAAATTCTGGAAAGACAAGCAAGTGGAAAGTGTTGAGTGACATGCAATCAGGCCTTGGGCTAAGTTTCATCATTTAAAACTTCACCCAGGCTCCCCACACCAATACGCTGATGACCCCAGAGAGGGAGCCACTGTCACTCCCCTGGGTCGCCAAGGGGACAAGGTGCACTTGTCCCAAGCAGACCTAGCCTCTAGCCACAGCAACAGCAGGAAGTGAACCAGCTGATTCATTGTTTCCCTGAAAATGTGCTTGCTCCTCCACACATTCCTAAGCTGAGCCCTCTCATAACCCTAATTCTTTCAGGCAATTTATCAGCTTTCATTTACCTAATAATTTAATTGCCATTTCTAAATCTAAACCCCAAGCAACACTTACTAAGTCACCTTCCCAATATATCACCAAGTACTCCTAGGAGCAAGCAGCCCCCACATGTTCCCTCTGCACTGTGCAGTGAATATGGAGCATTTGTGTGTCACCTTTTCCCCTAAAAATACAAGCTCCTTTGATGCATCTTTTAATGTTCTGTAGAGGCCAATGCCCCATGACATTGGTGGATATTTTTATGTGAACTCTATGACCTTGGTGGTGACTTTTCATTCCAGTGAGCATGAATATCACATTAAAAGAACCAAATCACCTGTTTTCCCAGAATGAAAATTATGTTTTTTTTTTTTTTCTTGAAAAAGAGTACACTGCCATTAGCATTTAAAGAGGAAGGACTTTGACAGTGTATCAACAGTGTTCCCTTCAAAACTCAGTCCTGTAATTCATATTAAATGCTTTCTTAAATGTATTCCCAACAGGAAAAATTTTACTTCCAATGGGGCAAAATTTGTCTTGAAGGGGTAAAAATAAATCTTAATTTTTAATGTGTAAATTATTGATACACACCCCATAGTGGTATATCTGTGGTACAAAATTTCATGGGAGTTCTATTAAGAATATGTCTAGAAAATACTTCTTTTTGTCTTTTTGAGACAGGATCTCACTATGCAGTTCAGGCTGGCCTTGAACTCACTTGGTAGTCTAGGCTGGCCTTGAACTCACAATCATTCTCCTGCTTCAGCCTCCCGAGTGCTGGGATTTAGAAAATGCTTCTCAAAGGGGGCAATAATGAAGAAGATTGAAGAACAATGCTTTTTCAGGTAAAAACATTAATATCAATGTAGTAATACAAGATCTGTTAATTTATTAGGAAGTCTTGAAAACCATAGGCATTGCTTTTTCCTGACACACTTTCTTATTCCTGAGCACTTAATGTCTCCTAGATGCTCCTAAGGAGTCCTGTGCCATCACGTCACATCCTATAACTGCCCACATACACACTGTTTACTTAAGAAAGTATGGACTGTCCTCATTCATTAACTCATTTATTTATTCAAAATTTACAGAATACCCATTATGAGAATGACCCTTGTTTCATCTGGGAGTGTAGTAAAAAACAAGTCAAATAAGAATCCTAGTCATTTACCGCTTATATCTTACACGTGACAAAAAATGACAACCCATGAAACGATCCATAAGAGGATAGGTAAACACATACATGAAATAACCCATAAGTTATAGGTTGAGTGTCCCTTATCCAAGAGACTGGAGACTGAAAATATTTCAGATTTTCAACTCTTCTGAATGTGGAAATACTAGCACATCCATGAGACAGCCTAGGGATGAGTCCCAGACCTAAATACAAAGATTCCATTATGGTTCTTATATAGCTAATATTAATTGGCTAAAGATAATTTCATTCAGGATTTTCAGTGTGTCTTTATTTTCATTGGGATCCATTGCACAAAGTCAGAGGTGGAATATTCCATTTGTGATGTTACATCGATTTGGAGCATTTTAGATTTTAATGTTAGAGATGTGCAACCTACATGTCCATAAGGCTTGGAAGAAGAAACAAACAAGGTGATAGGACAGACCACGGTCAAGAGAAATCTCTGAGGGGGTGGTGGCTCATGGGGATGCAGAGGATGAAAAGAATCAGAACTACAAAGGCTAGGAGGAGGCAGCAAGCCCAAGGACAAGCAGAAGGAGCTTGAGGGAGGTATGCAGAGGAAGGAGACCAGAGTAGCTACCAGGCAAGGAGGCACCGATGGGGGATAGGGGTGATAAGAAAGGACACTGCAAAGTGACTCCAGTGGTAGGTGGCTCATGTGCTGTTTTTGAAGTCACAGGTGGCAATTCTGACTTAGCTAAACTCAGCAGCAAGCCAGACTGGTGTTAGGCAGAGTGGAGAGAGGCTCCAGTGCAAGGGTGAGGGAAAGCCTGCTGGCTGCCATGGTGAGGGGTGACTGCTGAAGCAATGGGCTGAAGGTTGCTCTGGATGGGTGTCTCACGTGAGAAGACTAAGGCTGGGACTAGGGGGTACTGCAGAGAGAGGAAAGTAGACTGTTAGGAGAACCAAAGGGACAGAGAGGGTACAGTGACACTTGTGAACTTTATCTGGGTGTTATTCCTGACTCTGTTTAGTCTTGGCCATGCCACCTGAGCCTGCTGCCAAAGAAGGATATTCCAGCCTTCCTCTTCACCAATACATTCAGTAAGGCTTTACCAGGGACACCTGTTAAGAAACGATGGGATTCAAGCACAGCAGTGGGCCAAGAATTCTTTTTTTAGTGAACAGAACATAGAAACCAGAGTTGGCATAGATTGCCTCTGCTAAGACCAACCTCAAAAACCTCATCTTTGCAAGATCCATGAAAGGTGCTTATTCAGTGTGATTGTACTAACTAGGTTCATTTGCTATGCTATGATTCTCATTTTATCATGACATTTTCAGGGGTGGGGTTTGATAAAGGGTCTTTCTAGGTAGAAAGACCCTTTGAAGTTGAAATGCTCTTGCTTTAACATTCTAAAGTGCTGGGATTATGGGAGTGGCCACCATGCCTCTTTTATAACGTACTTTGAAAGGATTTACATTAACTGATTGAATAGTAGCAATTCAGTAAGATGAAAATCTTCACAGGTAATTTAATTGGAACACCAAAGAAAGGTGTGACTATGGAAGTTAGTATGCCTGAATGTGAGGTGAGCCCCATCACTTACTGCTAATGACCCACATTTTGTAGCTGTTAGAAAGATGGATTAGAAACCAAAATAGATTGCAAGAATGCATAATGCATAGTAGCTTGAGCTCTATCTAGATGTAGACAATGTTACAGCCTTGCATCCTGTCCACTGCAGACATGCCTTCCAGGTTAGATGTAGCACAAACACACATTTCCCTGGTGTGATTGTGTTTGCAGTGCTGATGGTGCTTGTGATGCTGTTAAGACCAGCTAGAAGGAACAGGAACTTTGCAGTAATATAGCTGTGACACGGGAGAACATGAGTACAGGGAGCTGTGGGGCAGAGTCCTTACTTGGGAAAAACTCTCTTATGGGAAAAGACCAAGGACATCAATGGTCAGGTTCTACAGAGGAAAACCACATCCTTCCAAGGACACAGTTCTAAAGCCATTTAGTGTCTTTATAGGGACCGACACAAGAAAGCTTCCATTGAACAAATTATTTTTTAAATTTATTTTTTAAAGATAGTACAAGTTAGAATTAAAACAAAAATTACAAGTGATAAGGAATTTCACTTAACAAAGTAATATGAATTTCACAGTATTTGTTCTGACAGTGTTGTCTTCCAACCAGTTATTCATATTACCAGATTTTATGCATGTAAAATTGGAAAAAGAAAGAAAAAAAGAAAGAAATGTATAAGAAATTAAGAAGAGAAAAAATATAAACAATTGAAATAAGGAGACAAAACAAATGAAAGCACTAACTGCTTCTTTCCATAGACCAGCAGAAATGTGCAATACAGTGGTCCAATTTTACATGCATACGTCTGCTAATATCATTAGCTGGTTGGAAGACAACACTATGTTTTACAACAAATACTGTGTGGGGCTTTGCTGCATAACTGTCATTTAAAGTGCTGCTTTGGTAAATCCAGGCGGGCACATAGGACTGTGGTTCGATTCTCAGCTCCAGAAGCTGCACCAGACCTGCCCTTAAAGCACCCAGAAGTCACCAGAAAAAAAAACAAAAACTCCTCAAATTTTGGGGGACAACCTTCTTGGGCTCCCCTCCTGTCCCTCTCTCAGATAGGAGCTTTTATTCCCCTCAATAAATATATTCTGAAAAAATACTGTGAAATTGTTACATTAAGTGAAAATCTGCATTACTTGTAATTTTTTATATTATAATTCTATTTTGCACTCTTTAAAATTAAAAAATGAAAAATTAAAAAAGAAAAATGAAAATAGCAGGAAAAAAGAAAGGAAAAAAGCCAGCCACCCACCCACCCACCCAGCCATACATCCACCCATGAGCAGACTAGCTGGCTTGAATGGAGTCTCTAATCCTAGCTTCTGAAGGAATCTGCACACTGATTTCCACAGTAGTTGTACCAATCTGCATGCTCACCAATAGTGCAGAGAGTTCCTTTTCTCCACTGCCTCTCCAGCATTGTTATTGGCTGACCACTTGATGTTAGCCATTCTTTCTGGGGTGAGATGGAATCTCAGTGTTGTTTTAATTTACATTTGTCAATATACATTAATCTCTTTCTTTGAATTTAATTGGGTTAAGAGCAAAATATCTACAGGAATGTCTGATGTCTAAACATTTCTGGTTTTACATGTATTTGTAATAATGTTCACAGAACTAGATCTTAAAAGCATCTGTCATCTGTGAAATAAAATAAGTTCCAAACTAAAAAGAATTGCATTTCTCAAATGACAAATAATGTTGAACATTTTTTTCATATATTTACTCACCACTTGTATTTCTTCCTCTGAGAAGTATATATTCGTCACAGATACCATTTTTGGATTGGGTCTTTGAATTTGGAGGGCTTGATCATTTTAATTCTTTATATGTTCTAGATAGAAGTCTTTTGTTGGAGGGATAGTTGGTTATAATTTTTTTCCCAGTTTGTGGGTTTTGCTTTTTTTTTTTTTGGTTTTGCTTTAAAGAGCAGAATTTTTTTTTAAAGATGAGATTCCTTTGAAATTTTGTTTTTATTCATGAACTTTCTACCTACCCCTATGTTTTTAAGATTTTTACCTACATTTTCCTCCAGAAGACTTGGTTTTCTATTTTAATATTTAAATCTTTGATCCATCTCGACTGTAGCTGTGGGCATGGTCATAGTCATGGGACTAGTTTTGGCCTTCAGCATGTGGAAAACCAGTTTTTCCAGCACCATTTATTAAAGAGGTCATCTTTCTTCCAGTGAACATGTTTAGCCCCTTTATCAAAGATAAGGTGGCTGAGTGTGTTGGCAGTTGTGTCTACATCTTCTAATCTGTCCCATTGATCCTCAGGTCTGTCTCTATGCCAGTACCATGCTGTTTATCACAGTAGACTTATAGTATAATTTCAGATCAATTATTGTGATACCTCTTGCCTTTCCTTTGTTTCCAAGGATTGTTTTGACATTCTGGGTCTCTTCTGGTTCCAAATGAATTTGAGGAAAGTTTTCTCTAGCTCTGTGAGATATACTATTGGTATTTTAGTTGGGATTGCATTGGATCTGTATAACAATTTTGGGAGTATGGCCATTTTCACAATGTTGGTTCTTCCTATCCAGAAGCATGGAATTTTTCCCATTATCTCAAATCCTCTTCAGTCACTTTCCTCCGAGTACCATAATTTCCACTGCATAAATCTTTTATGTCCTTTGTGAGACTGATTCCTAAGTTTTTCTTTTCTTTTCTTTTTGGATGTTATTGTGAAAGGCATGGTTTCTCTAATTTATCTATCAGTGTATTGTTTGTGTACAAAAAAAGCTACTGACTTTTGGGTATTGATTTTTTATCCTGCTACTTTGCTGAATTTGATGATTAAATCTATAAGACTCTTAGTGGAGTTTTTGGGGTCCTCTATGTAGAATATCATGTCATTTTTTTTCTGGTATCATGTCATTTGCAAATGATGTTAATTTCACTTCTTGCTTTCTAATCCTTATTCCATTCTTTGTCTAATTGCTGTGGATGTTTTCAGACCCTTATTAAATAGGAGTAGAGAACTTGGACATCCTTGTCCTGATTTTAAAATGAAAGCCTTCAGTTTTTGCCCATTTAGTATGATGTTGGCTGTTGGTTTCTTATAGAGGACTTTTACCAGGTTGAGATACAGACCACCTATTCCAATTCTCTGTGGGGTTTTTATCATGAATGAGTATTGGACTTTGTCAAAAGCTTTTTCTGCATCTATTAAGATAATCATGTGATTTTTGTTCTTGGTGTAGCATATTACATTTATGGATTTGTGTATATTGAGCCATCCCTGCATTCCTGGAACAAATCCCACTTGGTCATGATGTATAATCTTCTTGATGATTTGCTGCATTCTGTTTACCAGTATGTTATTAAGGATTTTTGCATCTATATTCATTAGAGAGATTGGCCTGTAGTTTTCTTTTTTAGTTGGATCTCTCTCTGGTTTTTGAATCGGAGTAATACTTGTCTCCAGGAATGAGTTTGAGAAAATTGCTTCCCTTTCAAATTCATTAAAGAGTTTGAGCAAAGTTAGCATTAAATCTTCTCTAAATTTATTGCAGAATTCTGCTATGAATCCATCAGGACTGGGGTTTTTCTTTGTTGGTAGGTTTTTTATTACATTTTCAATTTTGTTTCTCATTATTGGGTTATTCAGAGTTTGTATGTCTTCTTGATTAGGCTTTGGCATTTCATATTTATCTAGGAATGTCCATTTCCTCTGTGTTTTTCATTCTGTGAGAGTAAAGATTTTGGAAGTAGGTTTTGATGATCTGAATTTCTCTGGGATCAGTAGTGATTTTGCCCTTTTCATTTTTTATTGCATGAATTTGGGTCTTTTCTTTCCTTTTTTTTAATTAGGTTAGCTAGGGGTTTATCAATTTTATTCTTTAAAAGAACCAACTCTTTGATTCATTTATTCCTTGTGCTGTTTTCTTCATCTCTAATGCATTGATTTCTCCTCTAATCTTTATAATTTCCCACCTTCTTTGAGCTTTGGGCTTGATTTGCTCTTCTTTTTCTAGGAGCTTGAGGTGCAGCATAAGATTGTATATTTGGGCTTGTTCTGTTTTCCTAATGTGCAAATTTATTGCTATAAATTTTCCTGTTAGGACAGATTTCATTACATCCTACAGGTTTCAGTAAGTTGTGTTTGTATTTTCATTTGATTGAAAATATTTTTAAATTTCTTTAATTTCATCTGTGACCCACAGGTGGTTTAGGAGGTTAATTTCTATGTGTTTATGGTGTTTTTGTAGATTTTTCCCATAATTTGCAATTTTATTGCACAGTATTTGATCACTTTGCAATGCATGGATAATTTCAATTGTTGTGCATTAACTTAAAGAGTGTTCTGTATATCAGTATATGGTCTATTTTGGAGACTGTCCCATGTGCACTTGAGAAGAATGCATATTCTGATGTTGCTGGGTAAAACACTGTAAAGGTCTATCAAAACAATTTTTTCACAGGTTTTAGTTCTGTTATTTCTTTGCTGATTTTTTGCCTAGTTGATTTATCTCTTTGTGACAGTGGCATGTGAAAGTCCCCCATTACTATTGTATTATTATGGATTTGATTTTTCATGTCAGTTAAAATTTGTTTTATGGGGCCAGCCAAATAGCTCAGCGGATTAAAGCACCTACAAGCAGGTGCATGGACCTGCTGTGCCAGCCCCCCTCCCCATGCTTGCTGAGACTGTAATTGAGACTGGGTGTGGTGGCACACACCTGTAATCCCAGATCTTGGAGACTGTAAACAAGTGGATCACTATGAGTCCAATCTAGTAGTGAGACCCTGAACACCCTGTAGACCCTTCCCTTAAAAAAAAAAAAAGAAAGTCTTACGTGGGAGGGTGCTCCTACACTGGGTATAGTTATAATTGTTATTTCTTCCTCTTGCAGTTTTCCCTTAATAAGTATGTAGCGATCTTCTTTATCTCTTTGGATGATTTTTGGTTTAAAGTTGATATTTTTAGCAACCAGGAAAGTTATCCCTGCTTTTTTCTGATTTTCTGTGGCATGAAGGATTGTTTTCCATTCTTTGACTTTTATTCTGTGAATTTCCTTTTGAGTTAAATGTGTGTCTTTTATGCAGCATATTGTTGGATTTTGTTTCTTAATTCACTCTGGTAGTCTGCTACTTTTGATTGGTGAGTTGCAACCGTTTATGTTATGGTTATAAATGATACATATTGACTTATCTTTGGCATGTTATTTTCCTTTTATAGGTTCTGTACTGTTTCCCTCTTTTTTATTATTTGCTTTGTATGGTGGTTCCTTTCTGTGGTTGTTGAAGCTGTGATCATTTCTGTGTCTTTCTAGAATATCTGCCAATATTCTTTGTAGGGTTGGTTTGGTGGTATGAATTCCTTCAATTGTTCTTTATCACGGAAGGATCTTATTTCACAATTGAATTTGATAGATAGTTTTGCAGGGTATATCAATCTAGATTGGGAAAAAAAATCTAGGTTGGAAGTCATTTTCCTTCAGGACCTGAAATACTCTAAGCTGTTCTTGATTTGATGATTTATATTAAGAAATCTGCTGTAATTCTGATGGGCTTTCAATTGTAGGTGATCTGTTTCTTCTCTCTAGCAGCTTTTAATATTCTATTCTTCTGCTGAACTTCTGAGATCTTGATTATTATGTGCCTACATGTAGATTTACTGTGATTATGGCTGTGTGGAGTTCTGTATGCCTAATTTATTTGTATGTCAGGGTTTTTTTTCTTATGTTTGGAAAAATTTCTAATACTTCTGTAAATAGTCTTTTTATGTCATTTGTGCTCGTCCTCCCTTGCTTCATTGATACCTATTATTCTTATATTTTCTTTGCATAATTTTTTTTTTAATGAACCAGGGATTGAACTCAGGCCCTTGCTCTTGCCAGAGAAGCGCTTATTCTACTGAGCCATCTGCCCAGCCTCTTCTTTGCATAATCTTGTAGCTGCTGAATTGTTATTTCCTGGTTCCTTGTTAGTCATAAGAGATCTTTTATTTCATATTCATTAGACAGCAACACTGTCTTTGAGGTCGGAATGTCTACCTTCAGTTTTATTCAAGTGGCTTAGCCAGCTTCCAGGGGGGTTGATTTCTTGGATATGTGTTTGAATCTGTTTCATGCATTCTAGTTCTTTCCTGCATTGTTCATTCAGTGTTTCCATCATTTTTTAATTCTCCTCTATTTCTCTATGTCTTCTTTAGCTGTGCTGAGCAATTCTTTCATGATTGTTGTCTTTTCTTTTTGGACCTGAGAGATTATTTCTGATCTTATTTCTTCTAAGGCCCGATGAACTTGTTTTGTTACTTCAGTTGGTATCATTTCGGAGACTTCAGATATATGATTTCCAAGTTCTTATATGTCTTTGTCTCCTGGATTTGTTCTAGGTGGGCTAGAGGATTGAGATTGCCTTTTGCTCCTGCAGTTTGGAAGCTCCCAGAGTCCCACAGGCCACTCAGAGTGTAGGTTCTTAAAAGTTTCAACTGGCACTGGTAGAAGCTCCATCCCTGCACTCTGGGGCCTGAGCAAGGTCAGGGCTTACCAGAGTGGGCAGGTTTCCCAAAGCCCACCAAATTTCTTAAACAGCATTAGGAAAGCTCCGTGCCTGTCTGTTGAGCAAATTCTGTCACCATCCAGTTCAGGACATAACAAATCCAACGTGACAGGAGTTTTCTGTCTATGCCTGCAATCTATATGCACTGAGTTAGAGGGGAAATCTGGGCAGGTGGGAGCTCTGGTGTCTACCTGGGAATTCTAGATCTTGTATGATGAGTCCAAACATCTTAGATTGGCCATTGGGTATTTTTAAACAACCCAGATGGCTGCTTTATTTTATTTTTTTAGTGGGGGGAGAGGTTTTCCATTAAGTTGCTGATTTTCTCATATCAATGGGACTAAGAAGACTATCCCAAGAAGCACTAGGAATAAGGCTTTTTTTTTTGTTCCTCGAATGTCTTCAGGGCACTTTTGGCCAGCTGGAGAGGTGTGAGGTTCGAACTCCAGCAACCTGAGGCTGGCAGCTTTGTGGAAGCAGCCACTTAAAGGCCTGAGCTAGGGCCAGCCCCCCCCAAGAAGCACTAGGCAGGAACCACAAGGAAACATTCTATAGTTACCAAGCCCCACCTAATCTTCAAATCCCAGGTCTACACTATTTTGCCCAAATTGGGTGCAGATTTTGTATGATCTGTTTTGACTTAAACAGATTTTATTACACTTAGCAAATCAGTCAATGACCCTCCGAGAACATATTGAAATTCCTGCTGAGCTACGTCACCAGTAAGAGGTTCAGTGTGGTGAAAAAAGAACAAATCACTTTTTCTTACAGTGGAGACTGAACTAGGGCCTTTCCACTGAACCACATCACCACCTGCTTCCACTCATTATTTTGTGATTTTTAAAGTTTGAGACTTAGTGACTCACTAAGTCACTAAGCGAATGTAATGATTTAAAAAAAAATATCCCTCTCCCAGTGCTGGAAATTAAACCCAGGGCTTTTACATGGAGTTGTACTCCTAGCCTCCCCTATTTTATTTTCAGACAAGGCCTTGCTACATTGAGGCTGAGCTAGGCTGAGCTCAAATTTATGAACCTTCTGCCTCAGCCACCCAGAGTGCTAAGATTATAGGCATGTGCCACCACACTCAGTAGTAATTTTATTTATATCAATTAAAAAAGGCCCATGGCAGCAGGTGAGGCTCACTCTTACACTGTTTTATTCCCTCCACTTACTCAGACAGGCTTTTGGAAAAGGCAGCAAAAAGTGCATTCAGCTCTAAGGGTATCTTCACTATTTACTCTGTGTCTACCCACACTCCCTTGTGAGCTACACCATCACCCATTTCAACATTGTCCACCACAATCTTTCCTTTTCCATTCTGAATAGCTACTAAAAATCCTGGTGTTTAAGTGATGGGGTAAAATGTGCACAAGCTGTTCACCAAGGTAAGGGGAAAACTGCTTCTCCTTACAGCTTTGTGCACCCTACTGAATGTTGCACACAGGCATGGGCAGTAAGCCCTGTGATTCGGTACCCAGGCACACATACATTTAAAAGGCTGACATCAAAGGAAATGTAGCATGTTGGTGTTTTGTCTTGGAAATGTGTGTTAATGGTACAATTTTGCGCTTTATATGCTTTCTAATCTGAGAACTACAGAGATCCTAGGGATATGCAGAGAAAACTACAAACAAGACCAAGAAGCAGTATCATTGGGCCTGTTCAGTACAGTGTATCTTACTGTGCTCACCCTGTGTCTCCCACACTGGTGACACTGGGTTTCTTTGTGGGTCGCATTCTGAGCCAGGGGCCTTCATTCTGCCTTACATTCCCAACCTGCCACTGATGTTGATTGTGGGGCACTTGCTAAGGTTTCCCTTCTGTATTACAATGAGTCTATATCCTCAATTTTGTCTTGGTAACTGACTCTCTGGAAACAACCCCATAGTACACACTGCAGTCTGAAAGGCTCCCAAAGCAAGCCCTTGGGGATGATGCTGTCCCCATCAGGCCCTGGTTCCCAGAGAAGGCAAAAGGAAAATGGAAAAATTACATGTACCAAACTATCTCAGATTAAGTTGCCACAGAGCCTCTGGGACTCAGTTCTTGACCCTGTGCATTTGCCACTTGCCTGAACTTGGTAAATACCCTCCCTTGTCAGAACTTCACTTCTTTCATTGTTAAATGGGGACAGAAGCACAAATCTCATCAGGAGGATGCAGAGTTCATGCAAAGCACTATGTGAGTGCTTCCAGTTCCTATCAGATCGTCTCAGATTCTGCTTCAGCTGAACAGAAAGTTTAGCCTCACTGTGGTAAGGTTGTTCTGACTTTCTCCTGAAGAGGCAGACCTTGTGACCCTTTCTGTAACTTAAGGAATGGATTGACTTTTGCTGCCAATAGCACCATTTTGAAACTATAGGACTTCTACCATCCTGGCCAGTCTGAGTAGGTCCTCTCTTCCACTTGCCTTCCTGATGACTAGAGCATCAGACTCAGGGTCCACTTGTGCCTTATTCTATCATCACTGTCACAACTTCACTATTGACAGTAACAACTTTCTGCACTCTAGTACATAATCCTCAAATTCCACAATCTCCTTTCATGTATTCCAATTTTCTGAAAACAATGGGTCTTCTCTTTGAGGGGTCCCCTTCCACCTGAAGGCTAGGTTCCATGTTCTCCCTTCTTTTGGACAGAGATTCTCAAGTTCTGGTGCCAGGATCAGCAGCAGCAGCCCCCACGAACTTGTGGGGGATACCTGTGGTTGGATCCCCTGGCTCTATGGAGCAGAGCATCTGAGGGATGAAGCAGAGTACTCTGTACTTTCTCCACCCTCTGAAGACTCTGATATGGCTCAACATGTAAGAACTATGGCTCCAAGGAAGTTAGTAGTAAAGAAAGCACTTTTCCCCCATTGCCCTTTCTCTTCTGTTTTTCTCTAACATCATCATGATCAGCTCTGCCAACTCCTACAGAAAAAAAAGGAAAGAAGGAAGGAGGGAGGGAGGGAAGGAAAGAGGGAGGGAGTGGGGAAGGAATCCAATTATTTGCCCAGCTTATTAACTTTCCTTCCCCAGATCTTAATTCTAGTCTGATGGTCACCTCCCCAACTCAAGTTTCTGGTGCTTCTTACCCAAATATTGTAACTGAGCACTATGTAGCTCAGACTGGCAGTGATCCTCTTGTTTTCGGCCACCCAGGTGCTGGGATTACAGCTGTTTATCACCACTCCTGGTCTCAGTGTGCCCATGGCTGTGGCTGGCACAGCATGTGGTACTGGGGATCAAACCCCAGTCCCTGAGCTTGCCTAAGCAGGTGCTTATTCTGCTGAGCTATCTCACCAGCTCCATTGTCTCAGATCTTTAATGCAGCATAAGTAGTTTGAACTCAGGCTTATTTGCTTAAGTAGGGCTCATATCATTTTACTCTGGCGCAAAACCTTCACTCAGTAAAAGAATATCATCACCCAGAAGGTGACACTCGGGATCCTAGCTAGCATAGATCAGTGCTTGCTTGCTGTCTCCTTTCTTTCCTTCCATGCTATGCTCTGTGTTTCATTTAACAAAGACTTTTTGACCCATACATTTTCTCACATCTGCTGTAGCTCTGGCTCTTCCTTTGCTTCCTCATGACAAGCTCTCCTCTGTCATCAAGACCTCTCACAGCCTTACTTCTCCTCCATAGCTCATTGTCATCCCACCACTTTCCTAAGTTTCTTGCTGCTCCAATCATGAATAGTTGTTGCTCCTTTTGAATCCTAGAGCACTGTGCTCACCCCACCTGTTTCATCTGGCCTTCTGCCTCTTTAATGAGGCAAGGGAAGGACACAAACCATCCCTTAATCATATTTATCTCCCTTGCTGTACCTACTGCTGTGCCTGGCTCTGACAACTCTCTAGAAATAACCTTGATAATGAATAAGGATCCCATTATGTTGACCTGTGCATACAAAAAGAGGACTCGTGCCCTTTAACTCAGAACCAAGGACCCTGGAAAGCCAATACATGTGTAATGGAAAGGCAAATTCTTCTTCCTTAAAGTGCAAGCCTCTTTTAATGCTGAGCACTGGAAGTTTGTTAAATTGATACTCAGCTAGCAGCTATAAACACCATGGTTCAAGATAAGCTATCAGATGTGGTAATGTACATCAGTTCCCAGAGTGCCAGCTGCTCCACAATTTCTTCTCTTGTTCCAGAGAGAAATCAGATTGGTTTAAATTTCCAATAAAACTTTAATATTGAGCAACAACAACAAAATAAAATAACACAAAATTCACAGGCAGAAACAAAATCTACACATGATTCTTCCTAGAATTAGACATTGCTGGTAAGGAAAGATAGGGACTCGTTCAATTTGTTATATACCAACAAATAGTTGGGTAAAAACACAATAAAAACTATAAATTACAATCATTTTTCATTTTTTCCAGGAAACAGGGAAAAATCATTCAGACTTATTAAAACTGTTTTCACAAAAGCCAAAAAAGGTCTGTTTTTTTTCCTCTCTTTTTTCATTTGTATCATTATTTCCCCCTTGTTCCTTAAATTTATAATTTTAAATGCCATGATTTTTCATGAACACTTCAGATAGTATATAATTTTATTCATCTTCTATATGAATATAATGGGAAAATGAAGCTAATATTTATTGAACTGTCACAGAAAGCTTTGTTAAATGGTTATTATACGAATTATAGCCATCTACTATAACACGCACAGTGGATAAAGTAATCTATTTTGGACTAAGCATGCAAATCAAATCTGACTTCTCAGAGAGAGGCAAGAAATTCATGAACTTGTTCAGTCTCAGTTTTCTGATGTGTAGGTTGGGACACGAATAGTCAAAAGATATTTCAGAAGCATTGCGCACATCATTTGCCCTCACTAGTTTCACCTCCTTTTCATGGATATCTGCAGTCTAAAATTCCCACAGTAGCTGTAAGTTACTAAAAAATGCCTCACCTCAAACTGAGATGCGAAAAGTACCCTTCTCCTGCAGTTGTTACTAATACTAAATAAAGTGATAGCTACAAGGGGCTCAGAACCATGCTTGGCAATGGTAAGCTCTCTTTTTAAACATTTCCTAAAATCAACAGAAAAGGCAACCCATTCAGTAAGGCTGCAGGACACATAGCTAAAGAAACAGCAGAATTTGGATTTTAATGCTTCAGTGTCTAGTGTTCTATTTTGCGCTCAAAACCATGTTATAATGCTTAGCACCAGCACCCAGCAAAGCTGATTACAGGCTTCTCATTAGAGACACCCTGTTCATTTTCTAGGTTTGCTATTATAAAGTAATATACACTGCATGTCTTAAAGGACAGAAATCTATGGCGTCACAGTTCTGGAGGTTAGAAGCCCAAGATCAGGGTGTTGGGGATGTGGCTAGATTTGGCAAGAGCCTCTTTCCTGCTCAGATGTGACCCTTCTTCCAGCTCTGTCCTCACAAGGTGCAAGGGGTGCAAGAACCCTGCAGGAGCTCTTTTGTAGGAGAACTAATCCTACCCAAGAGGGTTAGACCCTCATGCACTGTAGAGGACCACCTGAGCAGCTCTCCTTGAAAGAAGAGCAACTGTCTTCATTTTGACTGAGCCTGACTCTATTTCCTCATACTGTTCTGTACAGACCTGGCTAGGACTTCTGTTTATCCTTCAATTGGCCTTAAGCAATATATATTGGTCTAGCCGAGGTGCTGGTGATAGTCTTTGAAGATGGCGTGTGTGTTTCTCTGGTAACCTATACCTGCTGCTTGTTAAAGTGAGCCGGCTCAAGACAGGAAGGAAGAGCCAATGCTCCTCGCAGCCAGCTGGGATCGAGCCTCGAGACAGAGGTTATGACTTCCTCGAGCTTGAAAGACTACATCAAAGCTGAAGCACCAGACTTACCAAAGCAGTAAATACTGTATAATTTAGATTACTCTCTCTGCATATCCTCTCTGCATATTGCAGAGGTAAATTTATGCCACCCACCTAGCTCAGCTCACAGAGCCACCTACTTCCCACAATTCTCAGTCATTCCTCCTCAAGCCACTCCCCCACTGAATAAAACAGGGTGAGTCCCTGGGTCACTCTCTTGGTTCCTGAAAGCCATCTTCATGGCTGGACTTAGAGCCCCTTGACTCCCCGATGATTGAAAATATAATTTAGTGTCTTTATTTTCACCATCGGTTGCATTGAAAGTGGTAGATTGGAATCAACTTGATGGGATTCCAATAATGTAACTTTGGGATTACAAATATTGGCTTCTTTGACCCAGACGAGGATCTGGAAGTGCCTCCTATAACACCCTGTGACCACCCAGAATCCATTTCTAGCAGCACCTTGGTGTTAGGATTTTGACATAGGAATCTTTGGTGACACCAACATTCAGACTAAAGCAAAGGGATCAAGGGCAGCAGGAATGATGAAAAGGAGTGTGTTTCAGGGTTGGAGTCCAGTCTAACAGACTGTGCACATAAGCTAATTCATCTAAGTAGTTCCCTGAATCCAGGGAGGAAACAGAACACTCTTCTAATGTTGCTAGATGGGCCTGGGAGGATGAGCAAGATAAGCAGGATCCTATCCTTGGGAGAACAATATCTGCCCAGATTAGCTAATGACCTCTAAGATGAACTGGCAAATTAGGTCTAAGCTGTTAGGCAGTGGAACAAAACAGCAAGCAGGCAGGAGCAGGAGCCCAGCAGAGAGGTGCACTATGCTATGAAGTTTCCTTGGAGCCCCACCTTGTCCTGCTCTGAGCCCCATATTTGTTCCAAGCCTCAGTGGTCACCAGGTTGACCTGCCAAGGAAGTTCTGGGGTCCGAGGTAAACCAGTGACTGCCAGCCATTGAGGGTGCCCTTAGAAATAGCACCTTCCTTCTGTCAGAATCCAACTCACTGATTCACTCTGAGTGTAGCACCTGCTATGATTCAGTCAGTGCTAGAGATAGAAACATCAACCAAATCTATTCAATACCATCAATGCTTCCCAGTAAGGGAAAGTTCATCCTGAGGACAAATAAAATTGGATAGAAAAAGAATAATTTGTTGAGCCCTGAAGTTGAAGTAACTGTATATATTGCAACATTTAAGTGTCTCTTGTACATTTTGGTTGGAGTAATACTATTATCTTTATTTTATGCACAGGAAAACTGATCATATTATGCAAACAGATAATAGAAAGAGCCAGATTCAAGTCAGATATGTCTACCAGAAAGGATGGAAGCTCTGTGCTGCCTCATATTGTCTGTGTATGCCCATCGCACTCAGAGGACTAGCTATCTTTCTTTTCTTTTTTTTTTTAGGACTAGCTTTCTGATCATGAAAAGTTCTTAAAATCAAGACACTAGCTTGATAAAGAGCTTAGAAAACAAAAGCAGAAATATTAACAAATATATATATATATATATATATGTATTCACACTGTACCCTGTAAAGAAATACAACTTTCAATTATTCAATTATTCTGCAGAAAAAATATAAATGATAAACAATTTTGCAAAAGCAAAAGAGAAAGGACAAAAAGGAAGACAGGAGGAAAACAAAACAGAGCAGAACCACAGGGAGCCAGCAAACATTGATAAAAAAAACAAGCCCATCACATAAGACGTACCCCCTTCTAGATGGTGATTAACCTGGATCCCAAACAAGGGAACCACAGTGCACTTAGAAGACAGGCTCACACTCCAGCTTCCACCCTTGCCCTCATCCCTAGCCTTTCTGCCACAGAGAGCTAATGATTTTCTTCCTTGGATGCTTGAAGACTTCAGACTTCAAAAAAATGGCTGTTCTAGAAGGTACTTCAGAGCCTTTACCTCTGCCACTGCTACTGCCTGGAGAGCTGTTCCATCTTCCAAATCCCCTCCCCCACTCCTGATGCTGTTAGGTTTCTGTTAAATGTCTCTTCCACAGAGAAGTCATGAGGATCACTCCCCAATGCCTTCACTGCTCACTCTTCTTAATCTGTGGTAGGGTTTGAGTAGGTCATCCTCAGGTTGGTATGTTGAGGACTAAACTTCACTACACTAAGACAACTGCATTCAGAGCCTGGAAAGGATTAGGTCAGGAAGGCAGAGCACTCAGGAGATCAGTGTCCTTCTAAAAAGGCTTGATAAAGCTCACTTGTCCCTTTTTTTCCACTCTGCCCTTTATGTCATATGAAGACACAGCACGAAGTTACTATTATACAGAAGTAATCAAGCCTTCACCAGATAGTCAGCCAATATCTTAATCTTGGACTCCCCAGCCTCCAGAATTATAAGAAACAAATTTCAAGAATACACTGAGGCAAAGTGTTTCTCACCAGTTACTGCTACATCACATTATGTGTATTTGTATATGTGTGTGGTCTGTTGTCTCCATCTGGACCATAATCCTCCTGAGGGTGGGGAGTTTGTTTGCCATAACCATGGTAGTTGGGACAGGCCTGACAACCATAGGTGGAGTGAAAAAGAAAAGGAGGGGGTAAGGCAGAAGGGAGGAGGAGAGTAGGAAGGATGTGGATTTCAGCCAAGGAGACCTCTCTTCTACTGGAGAAGCTGATAGAGTCTGAAAAGCCAAGTAATTAAGTTACTATACAACTGTCCAAACAGCCAAACCTCAGGGATCCTGATTCCTGATGTCATAATCTGAAGAGATGTTTACAGCATGATTTCAATGGTGGGAGGTAAGGGGCATATGCACCTAGAGGAAAGCAATTCAGAATAAGTGAATTAGGGATCCAGTATCGAATTATACCTTGAAGAGGCTCAAACCATGTTACCCGCAAATAGTTCACTTTGGTATGAGGATTATTTTGAGCTGAAAGGTAGGTAGGAATCAAGTGATGCCAATAGCGATCCCTGCCTTCCATTCTTCTGCCCAAAACCAGGGCGTGGATTTCCTCTGGTGAAGCTTCTCACCCTAACTTTCCTATACTAGAACAACTGTGTGTCTGTGTGTGTGTGTGTGTGTGTAAACCCAGGGCCTCTTTTGTGCCAGGCCAGTGTTCTACCACTGCATCCCTAGGAGAGTGACTCTACTCACCAGCAGTAGAGAATCAGCCCCAAATGAATCTGCATACATAAACCTTCCTACAGTAACTCTCATCCTCCACTGGGTTTCATACATATTTCCTAGTCATTTTCCTGGAACTCAATCTTATTTCAAGCCCAAACACCCTTTCTTTTGTTAAAAAATGCTATGTCAACCCTTTTCTTATGAACTACTATGCACATAAAATATTAACACAATTGTGTGCCATTTCTCCTGATCATCTAGCATTGGTTTAATTCACAAAGCTTTTAGATATTAAACCAGAAGGGGTAAAGAAGTGGCTTCTCACCAGCCATCTTTATTTTATTACCAGTCTGCATGCATTTTTAGTCTATTTTATTCAGTGCCTGGCCAGATCACACCTCAAGTATTTAATCTGATGGAGGTTCTTTTTGTTCAAGCTCTATTTTCTATCTGGAATTCAGGGAAGGCAGTTCAAAAGCATGCCATATGAAGACTTGAATCTAAAAATCTAAAGAGGAGAAAGGTGACCATATGTCTCACATGATCAGAAAACTAGAACTAGGCTCAAAGAATTGATGGCAAAGCAAGGGAGACCTTCATTCTACATAAACCAGAATGCTCAGACAGAGCTGTTGGTAGAGAATACAGGCTGTCAGCCAAGAGAAGGGATAGCCTTTCTGTATGGCCATGGTACAGGAGAGCAGATGGACAGCTGGCTGGGAACTCGATTGATGACACACAGCACTGACATGAGCAGAGTCCAGGTGGCCTGGGACCTGCAGGCACAGCCATCATCCACCAGCTGTGAGGCCTTCACTGCCAACTGAAGAACTTGGGCATCAGCTCCATCATCACTGAAACAAGGTGGATTAAACTGGTGATTGACCAACCAAGTTCCAAGAAGATGGCTCAGGGATACCTCAGTGATGGTTAGAGAAGGGAATCCAATTTCTCCAGCTGGCTGTCCTCCAAATTCAGAGCTATTCCCCCACATCTACCAGTAAAGCTCTGCTATCTGCTTCAAATTGAAATGTGATAGAGGATCTCATTTGGAGGAAGAAAAAAAAAATGTTCCATGAATAAGAGGTTAAAAACCCACCAGAATATATCAGTACCTCTTTCCCTTCTGACACTCTATATGTTGATGTCATCAACCAACTAGCTAACAGATTTGAAAGAATATGAAACTTAAAGACTGAAAGTTTTTTGTGCTAAAAATTAAATAAGCATTCATATTTAATAGTTTTATCTAGCTAAACTGACAAGTTCTCCTCCTTCTCCTTCTCCTTCTCCTTCTTCTTCTTATTATTTTTGGCAGAACCGGGGATTGAACTCAGGCCCCTGCACTTGCCAGGCAAGTGCTTATTCCACTGAACCATCTCCCTGGCCCTCCCATTTTCTTATATTTCCATATTTCTTCTCAGTTTCTCTTAATTATAAATCTCTTACAAATTTGGTACTAAATAATTTTCTGTGACTCTGCAGTTTTGAGGCACCTATGGCCTACACCCAAATAGAAGGTGATCCCAAGTGTAAGGTGGGGTCACACTGCATAAATCATGGATTCCAAGCCCTCATGGTGGCCTCTGCACTGTGGATAGCCCCACGCTGAGGGACCAGGTGCTCACCAACTCTGTTTGCTCCTCGGAACACAGGCTGCTACATCGTTCAGTTTTCCTTGCAGATAGGTTGTCCTGAGTGACTGAGCTTTGGCTCAGTGATGCCGGCCATATTTCCTGCTCTGGAGGTCAAATTTTGAAAATGGCAGAGTCATAAAATGAAGTCTGGATTGATATGCACTGCTTTGATAAAGGCTGGGTTGTACCACTGCTGAGAACGAAGCCTGTACTCTGACAGATGATTACGCTAGCTGGGATCACTCCAGCAGGTGATACTGTCCCAAAACAAGGGTCTACTTACCATCTACATGCAGACTATTTAAATGCCACAGTATACAAAATATAGTGTCATACAAAAAGATAACAAATACTTATATTCCATAAGTAAACTTTCTTTTTACCTGCCTCATAGACATTAGTAGAAATACTGGGCTAGCTAACCCCCTAACCAGAAACTTCCATTCAGCTTGTTGGAACCAAAACCTTTTGAACACTTGAGATTCATCATTATATCCAGTTTTATAATTATGAGATTTTATCCTGTTATGTTTGTGTATAGGTATCCCCCCCCCACCCCCACCCCCAAGCCTCATGCAGTCATTGGGCAGCTTCTGGAGTTTGTGACTGGTTATTGTTGGTGTGGATGCTGCACTTGCCCTGGGGCAGGTAATTTGCATTACAATTTAAGGCAGGAAGAAAAGCTAGCTGCTTGAGCTGCTGCTACCCCTCCCTTTTGCTCTTGCTCTTTGAGGTCACCAAGAAAGTTTGCTTTCTCCTATGTTGTTCTGCCTTTGACTCAGCTGAATATGGACTGAAACCTCCAGTAACCGTGAGCTAAATAAACCTTTCCTTCCTTCATTTTGAGGGTGAGGTATTTGTCCCAGCAACAAGAGAAGAGTAACTAAGACATATCCTCAGAAATGAATGTAAAATCTCTACTTAAATTATTTTTTCAAGTGATTTATGTAAATACTCCAAAACAGACTGATTGATCTATTCAGGCCAATATATCTTCAGGAAACAATACACTATAGTTCAAAACACAGTAACTGAGATTATGTTCCTTGTACCTTGAGAGATTTGTGAGGGTTTCAAAGTGGCTTTTTCACAGTGGACTAATCATTACTAATCACAAAATATAAATTCACTGTTTGTGTGTTTTACTTTACTATATATGAGTTAAGATTTTCAGGGTTATATTTACCCTAAAACTTTTCTCTTTTAAAGCTTTCCTCTGGAAAATATAATGGTCCTCATTTTTCTAAATTCACTTTTTAGTAAACTTACTGTCTAAAAAATTCTGAGCACTCCTCTATACCCATACTAACAAAATTTCAACATAGAGATAAAACTATTGAAGAATTTGGGGGAAAGTACCAAAGACCTATTTAGCTGTTATTTCGTAGTTGTATCGCTATCAGACTGAGGCAAGGAAGGGCTTGCTAGAGAAGAAGGGAACTTAAGGAACAGTGAGGACGCCATAGAAATGCTTTCTTCAGACATACATGCAGTATCAGGTCAGGTGGATTTTCACGGTTTAATAACATGTGAACTGTTTATTGCCAACTCCATGTGATGTCACCCCTCACTTCATGCTTTTCTACACATCCAAGGGCATGGATGTCTGGTATAATTTCATTTACAGAATCTCTGCCAACAGCGCGCCAGATTGGATTCTCTCTCCACCCAAGACACTTGTGTGAGACTTAGAAGGCAAGAGGGAAGGTGTATGACTGCTCCACCATCAGTGAAAGGGATGCATATGCATGGGCAGCAGACAGCAGAGTTCTCAGTGCCATGAGGCCAGCAGTTCTCAGTCTGCTTCAGCACCCCCTAGAAGTTCCTGAGACCCACTTAGAGATTCCATGAGCTCAAAATTCTTTTCTGCACCATACAAGACATTATTTGTACCACTATCATGATCCCATAATGCGGTTTTCCAGCAGCTCCATAACTTGTGAAGACTTTATCACATGGATGCCTAAGGGAGTGTGTGCCCACAGAAATGGATAGCAACACTGTAGCAATTAGTTCTAATACAACAGGTGTGTTCCAAGAAGTCTCAAGGAATTGAAAAAAAACATTTGATTAAAAACAATAGTTTCAATTGTAGAAAAAAGGACTGCGGGTTAGAAAGTTTTAAACTTGCCATGACAAATGCATTGTTTCCTGTAGGTACTTATAGCCTCTATAAAGTTTTAATATATAGTTATAAACCCTAACTGTTAATTGTAGACTGCTCATCTCAGTACACCTAATACTTACGAGAGAAAGTACTTTTCTTTACCAATACCAGCTCACACCAGCACCTAGAGATTCTTAAACATTCTACTTTATGATAAGCCAAAGCAGTTCAGACAAAGCTCCCACATTGCCAAAACCACATTCTCATTTGCTTGGTCTTAGATCACCATATGATAATCAAGAGACATCTGCACAGTGCAGAACTTGACACTTAATCCATTACTGAAACTGCATTACGGGAAATGCTGGGATATAAAGTAGCCTAACTTTGTACGCAAGAAATTGATGATTTGTGGTCACTAATCAAGTTAGAGCAAGCCGCCTGCCTCTGTAAAACAAATCTTGGTCTTCTGCTCTTGTGAGCTTGGGAGTCCCCTTGTGTAAAACAGTCAGTGTTGATCACACTGTATCCATCTGCATTGCTGGCACACATCCTTATTCTTAATAGCCTTTCAAATATATGGATGTGCATGCATATACCAATGAATAAATAGTATTATAACAACTATTGCACTCTAACAAGGTTAAAAAATAACAAAGACAGCAGCACAAAGCCCCGGAGGAACAGACGATTATGAAGGACTAAAGAGCTCAGTATTGCTAAAATCTATATGTTGGCTGTGTTCCT
Organism: Octodon degus; assembly: GCF_000260255.1. Classification (NCBI taxonomy): domain Eukaryota; kingdom Metazoa; phylum Chordata; class Mammalia; order Rodentia; family Octodontidae; genus Octodon; species Octodon degus. The sequence goes on along the minus strand of NW_004524796.1, from coordinate 3,433,732 downwards.
TGTTGCTGTATAAGCCAAGGACGTTCTTATCTTAGAGATTTCTAGAATGTTTCGGAAATCTATTTTTGAGCAGTTTGATACTGTGGGATAAATGCAATATGCACCTGTGCATGCTCATGCACAGGCATGCGCGTGCGCACACCCACACACTCACACACTCATCTAGTGAGTACAAGCTGCTAAGCTGTAATTCAAGAATGTTCTAATGGAAACTATCATTACGATCAAGATAATATGACCTAAGCAAGATGGGGAAGGAGGGAGGGAGGACTGCAGTAAGGATCAATTACCAAGAACCATGAGGAAGTTTGGGATGAAAGACATACCCACTGTCATTAAAATTTTGTTTTACTTCAAAGAGAATATACGTATATTTTTAGGGTTCAAATTTTGACTAGTCTCAGAATCGAGGGGAAGATCTTAATGAGTAGTTTGACAATTTGAATTATGAAACAAGAGCTGTTTCGGTTTTGTTTTCTTTTAAACAAGACTTGAAATCTATTTCTAAAATGTATTTAAAAGGATAATCTTGGGAAAGAAATATGTCCTTAGAAAAAGATACAACACTGTGTCTGTAGATGCAGAATAGTTAGGATAGATATACAGCTACTTTTGTTTAATTCAATGAGAAGAAAGTTTTGTACTAATAGTGTTTGGACAGAATATCCTGTGTGCATCTTGTACTATGGATAACCACTAAGAAGATAGCAATATGCAATGTATTAATTATTGAAGCTGTCCTATTAATCAGTTTTGAAACTGTCTCATTGATGTTTGTTTCTCAATAAAAAACATAGAAAAAGAAAAGAAAAAGACACAACAGGGTTAACAGAAGAAATATCTGGGGTTTGTTCTTTTGTTCCTTCACTATATCAGATGAATGGACAGCAATTTTGTCTCAGTCAATTTCCCTGTTTGAGCTTTTTAAGGAGAAAAAAAAATGCTATTTATATATAAAGTTTTTAATTAAAGAGAACAGGATGAGTCTTTGTTTATCATATTGTGGATTTTTACAGGGGAAGTTTTACGTTTAAGCTGACATTTTCACTAACTGTGGAAGTTCAGTCTAGATTTAAATAGAATATGTTTATTTTTATAGGCAACACTTACAGAAGAAGGCAAATGAGGTGCTTGAGGAAGCACTGAGAAACTTACCAAAGATATATAGCACCTGCCCTGGCATCAGTAGAACAGCAGATCCCTGCTATACTCTCAAGGCAACGGGAACGGATGGAGAAGGGAACCAAGCCAACACTGCCCATGTGGCCCTTTGGAACACTGAAAGTCTCACTGCAAGGAGACATTCCTGCATAAATACAAAAGCCTCTGCTTCAACTCAAATATAGATGACAGATTATCTTCACCAGACACTCCTTGGGTTGATACATTTCAGACAAATATCTACATGCTTTTCAGACAGCTAAACAGGCATGGAATAGGAGGCCTTAGCACACACTCCTCATATGATTTACACGTCAGAATATACTTCCCTTCCTCCCAGGAATTTCTTTTGGGAAAAATATCTCAACAGAAATCACAGGGCAGAACACATCGTTCTACACTGACACTTTAAGACACAGAACTGCAGGTCTAGAAGTTAACCTGTGACCCACGAAAAATTCTTTTATGTAAATTTTAAAGAGAATAAAAACAAATATCCCTGTGTCTCTTCCTCTCCCTCAAACCATGCATATTATGTAGTACTACAGGATGTAACCATTCTGTATGATGATGAAGTCAGATCTTTAAACTTGCATTTGTACCACGACTTTGGTAAACCTTAAAGTCTGTTGCTATTAGACTTGTCCTGTTTAGTAGGTGCTTTCTGGTCCCCATCATCTTGTACAATATAAACCTTTAAAAACATGTTCTTGGTTTTCTGGTTGGTGAGGTAGGCAAACAGAGTCTTGTGTCACATGACGTACATTCTGAGAAATGTGTTATTATGGTAGGTGATCTCACTGCTGTTTAAACATCACAGAGTGTACTCACACAGAACGTTACGGCGTAGCTTAACCTCCCAAGGTTGACACAACCAAGAGACACAGTAAACACCAGATGTATGACCCTGGTGCCAGGGTAACATGGCACATTGCTGTAGAGTGAATTATTCTAATAAATAGAATCGGTACACTATTAAATAATGATAAAAGTATACAACAGTAAATTAATAACATAGTTGTTTATCAAATATTATGATGCAGTGTACATAGTTATATGTTATACTTTTATTGCACTAGCAATAGGTTTGTTTGTGCCAGCGTCACCACCAATATATGAGTAATGCTTTGCACTATGACAATATAAAGGCTACACCATCTATAAGTGATAAAGATTTTTCAGCTTCACTTTGATCTTATGGGACCACTATCCTATATGCAGTTTGTCATTGATCAAAATGTGGCACATTAATTGCAAAATTAATAATCATATTAAAATTTGGAGAAAAATGTAGCAAAAACATCAATTTGTCTGCTAATTCTGGCAATATGTCTAATGTAGCAGAATCCCAGCCTGCTCCAGTCTCACTGAACCGCTTCTCTTGCCCATCACCATGGCTGCCTGTAAGCTGGTGCTCATCCGGCATGGCAGGAGTGCCTGGAACTCGGAGAACAGCTTCAGCGGCTGGTATGATGCCAACTTGAGCTGGCGGGCCACAAAGAGGCAAAGTGCAGCAGGCAGGCACTGCGAGATGCTGGCTACGAATTTGATATCTGCTTCACCTCAGTGCAGGAAAGAGCAATTCAGACCCTCTGGATAGTACCAGATGCCACTGACCAGATGTGGCTGCCAGTGATGAGAACTTGGCATCTCAATGAGTGGCATTATGGGGGCCTGACTGGCCTTAATAAAGCAGAGACAGCTGCCAAGCACGGCGAGGCCCAGGTGAAGATTTGGCGGCGCTCCTACGATGTCCCACCACCCCCGATGGAGCCTGACCACCCCTTCTACAGCAACATCAGCAAGGATCGTAGGTATGCAGACCTCACTGAAGATCAGCTGCCTTGCTGTGAGAGTCTGAAAGACACCTTTGCCAGAGCTCTGCCCTTCTGGAATGAAGAAATTTTTCCCCAGATCAAGGAGGGGAAAGGGTGTTGATTGCAGACCACAGCAACAGCCCCTGGGGTATAGTCAAGCATCTGGAAGGTCTCTCTGAAGAAGCCATCATGGAGCTGAACTTGCCAACTGGTATCCCTATTCTCTATGAGTTGGATAAGAACTTAAAGCCCACCAAGCCCATGCAGTTCCTAGGGGATGAAGAGACCATATGCAAAGCCATGGAAGCTGTGGCTGCCCAGGGCAAGGCCAAGAAGTGAAGACCACCAGGCAGCCTGCGCCCATCCATCCACCCTCCACACCTCTCCCCCACCTGTCACACTGACCACATCTGTAGGCATCCTGTGTTGTAGTTGCAGATGGGGACCAGTGGCTCCCATTTCCCTTTTAGCATTTTTGCTCCTTCACCCACTCTCTTGATAGAATTTAGCCAGAACAGGACCTCTAGGACACAAGTAAGCCCAGGGAAGGCTGTTCTTATCCAGGAGAGTTGGGAGGTAGTAACTATCTAGTGCTTCTGCTTTGTTTACTAAGGACCTGCTTGAGTAGGGGACAGGGATGACCATGCCAAGGCATGACCAGTGAGGAGTGGCCTGAGCATGCTGCTCCCCGGAGCAGGCTCTACGTTCTTCTGTAGTCCAGTCAGTCAGCAAGCTCTCGACATTCTAGTGAGAGATGAATGTAACCTGCATGGTGACTGAAATATTTCCTTCCCTCACCCTAGAGGAGCTGGCTCCAGAAGGTTGGGATTAATCCTGAATTAAGTTTATGTGTCCAATTTTTCTACAAAAGAAATATTATATAAACAAAAACCCTTCTGGGGCTTCTAGTGGTGGTTGAATTGTTCCACATGTGGTCACCAGAAAATAAGCCATTCCTCACACCAGTACAGGATGAGCTCTGGCCTCTGTGGGGTAGGAGTGCATCCTGCTGTGTAGCTTGGGATCCCTCTGCCTTGTTTTGGTGGCAGTGAAAATGCCTCCTGAACATGTCTAAGTGCATCTCACAATGTCTGATTTCTCAATCATGTTCCAGCTGGCTTGGCCCAGCCACATGGGCCAGTACTCATTTGAGCATAACTGTAAGTCTTTTTCCAGATCAATATAATAAAGTAGTGATGTGAAATAAAAAAAATGTTTAATGTATTTTGAACAATTCCACTCAAGAATAGTTAACAATGTTGTGTTAGCTTTTTAACTTTTCAGAGACAATTATTGAGAATTTATGGAGCTCAATAAATACTCAAATCCTATCAGACTTGGGAGGCATGATGAATCCTAAGTGGAAAAAATAAAAGGAAATCAGTAACTTAATGGGTTATAACAATTCTACACAACACCAAAGACAGATGATCTGAAGGTACATCAGACAGATAGTGAGGTTAAGCTCAACTATCTATGTTATAGGGTAATAATATCATTAAGCTTCTGTTCTGGAGGGTTAACTACTTAAGTTTGTAGACCAAAACTTAGAGAAAAAGATGGACTGCAAGGACAGCCAACATTTTGGCCCTAACCTTCCAAGGTCAATTAAGACTCAGGATATAGGAAACACTGTACTAAAAACATCATGTAACTCAGTTGTGTCCCAAATTTTCTGATCAAGGACATTATGGGGCCACAGAGGAGAGTGATCACTGATGTAGAGTGTGCCTAAGGAGAGTCACATGGAGAGAAAACATTCTCTCAGGCTTTCACAGAGAACAAATTAGTCAAGCAATGGCCGTGACTCATCCACATGGCTGACACTGACAAAGGATCTACAAACTGTGGTACAGGGTTTCAGGGTAAATTCTGAGGGGATTTGATTGACCATCATAGATACAAAGGTTACATTTCTTGTTAGATAGGTCTTGCTTTATCTTGGTCTTAACCATCCCGCAGAAAAGTATAAAAATGAGGTATAAAAAGTAAAGCCATATTTATATGCTGAGCTGTAAAAGGCTCAAGTCAATAACTTCTGACATTGCCAGTCCTATTGGTAACCCACTGCTATTGTGAACTAATGGACTATACTGAATTATTTTGCTGAATTCAAGCAAGTACAATATTTAAATGACAATGGATTACCCATCTCTGACAAAACTAAACAAAAAAAGGGGATATAAATGAAGGACCATTTTGTATCTGTATATGCAAAAGAGTTATGATAGATATACAGCTACTTTCTCTTAATTCAGTGAGAAGAAAGATTCGTACCATTAATGTTTGGACAGGATATCATATCTTCATGTTGTACTATGAATACAATAATATGTAATGTATTAATTATTGAAACTGTCCTACTAATCGGTTTTGAAACTGTCTCATTGCTGTTTCTCAATAAAATTAAAAGAAAGAAAAAGATCCAGCAAACCAGAAATAGTAGGAAATTCCTTAAAATGATAAACTATTTATAGAGGAAGCCCTAATTAAGTATTATAGTAAATTGTAAAAACAAATTTTTCTTTTTAAAAGCCACTAAAACAAGAATGCCCACTGTTGTCAGGCATAATCAACAGCAAAATGGAGATTAATCAGTGCTGTAAGTTGAGATGAAATTGAACATTTACATAAAAAGAACTGAAATGTGTTATGTATGTGTACAAAATCCCCACAATGAATATAAAGGATCATGTGCTGAAAACATGTACAAGGAAAAAGAAAAGGACCACATTTTCATTTTTCACATGCTATGACTGCACTATCTATGTCTGAGAGAAAAGTCAAGAATCTCTGCAAAGACTTAATCACTGAACAGATTAGAAAGATTAGAAAGATTGAGGAATACTACAATTTTCAGACAAAAACCAACTCTATTTTCATAGGCTAGCAAACAGAAACTATGACATTAAAACAAAAAGATTAAATAGGAAGGACATACAACAAATGAAAAAATAAGATAGCTAAGAACAAACCTAAAAAGTATATGGTTGTCTTTTTTCCACATGGTGCTAGGGTTGGAACTCAGGGCCTTGCACATAGCAGGTCAGTGCTCTATAAATGAGCTACAATTTTAATAAGAAATGTTATATAACATTCAAGAACTAAGCCAACAGATATTTTCTGAACTATTATACACACATTAAATGACTTTTTTTTATTTATTTTTTATTTTTATTTTTGGTAGAACCAGGGTTTGAACTCAGGCCCTTGCACTTGCCAGGCAAGCCCTTATTTTACTGAGACATCTCCCCAGCCCCTGACAGATATTTTATACTCATCAATAAAATGACTCAGTATTATAACAGATATTTCCATATTGATTTGTAAACTTAAATACAATGCTAAACAAAATTTCAGCAGATTATATTTGTTTCTGTTGCACTTCATGAATAAAATTTAAAATTTAAGTTTAAGAGAAAGGTCTAAGAACTTTCATCTTTCATGAAGAACATGGTGTGTTGACATGTTCAAATCGTATCATATCAGTGCCATTTTTAAAATATGGCAATTAAAGTTAATGGAAAAGAATCCCAGAAAGTAATCATAGTAGGAAAGTGGTTTATGACTTAATAGGCATTTCAGACTGGGAAGAGATAATAAACTATTGAAAATGTTCTGGAACAAGGAAGTACTCTATGTGAAATTACATCCCTATCTCATTCCATATACAAAAATTTTATTTGTATATAATTTCAAAAAGATTAAGGAACAAAATACAGAAAACAAAATTATAAAATTATTAGAAGAATTCTTTATGAACTTAGGGTAGTCTGCAAATCAAAGCTTTTCAGTGATACAAACAACAAAAATAATGAGATAGTGTATAAAACCCTCCTATAAAGTCACAGAAAAAGACAACTGAGGTGAAAACTAGTCAAAGGCCACACCCAGCCATTTCACAAGAGAATAAAACAAAAATAAAAAAAAAGAAGAAAGAAAAATACAAAATCAATATCATAAGTAATTGTGGTAATGCAAATAAAAGCACAATGAGATCTACATTTTAATTTAATTCAATTTTTTGGTACTGGGGATAGAACGCCAGACCTTGCACTTCCAAGGCAGGCATTTATGCCACTAACCTATCTCCCTAGCCTGAGATTTAAATTACCAAATACCTGCCATATTGGTAAAAAGAAATTAAATCTAACAGTATGATGTGTTATAAGAAACGTGGAGCAGGGATTGGTGGTACCTGCCTGTAACACTAGCATTCATGAGGCTAAGGTGGAAGGATCATCATGAGCTCAAGGCCAGACTGGGCTACACATTGAATTCAAGGCCAGCCTAAACTACATAGTAAGATCATATAAAAAAAAAAAAAAAAATTCACACAATGTTGAACATAAAAGACAAAAGCCCTCTTCCCAGAACAGGGCCATCATGGTTTATACCCAGCCCCAGGAGCCACCTGCTTTCTCGGGTGGAGCTTCTCCAAGGTGATTGCATCACAGGTATGCATAACTGGCTCGCTATCAGGAGGTAGGAAGAGCGGCCCAGGAGAGTGAGCTGGAAGGGCCGGCTCCTCCCTGGCTCCTCCCTTCTCTCTCCACTTCCGGTGCCCCTCCCTTGAACTGCGGCCACCCAGGGCCTTAGGCCATGACTTCCTGCCTCAGAGCTGGCACACTGCAGACTGAAAAAACATGAGTGAAAAAACCTACTACTTTTTAAAATTGAGGGTTTTAGGGACTTTGTCCCAGCAACAAGAAAAGGGACCAAGACATGAACCTTAATATTCTACTTAAAGAATGGCTTGAAACCACATACACAGTCAGACAAAATACAATGTACAGGACCGAGAAAGAAATGCCAAGTTCAATACAACTATAGCTTTTAATCAAGGGGATACTGGGGAGCCCTCAAAGCCACCAGCACTGTTCTCTGACTTAATGATGGCCTTAAGTATAAGGGTTTCTGTCTCTGTTGTGAATCCTCCTTTATGTATTACATAATCCACTAAATATAATAGGAAAGTCAAGCTGACACCGTATTTTAACACATTTTAATTATATAATATATTTATGATCAACACCTACGGAAAAGTGCTGCAATTGCACGCTACTCTTCAATAACAGCATAGTTGGTAATACATAAGAAAAAACCCTCTTTCCAATAGGACGTCTGATAATTATGATTTTTCTACAGCTATGTTCCATGTTACAAAAGCAAATTGAATGGTACAACAGTCTGCACTTGGTACAGTAGATATTTTTATGTCTCTTGAGACCTTTCCATCACCATCTTTTCTGTACTGATCCCAAATATGACAATAATCAAATTTCACATGAACCAATAATTCAGGACATTTGTTTGTGGAATGCACATGATACAGATTTTATATATAGATCTCCCTTTGCTGGAACAATACCCAATTTATTTATAATCTCTTTACTATATAATAGAATAGAACCTCAAAAACTGGGCTAGAATGTTACCTAAGGAAGCCAAAAGAAAGCCCTCGCAGCTGCTAGCCAGGAATCTGGCCACCAAGAGGGGTACTTTTTCCTAAGGACGAAGAGTACCTGTGTTCAATGTGGTTCTTGATAGGTTATGGCCGGAGTACAGACTGCTAAATTATCACGGCCCTGATCCAACACCGCGGAATCCCCAAAACAACAGCTTATCTTCCCAATGACCAATTCCTCCTCCTATCCTATTCCAGTCCTGGATACAACTTCCTTTTCCCTTTCATGCCCACACAAGGGAGCCTCCAATCAGCTCCTTGTGTGTCACTGAACCTGCTCCTCAAACTCCATCCCCAGTGAAAGACCATAAAGTCTCAGGCTCCCTGTCCCAGGTCAGAGCATCTTTCTGTCTCCCTGCCCTCAATCCTCTCTTGGTGTGTTTAGAGTTAATAAAGGCTTTCACTCCCCCTATTTCTGCTTCTCTGCTGCACCACCACTACCACCACCACTGCTGCCATCACTGCTGCCTCTAAAACCTATCAGCTCTTGCTTCATTTTCCCTCGCTTCATGCCTTGTGCATGAGTTTAGCAGGAAAATGGTAGACTCCACTTCACTAAGCAAAGCTTCCTAAAAAGAGCTCTTCCCATCACTACTCAGTAATGATCTTTCACTAAAGAATGCAGAAAAACAACCAAAAATCCATTCTATATCTCCTGGATACACTGGAGCAGGAGGGAGATAAAACTGAACGGTGCCTCCTGATTTTAGCCCTGAGATCTCAGGTAGCAGTAGATGGAGACATAACCTCCTTTAAAAAGCTGTAAGACAAAGATAGCACAATGTGATTACATTTAAAGTATTAGAATTCCATTCACACATTTCATCATCACACGAGATCAGATAACTCCTTCAGAACATAAAGGACACCATCCTCAAAGGAATTCAATTGTGTCAACAGGACTGTTCTTAGTCCAAGTTGCTCCAAGTTTGCTCCAAGTTGTGCATGTTCAGGGACAGAAATAAATAACTAAATCAATGTTATCACTTAATGCTACAAGAGAAAAAGTTGTTCAGGGCATGGAAAGTGACACAAAGTGAGAGATGGAGGTTTGGTGGCACAGAATGATAGACCACCCCAAACCACAGCATATAACTGCTGAATAGTGGCAAGTCTGTTAGTGGAACCTTTAACTTTTGGAGGTTAAAAATCCCTTTTGCTACAAAACTTAATATTTTAAAGAAGCTATAAAGAAGGTAGAATGTAACGATTGTGTCAACCCAAGGAGTTTAGAAGCTTAAGTAACTCTGTACCTCTACATCCTGAGGTGTAGAAGACATGCCCTAGGGCTGTTGTTTTTGGTGGAGAATGCTGAAATTGTTGACTGAGTGTGTCAACTTGAGAAGTTTAACTAAGTGACTCATCAGGGGACCAAGTTTCTCTTTATAAAGGTCCTGGGCCTACACAAGAGATGATATAAGAGCTAAACTTGCCCAGGGAAGAGAGTGAGGAGAGGGAGTGGGGAAGAGGTGGGGGATGGAAGTGGGGTGGGGTAGCCTGCTTACAATATAAGGGAGGAAAAGAGCTTAGCTCTCTTTTGCTTTTGTTGCTTTTTCTTCTGCTGCCTTGAACTGCTGCCCCTGTGCCCTGCTGCCCTGCCACCCTGCCTTGGAGCAGCCTAATTATGGACTGAAACCTCCATAAAACAGTGCACTAAGTATACCTTTCCTTTCTTAAGTCTGGGTGCCAGATAATTTGTCTCAGCAATAAGAGAAAAGTAAAACATAAATAAGTTCTGAGTTAAAGTCAGCCTCATTCTTCTATGACCTAAAGGCAAAATCCCTGTACTGCTAACTGGCGTTCTAGTTGTCTAAACAAAATAGAGAATCTAGGCAAGAATAGGCAGGATAGCTAAACCAGTTCTATTTTAAGGGAGTGAACACAGATAAAGCATCAGAAGCATTACATCCACAGACTAGAAAACCACGATAGGCAAGTGGCCAGCAAAACTGCAGCTCCCACTAAGTGCTAAACTTGAAAGGATGTCTCAATCTGTTTCACTTTCATACAGACTATTAAAACATCTTAAAATAAAACATTTAAATCATTTCTCCTTGATAACTGTCTAAACGAGAACACGCTTAGCAGGTCATGTGAGTAGTCAGAATATTGTACATTTGCCCAACCTTGGCCTACACACTAGACACTATAGGTAAATCCAGAGCTCTGAAAATTTATGTGGCAATCTCAAGTACCTGAAAGCAAAGAAAACACTGCACATGTAGGACAGTGCCGCACAGTTCTTCTCCCTCAGCCATTCTGAGTAAATAGGGTTATTAATGAGGGGTTCTTCTACTAGCGATGCTCTCAGAGTATGTATGACTGAGAAAACAATCCTGGAGATATGATCGATGTGTATATAAGCTGAGCATTTCCCTAAAGAAATGGTCCACAGATTTCTACAGCATTGATGATTTTGGGAAAGGACAAAGAACCACTGTATTTAAAAGTCCTTTCAAATCTATGCCATATAGATATCCCAGGAAGTAGCACATATGTTTCAGGGAAATATGAAGACTTAGTCTAAGGTCTAAGATGATAAAATTTCTAAATCACATTGCTAGGTTTTCTTGGACCTGCATTAACAAAATTGATGGAATCAATGTTCATAGCAAGATATTTTACAAACATATGAATTTCTGGGGAAAAAAATTCCTACTCATCTCTTACAAAGATACATCTCCTGCTTCTGTATGTTACCAAGACATTTATCAAAAATGTAATATTAAAAACAAATGATTCATTTAGGGATTTTTTTTTGTGGTCAGATCAGCCCAACCTGGGGTCAGGGCTGGCATAGTGTGTGGTGTTGGGATCAAACTATGGTCCCCAGCACACTTGCCTAAACTTGCCTAAGCAGGCACTTTAAGACTTTTTTTTAAAAAAATTTTATTTATGTATGTGTGTGTGTGTGTGTGTGTGTGTGTGTGTGTGTGTATGTGTGCATATAGCCAGCTCAGCCCACCAGGGGGCGAGGCTGGCTGGCATGTGGTGCTGGGGGATTGAACCGTGGTCCCTGTGCTTTGCTAAGCTTGCTCTAATTAGGTGCTTTAGACCACTGAGCCATCTCACCAGCCCACTTTAGACTTCTGAGCTATCTCATCAGACCACAAATGATTCATATTTAGCAAATTTCCTAGAAATTTTAGGAGAAATTTAAAGTATCATTACTGAGGAACAAACATGACTGTTAAAAAAATCTTTTAGCATTTTTTGTATTTCCTGGATTTAAATCCCTATGGATAGAATGAGACTGAACTGAAAAGTTAAATTAAATTCCATATAAGATGGACACCTAGGAATGAGTGAACTTTCAACTAGCAGACTTAAGGGTTAATTTTGGGTCAAATGGACTGTACTCTGGAGTACCCACAACAAAAGATGAAGGAAGAATGGGCCCCTTTTGTGTCCTGCCTGGAGCTGAGGGAAGACATCACGATTTCCTGCCTTTGGACTGAGATTTATACCTTTAAGTGGTCCTCTGCCCTCTGAATTCTCACTGGGATTATAGAAAGGGCCTAAATGGCCATTGGAAGATTCCCTAGGTCCACAGTTTAAAGATGGTGGACTGTAGGACTTCTCAGCCCTATAGCCATGTGTTCCATGTTCCCATAATAAATATCCACACCTGTCTCTATCTGCATCTCCCATGGATTGTTTTCTGGAAAATCTGGAGAATTCTGACTAATTTATAGATTCATGCTCCAAGAATTGGCCTTGGTTTTATACCAAAAGATGACTGCTGGCCTATACATTTATTAATGTATTGAGTTTACATAAAACATTTGAGATAAGAATATATCCCCTTCTCAGACTTTTTGATTGCTTAGGGGAGAGAGCACTCACTTACCTGCCACCTGTCTCTGAGATGCTACCTCAGAGACAGACCGTGTGGCACACCAATAGTGAACATGTAGTGGCACCTAAGCTTCAGCACACAGCTCATAGTGGCTGTGTGACATGACACAAACGACATTGTGAATGGCTTCTCATGTTCAAGGGAGGAGTTGGATAGGACAGTGCAGTATACTATCATGCCATTGTTATTTAAATCCCTCCCTTTCTAGATGAGGGATCGCGACTTGAACATTTTATATCCCTGGCCTCCCACATTCCACAAGGCAGATAACCCTTGCAAGTATGTTGAGTGAATAAAACGTTAACACAGCATATGGAGATCTTTATCTATTCAAAGAAGTTCCATACACCATCATAGGAATCTACTATATGGCATACTTATTCTTCAGAATACTCAAAACTACAAAATTGAAAAGCAAGTAGCTGTTCTCTGATATGAAACAAGTAGTACTAGGTCTAGTCTGACTACGGGGCTTTCTCCTTCCATTCGTCACTGACAGGACCTCCTCTCCTTGTGCTGAATGTGCGTGACACCAGGTTCCTTGTAAAAGAACTTGTAATTTAACTCTCCTCTGTAATGAATGTGGGCTAACTCAAATGCAAGGCTACAATTGAGCCCATAAATATTTCATTCTAGGGTGACGATAGTTCCTCCAAGGAGGCAAAGGAATGGTTAGTTGTTTAAAACCCAGGGAAGAGATACAGTTCAGAGGGAGAGTGCTTACTTGGCATGTGTAATGCCCTGGGTTCCATTCCCAGCACTGAGAAAAATGACTTAAGATAAAATCCAGAGAAAAAAACTATAAGACTGATTACTACACTGTCTACATTCCTGACCAGTTTTCTTCCTTCAGTATCTAAGGAGCAGGCACTGGGTGTGGTTATGGCCTCAAATACTCAAGAACTGACACTTTTTAAAAGGGTGGGTGTTAACCTTGAAAATAAACATCAGTACAAAAATCCTCTTAGAAAATATCTAGAACACAAATAACTTTGGTAACTAATTATGTGGCTCACTTTTCATTCTGAAATAGGCTTTAAGTAAAAAAACAAACTTAAGCCACATAAATTTCTTTTACACGTACCATGAAAGCCAGGCCTGCTCTTACTAAATAAAACTTTTCCAACTCTCTCTATTCAATTATAGTATATAGCTTTATGTTTTTCTTTGCTTTAATTTTTGTACCATTTCATCTGCTTTTCCTTTGATGCCACTTAATGAACTCTTCTCAAACCATTTCACTGCAATTTTGATCTTCTTTTCTTTGCCCTACTTAAACTGCTTTTCAGCACTTTTCACATAATATATTTCCCAAGTATTTGACTTTTTTTCCATTTGTCTTCAGGAAGAGTCCCTATTCCAACAGTTTCAAGCCCATTTCATTTATGTCTCCTTTTAATCAACAGTATACACGCAATTTGGAATCTCTTCCTTGCAGTACCTGCTAAATTTGAGAAACTTTAGTTCAAGATGTTTTGAGTAATGTCAAAATGTAAAAATGGACTTACTACAAGTCAGTATTGTTAAGGATTGTAAGCTAAACTTAAAAGGTAAAACAAGCAAACAAAACAAATTTAGTATTTTAGCCATGAGCTCCATTGGCACTAGCAATATTAAATACAAAAACAAACGGACAGGTAGTATTGTTAACTTTTAAAATTGTTTGGGTAATTGTCATATTTTAACATTGTTTTATAGTTAAAGAAAGGGTTTTTTTGCCTTTATTCTCTTCAGAGCAAGAAAGAGACAATAATAATGCATTTGTAGTTTATGTTCTTCTAAGAAAGACTCATTGATGAGATGAGAGAAGATACGAGCAGGAGCTCTTGGGATAGAAGCTTGGGTCTCTGTCCTCATTTGGCTCCTTAGGAGCTCAGTGCTGTCCAGTAAGATGTGTTGACCCATCATCAATTTCCTCATCCATAAATCTCTTTCTCTCCTTCTTCCTGAGGAGCTGAGTTACACAAGGGGAAGTTCTTATACTGAGATGCTACATAAACATAAGCGATCACTGAGACCTGTGTGGCACAGCTTTAGGCTTACTGAAAAGACATCTGAATATTATTCACAATAGCTCAGCAACAACAACAGCCTACACTGCCATTGGTAGATTGATAAGTCAACATGGCGACGGAATGGTCCAAAAACAAAGAAAGCAAAAATCCATCTGTGAGTTTGAGAGACTGACAAGCAGGAGAAAGCTTGCTACACAGACAGCAGGTCAGGGGCTGAAGCAGACAGAGGGATTTTCTTCAATCTAACAATACCTTAAATGGTTTGGGAAATATCAAAGTGAATAGATTTTATCCACAGTCTGAACATTTCAAAGGCTCAGGGGATCTATGACCACCATGTCTACCAGTGTCCAACTGTGGGACTCACCTTGATCCCACTTCTCTCACAGAGAAACCTAAGGTTGCATATCACTGCTTTCCTGTCACATAGCCCAAGCTCACCTCCTCTCTGGAGGACACTGGATGGTCTCACTAACCTGCATCCCCTATTTTCCAAATCAATTCTATACCCAAAGAAGATTGTCTTCACTTTTATTTTTCAGTTTTTAAGGTGCTTGACACCGGACCCAGGGCCTCACACATGTTAGGAAAGTGCGCTACCTCACTTGAGCTACACTCCCAACCCTGTGTTTTAAATGTTTATGGTCTCTTGGCTTATAAGAAGAATGGGCAAATAAATATGATATGATACCCAGTAGAGTATTGTTAGGTCTGATAAAAGGAAATTCTGTCACATGTAATGACATGGATGAGCCTGGAGGAGACCAAATTGAGTGGAATAAGCCAAAGGCAGATAATTGACATATGATACCACTTACATGAGGTATCTAATTTAGTCATCAAAATCATGAAAAGAGAAAGAATGTGGTCATTAGGCAAAGAAATGAGGACCTATTCAGATGGGTACAGAGCTTCTGTTTCCCAGGATGATAGTGTTCTACCCATCTAGTCTCCACTACTGAACTGCATGCTCAAAATCATCCAGAGGCACTTCCGTGTAGTTATTTTAGTATAAACTGAGAATTAAGAGATATTTAAAAGAAATTAATCCAAAATAGCAGCATTTGGTTATCAAACGCCCTGCTTACCTTACAGAAATGCATCACTGGTTAGCAAAGGCGGTGCCCCCGCCAAGGCAGTCATAGGGCGCTCGCATGACATCTACTGTCCACATCTCCCTCGTAGCTTCCCTCACCCCCTGGTCCCGCAGGCCACCTGCTTGCCATTCCTGCTGCATCTGCCTCACAGCCTATCCCTAATGCTGCTCATATTACTCAGGCCACAGACACACATTTCCGTGCTGCCACTATTCCATGAGCTTGTTGAGGGAAAAGTGCATCTCAGGTTGCCGCTTCTCTAACGCCTACCTGGTAGCACAAGACCACTCATTGGTTAGCTGAATAAATTCTGCTCCATCACAGCTCCAATAGTTTATTTAGCTGTCAGAAGGCAAAAATGCAGAACAAACAGAAGTGGACTATTTTAAATTTCACGTAAAGTGTTTGTGTCGTTCCCTGTTCATATCTGGAAATGAAAAGGGAAAAGAAGAATCATGTATTTATAGCTAGGTTTATAGTGATACAACAAAGATTTTTCAGTTACAGCTCTGAGAGAGAGAGAGAGAGAGAGAGAGAGAGAGAGAGAGAGAGAGAGAGAGAGAGAGGAGAGAGAGAGA